>NC_056739.1:1758318761-1758446261 GCF_019279795.1 Protopterus annectens
TTGGCAATATGATTGTCAAAGGAGAGATTACTATCTACCTGGGTCCCCAGATCTCTTATTACCTCTTCTGTATTAAGGGGGCTGCCACCTATGTGGTAATTCATGGGTGTTTTGCTTTTCCCAAATGGGATGACTATGCATGTTTTGGCATTTAGCTTGGGGCCATGACTTTGACACCAGGTATCCGTCTCAGTAAGACCCTTTTGGAGGATGTCCATGTCAGCCGGAGAGTCAATTATGGCTCCCAGTTTGCAGTCATTGGCGAATTTGGTTAGCCATAGTCCTCCTGTGTTTGCCTGTACTTTGGAGAAGTATATGCCAAACAGTAGGGGTCCCAGGACCGAGCCATGCGGGGCATCACTTGTGACTGGTTTAGAGTCAGACCTGGAGCCCACTCTTCTTACCGTGTGAGTTCTGTCTGTAAGCCAGTTGGCAACCCATCACATGACGTAGGGGTTTATGTTCAGGCTGGTGAGTTTTTCTGTAATACCCAAGTGGGGAATGGTGTCGAAAGCCTTCGCGAGGTCAAGGTAGGCTGTGTGAACCACCTTTCCCTTGTCTATGGCCTTGGTGACTGTCTTGAAGAAGTCAACCAGGTTTAGTAGGCATGATCTGCCCTTAACAAAGCCAAACTGGGTCGGGTCAAGTGTTTGGAGGTTCCCAATGTCTTTGTTAATGAGTTCCATGATGATATGCTCCATAGCCTTGCAGACCAGGCTAGTCAGGCTTATGGGGCAATAGTTACCAGGGTCAGTTGTGGCCTCTCCTTTGAGGAGAGGAATAACTATTGCTGTGCGCCGTTCTATTGGCACATAGCCTTTGGAGAGGCTGAAGTTGAACAGCGCGTTTAGGTGGGGGGTTAATTTGTTCTGTAGTTCGTGCAAGATGCAGCCTGGGACACCATCTAGTTCCATTGATGCTGTGTTTTTGGCTTTTGAAAGGGTTGTTTTCACCTGTGTGTCTGTGATTTTTGGGACACTACACCTTTCCGGTATTGTTGTGGGCCCTTTTGGAGGTGAGAGGGAGGTGAAGTTTACACTGACTCTATCTGCCAGGATGTTGGCAATATCAGTAGGTTCAGTATATTTTGTGCTATTTTGCACTAGTTCAGTGCATATCTGCGAGTTGCCGCTTAGATTCTTAACATAGCTAAAGAAGGCTTTGTGGTTATTTTTTGAATCCTTGGCTATTTTTCTTTAGAAGTTAGCCTTGGATGATTTCATGAGGGACCTTAGTTTTTTACTGATACTGATCAGGGATGTCTTTCATTCTTGGGATTTGCTTTTTTTCTGAACTAGTTTCCTTCTTCTATTGTATAGCCTGTTTATTGCTGGGGTCCACCAAACTGGTTTCCTTCTCTCAGAGGAGCGAGTCTTGGTTTTGCTAGAGATGGCATGATCCATGCACCCTTGTAGGTGCTCATAGAGTGCATTTGTAAAGGTTTCTGCATTTTGGGTAGCGTTATCCTTTAGCGTGGGGTGCTGTGAAACTTACCACCTCTGTCTTAAGTAAAGTGAAGTTTGCTTTAGAAAAGATTTTACTGTGATTTCCTTAGTTGGGGGATGGTGGTGGGGTGTTGTCAGCCAGAGTGATTAGTTTATGGTCTGCTCTAACCAGTGACGTGTTGACCTATGGTGCAGAACACCTGGCGCCCATGTTGGTGATGATCAGGTCCAATATGTTTTCACCTCTGGTAGGGGAGTTTACCAGCTGATCCAGGGCATTTGAGTTGATGAATTCCAGGAAGCGCTGGGCCTGTAAATTTGTACTCGAGTAGTTTTCCCAATGAATGGTAGGGTAATTGAAATCGCCCAATATCAGGGTGTTCAGAAGGGCCTTCATGTTTTCCAGTGTCTCCAGAAAGGTGAAGTGGTGGTCCTGGGTCATAGAGGGTGATCTGTAGCAGGCCACAATTTGCATTGCAGATTTGCCCGATGTTAGTTGCACATGGATGATCTCAGAGGTATCATGCTGCGCCACTAAACTGGAGGTGTAGGTATCCATGATGAATATGGATACACCCCCTCCTTTTTGTTTTCTATCTGTGTTCTGTGGCCGAAACATGTGGTATGATTTGTAGCCTAGTAGTGCTTGGGTGCTCTCTGGAGCCTTGAACCAGGTTTCAGTTACTGCACAGATGTCAACGTTCTCCATACTGAGGAGTGCTTCAAGCGTGTGCATTTTGAGATTTAAACTCCTGGCGTTGAGTAGCATAACCCTCAGTTTTTTGTTAATTGTGCTGTTTACGGAGGTAACCCAGCCACTGGGGATGCACAAGCCAGTGCATTTCTTTGTGCCGGTCCCAAGCCTGGATAAATGGGGAGGGCTGCGTCAGGAAGGGCATCCAGCGTAAAACCTCTGCCAAAATTTGCTGATGTGGAGAACTTTTCATAATTACATACCGGATCGGTCGAGGCCTGGGTTAACAACGACTGCCACCAGTACTGTTAGCCAACAGGGTGCTGGCGGAAATTGGGCTACTGTTGGCCGAAGAAAAAGAGGAGGGGGAAGGCATGCCCAAAGGCAGGAAGAGAGGAGGAAGGTTAGGAGTGTAGTACTGAGGGTAGGAACTTTGAATGTTGGCAGTATGACTGGTATAGGGAGAGAGCTAGCTGATATGATGGCGAGAAGGAAGGTTGATATATTGTGCATGCAAGAGACCAGATGGAAGGGAAGTAAGGCCAAGTGTATAGGAGGCAGATTCAAATTGTTCTATCATGGTGTGGATGGCAGAAGAAATGGGGTAGGGGTTATCCTAACAGAAGAGTATGCCAAGAGTGTTTTGGAGGTGAAGAGAGTGTCTGATAGAGTGATGTTTATGAAGCTTGAAATTGATGGTGTAATGATGAATGTTGTTAGTGCATATGCTCCACAAGTTGGGTGTGCGTTGGATGAGAAAGAAAAATTTTGGAGTGAGTTGGATGAAGTGGTGGTGAGTGTACCCAAGGGTGAGAGGCTAGTGATTGGAGTGGACTTCAATGGACATGTTGTTGAAGTGAACAAAGGGGATGAGGAAGTGATGGGTAGGTATGGTATTAAGGAGAGGAATGCAGAAGATCAGATGACTGTGGATTTTGTGAAAATGATGGACATGGCTGTGGTGAATACGTATGTTAAGAAGAGGGAGGAGCATAGGGTGACGTACAAGAGTGGAGGAAGATGCACACAGGTGGATTATATCCTATGTAAGAGGGCCAGTCTGAAGGAGATTGGAGACTGTAAAGTGGTGACTGGGGAAAGTGTAGTTAAGCAGCATAGAATGGTGGTCTGCAGGATGATGTTGGTGATCAAGAAGCAGAGGGGGAGTGTGAAAGCAGTGCCAAGGATTAAATGAAAAAGTTTGGCACAGCCAAACGAAAGCGCTCATATCAAGGTGGTTTTTTTTTTATTGTGTTATTTTTATATAAATATAGTTGTATTTTACGCCTTGCCCCTTTGCTTGCTTGGTTTGTCTTACCGTGATTTTGATTTTTGTGCTTTGTTTCGTTTTCGTGGTTTCTGGAAGTTAAAAAAGGGTGATTGTGAGGTGGAGTTCAGGGAAGAGTTAAGACAGGCACTGGGAGGCAATGAAGAGTTACCGAATAGCTGGGTAACTACAGCAGAGCTAGAAAGGGAGACTGCTAGGAAGGTGCTTGGTGTGACATCTGGACAGAGGAAGGAGGACAAGGAGACATGGTGGTGGAATGAGGAAGTACAGGAGAGTATACAGAGGAAGAGGCTGGCGAAGAAGAAGTGGGATCATCAAAGAGATGAAGAAAGTAGGCATGAGTATAAGGAGATGAGGGACATGGCAAAGAGAGGTGGCGAAGGCTAAGGATAAGGTATATAGAGAGTTGTATGAGAGATTGGACACTAAAGAGGGAGAAAAGGACCTGTATCGATTGGCTAGACAGAGGGACAGAGCTGGGAAAGATGTGCAGCAGGTAAGGGTGATAAAGGACAGTGAGGGAAAAGTACTCACAAGTGAGGAGAGTGTGTTGAGTAGATGGAAAGAGTACTTTGAAGGGCTGATGAATGAAGAGAATGAGAGAGAGAGAAGGTTGGATGATGTGGGGATAGTGAATCAGGAAGTGAAGCAGATTAGCAAGGAGGAAGTAAGGACAGCTATGAAGAGGATGAAGAATGAAAAGGCTGTTGGCCCAGATGTCATACCAGTGGAAGCATGGAGGTGCTTACGGGAAATGGCAGTGGAATTTTTGACCAGATTGTTTAATGAAATTTTGGAAAGTCAGAGGATGCCTGAGGAGTGGAGAAAAAGTGTTTTGGTACCTATCTTTAAGAATAAGGGTGATGTGCTGAGCTGCAGTAACTACAGAGGGATAAAATTGATCAGTCACAGCTTGAAGTTATGGGAAAGAGTAGTGGAAGCTAGGTTAAGAAGGGAGGTGATAATTAGTGATCATCAGTATTGTTTCATGCCGGGAAAGAGAACTACATTTGCAATATTTGCTCTGAGAGTGTTGTTGGAGAAATATAGAGAAGGTAAGAAGTAGTTGCATTGTGTCTTTGTGGACTTAGAGAAAGCATATGACAGGGTGCCTAGAGAGGAGTTGTGGTACTGTATGAGGAAGTCGGGAGTGGCAGAGAAGTATGTAAGAGTGGTACAGGATATGTACAAGGGTAGTGTGACATTGGTGAGGACTGCGGTGGGAGTGACAGATACGTTTAAGGTGGAGGTGGGATTACATCAAGGATCAGCTCTGAGCCCTTTCTTATTTTCAGTGGTGATGGACAGGTTGACAGATGAGATTAGACAGGAGGCCCCGTGGACTATGATGTTTGCAGATGACATTGTGATATGTAGTGAGAGTAGGGACCAGGTTGAGGAGACCCTGGAGAGGTGGAGATATGCTTTAGAGAGGAGAGGAATGAAGGTCAGCAGGGCTAAAACAGAATATATGTGTGTAAATGAGAGGGAGGGTAGAGGAATGGTGAGGATGCAGGGAGTAGAGTTGGTAAAGGTGGATGAGTTTAAGTACTTGGGATCAACAGTTCAGAGTAATGGTGAGTGTGGAAGAGAGGTGAAGAAGAGAGTACAGGCAGGGTGGAATGGGTGGAGAAGAGTGTCAGGATTGATTTGTGACAGACGAGTACCAATAAGAGTGAAAGGGAAGGTCTACAAGAGGGTAGTGAGACCAGCTATGTTATATGGGTTGGAGATGGTAGCATTGTTGAAAAGGCAGGAGTCAGAGCTGGATATAGTAGAGTTAAAGATGTTAAGATTTGCACTGGGTGTGACTAGGATGGACAGGATTAGGAATCAGTATATTAGAGGGTCAGCTCAGGTTGGACAGTTTGGAGACAAAGCAAGAGAGGCGAGATTGCGTTTGTTTGGACATGTGCTGAGGAGGGATGCTGGGTATATTGGGAAAAGGATGCTAAGGATGGAGCTGCCAGGTAAGAGGAAAAGAGGAAGGCCTAAGATGAGGTTTATGGATGTGGTGAGAGAGAACATGCAGGCAGTTGGTGTGAAAGAGCATGATGCAGAGGACAGGAAGAAATGGAAACAGATGATCTGCTGTGGCGACCCCTAATGGGAATAGCCAAAAGAAGATGATGATGCTGTTTATGGAGGTGGGATTGACTGTTGAGCCTTGGCTCTATGGGGGCAGCAAGAGCCTTGGCCAGTATTTGAAAGCCTAGGGGTGACAGGTGCAAGCCATCTCTTGAGAAGCAGCGTGGCTTGTCGAGCATGTTGTCCCAGGCTGACAGACACTGGATCCCCTTTGAATGACAACAGAAGCTTAGCTAATTGTTGAAGTTGATCATTTTTTCCTTTATACTGAGGTATCATTATTGGAGAGGGCAGGATGCTACTCAGGGTCAGGGTCATACCAGCCTGGGCTGCATGATCAGAGAGCTCTTCCATGTCTCTTTTCATGTAGTCCATAGAGGTACATCTCAGGTCATTCACACCAACATGAACAATGACAGAGTCATATTTGTACTTGTTCTGGAGTGACCTGAGTGCTTGTGTTATGTGGCGGATTCTGGCTCCTGACAGGCAGCTAACAGTAACCTTCTGCTTGTCCAGCCTAGTGAATAGGATGTCAGTGTGTCTGACTATAGAGTCACCTATTACTAGTGTGTTAGGTATGTTATGTCGCCTTAAGGGCTGTGATTGCGTGGCACACTGATTTTGTGTTTTATGTGTTGTCTGGTTTGTGATGGGAAGTGCAGGTTGTTTGGGTGTCTGCTTTGGAGGTCTCTGATGCTTTTGCAGGTTTTTATTTAGAGCCTCTGAGTATGATTTTGTGTATTTATGTGTATTTTTTGCCAGTGCTGTTTTATTAGGTCTGTGTGCAGCTGGAGGTGTGGTGCAAGTGTTAACCTTCTCCTCTTGACTGTCTGTTCCATTCTTGGGTGGAGACAGCTTAGCTTCCAGTTTGGCTGCATAATTGCATCTCTCACATATGTTAGTGTTTTGTGGTAGGAGGAGAGGGTTGTTTGTGTACATGAGGCAGTTGTAACATTGCCTCTGCATACCCAGATTCACCAGCTGGACTGGGGAGTGCACCTGAAGTTGCCCTTTGGTAATGCCTGAATAGTAGGGAGAGCTGCTTAGTCGCTTGATTGGTGATGGGTGAATAAAGAGCCTTGCCCTGCTGGGCAATCAGTGTCAGGATATATTAGTGCTTGTTATTAGGTCTGAGCAAGTGCTGGGCTGTAAGATACTTTTTGGGTGCTTAGGTTGAGAGTTAGACTAGTTTCAAGGGAAAAACTGAAGAGGAGACTTAGTGGAGCTGGGAATAATTTAACAGTAGCTAACCGGCACTGCCCGGTGCGCAAAACCGTGCAAATGCATTTTTTATAGTAGGGAAATGAAAGAGATAGAAAGTAGCCCAAAATGGCCAATAAACTACTAACTTCTGGGCTGAAACCACTCCTCCAGGGACAGATAGATTGCTCAAAGCTCCCCTCTCTCACAGGTGAACAGAGAAACTTCCTTCTATCCAAGTAAGTTATGGGCAACTCAGAAACTAGTATCACAGCCCTGAATTCAGCACTAGCCTGAAAACTGGATTATACTAGCTAGAAAGGTGGGAAACAAGGAATTTTTTTGTTTTTTGTTTTTTTGAAAAGTTAAGGCAAAAACAGTAAAAAATACACTTAAAACAGCTTTAAATGACTACAAAAAATCAGAAAAGGCTATCGCACTTTAGTGTGTAGCCTACAACAGTTAAACAAATTATTTAAACAAAAAACTTTTTAAAAGTGCAGGCAGTCAAATAAGTACAATATGTGAAAAAAAACAAGCTTTTAAATCACAATAAATGCTGGAAAATCTGCATTTAGGTGGAAAACAGTTAAGTACAGCAAGAAAGTACAGAAAACTGATACTTAATCACTCCAAAGTCGCTCTTCTAAGCTAGAAGGCTTGTATCAGTTTAAGGCTTTCTAGTGCTACCCAGTAGATTAGTTGCAGGAAAGATGGGAAACAAGCACAGATGTGGTCTTTTAAACCAGAAAGTTGAATGAGACAGACAAACTGTCCAAATGGTCAATAAACTACAATTTCTGGGCCAAGAACCTCTACTCTCATGGTAGACATGCTACCTAGTGCTTACCACTCCTACTGATAAGCTAGAAGCCTTTCTTCCAACAAAGAAAGGCTTGCGGACCTCAGAAGCTTACCAACAGTCCTGGATACAGCAATTCTGTATCTGGACTAGGCTAGTTACAGGAAAGGTGGGAAACAAGCGCAAGTGCAGCTTTTAAACCAGAGCATTGAAAGAGATGGAAAAAAAAACTGCCCAAATGGCCAATAGCTACAGTTTCTGAGCCAGGAACCACTCATCTTGTGTTAGATAGGTTACCTAATGCTTACCACTCCCACTAATAAGCTAGAAGGCTTCCCTCCAACATAGAAAGGCTTGGGGGGGGGGGGCTCAGAATCTTACCAACAGTCCTGGATACAGCAAGTCTGTATCTGGACTTGACTAGTTACTGAAAGGCAGGAAACAAGCTTAGAATTTTATTTTGTTACAGAAAAGCAGCTAAAACAGCAGTAAATACAATTCAAGTTGTAGTGCAGGCTAGCACACCTGAGTGTGTAGCAACACTACAGCAAATACAGTTCAAATGAATGCAATTAAATTAACAAATTACTAAAAAACAAGTGCAAAAGGCAGTAAATTAGAAGGCTACTAATAAGCAGTAATAAGTGCAGAGTAAGAGCGACTGAACAGATAGCACACAGAAGAGCAACTAAGACAGTTACAGTAAGAGCAGCTGAATAAAATATATATATGTTTTTTTTTTTTTTTTTTTTGAGGGAAGGAACAAAGCAGGATTAAGAGGCTACAGGGCTTGCCCTTCCCAGTTGCTCTCTTTGTACACAGTAGGAGTGCCTGAAATCAGAATACGATCTCACTGCACTCAGTTGAGTGAGCAAATGAGATGGGCCCAGAACGAGTATCCAAATACAAATCTACAAGAGAGGCAGGCAGTTTCAAAGCCACCAACATTAACACCAAAACTAGAACATGGAGGGTGGGTGGGGAACTAACTGTAGAGAGACAGCCACAACTTCAGTTGAGTTAATATTCAATGAAAAACAAAAATAAATAAATTAAATACAGTACTATATGCAAAAGAGCAGATAAAAGTGTACTTAAATTCACTTATATGTCCAGCTGACTTCAGGTAGATGTTAGCCGGCCAAAGCTCTGATATTGAGCAGAGATAACTCAAAATGTACCACTTATACAAGTCAAGACAGAATGTCAGTGATGAGCTGAATCTACCCCCCCACTGCTATCAATGGCTACACAGAAATTCTAAAAAGTACTCTGTAGAGAAACAGCCACAACTTCAGTTGAGTTAATATTCAGTGCAAAACACAAATAAATAAATTAAATACAGTACTATATGCAAAAGAGCAGATAAAAGTGTACTTAAATTCACTTATACATCCAGCTGATTTCAGGTAGATGTTAGCTGGCCAAAGCTCTGATATTGAGCAGAGATAACTCAAAATGTACCACTTATATAAGGCAAGACAGAATGTCAGTGATGAGCTGAAACTACCCCCACTGCTATCAATGGCTACACAGAAATTCTAAAAAGTACTCTGTAGAGAGACAGCCACAACTTCAGTTGAGTTAATATTCAGTGCAAAACACAAATAAATAAATTAAATACAGTACTATATGCAAAAGAGCAGATAAAAGTGTACTTAAATTCACTTATACATCCAGCTGATTTCAGGTAGATGTTAGCCGGCCAAAGCTCTGATATTGAGCAGATATAACTCAAAATGTACCACTTATGTAAGGCAAGACAGAATGTCAGTGATGAGCTGAAACTACCCCCACTGCTATCAATGGCTACACAGAAATTCTAAAAAGTACTCTGTAGAGAGACAGCCACAACTTCAGTTGAGTTAATATTCAGTGCAAAACACAAATAAATAAATTAAATACAGTACTATATGCAAAAGAGCAGATAAAATTGTACTTAAATTCACTTATACATCCAGCTGATTTCAGCTCAATGTTAGCTTGCCAAAGCTCTGATATTAAGCAGAGATCACTCAAAATGTACCACTTATATAAGGTGAGACATAACATCAGTGATGAACTGAAACTACCCCCACTGCTATCAATGGCTACACAGAAATTCTAAAAAGTACTCTGTAGAGAGACAGCCACAACTTCAGTTGAGTTAATATTCAGTGCAAAACACAAATAAATAAATTAAATACAGTACTATATGCAAAAGAGCAGATAAAAGTGTACTTAAATTCACTTATACATCCAGCTGATTTCAGCTAGATGTTAGCCAGCCAAAGCTCTGATTTTAAGCAGAGATAACTCAAAATGTACCACTTATATAAGGCAAGACAGAATGTCAGTGATGAGCTGAATCTACCCCCCACTGCTATCAATGGCTACACAGAAATTCTAAAAAGTACTCTGTAGAGAGACAGCCACAACTTCAGTTGAGTTAATATTCAATGAAAAACACAAATAAATAAATTAAATACAGTACTATATGCAAAAGAGCAGATAAAAGTGTACTTAAATTCACTTATACATCCAGCTGATTTCAGGTAGATGTTAGCCGGCCAAAGCTCTGATATTAAGCAGATATAACTCAAAATGTACCACTTATATAAGGCAAGACAGAATGTCAGTGATGAGCTGAATCTACCCCCCACTGCTATCAATGGCTACACAGAAATTCTAAAAAGTACTCTGTAGAGAGACAGCCACAACTTCAGTTGAGTTAATATTCAGTGCAAAACACAAATAAATAAATTAAATACAGTACTATATGCAAAAGAGCAGATAAAAGTGTACTTAAATTCACTTATACATCCAGCTGATTTCAGCTAGATGTTAGCCAGCCAAAGCTCTGATTTTAAGCAGAGATAACTCAAAATGTACCACTTATATAAGGCAAGACAGAATGTCAGTGATGAGCTGAATCTACCCCCCACTGCTATCAATGGCTACACAGAAATTCTAAAAGTACTCTGTAGAGAGACAGCCACAACTTCAGTTGAGTTAATATTCAGTGAAAAACACAAATAAATAAATTAAATACAGTACTATATGCAAAAGAGCAGATAAAAGTGTACTTAAATTCACTTATACATCCAGCTGATTTCAGCTAGATGTTAGCCAGCCAAAGCTCTGATTTTAAGCAGAGATAACTCAAAATGTACCACTTATACAAGGCAAGACAGAATGTCAGTGATGAGCTGAATCTACCCCCACACTGCTATCAATGGTTACACAGAAATTCTAAAAAGTACTCTGTAGAGAGACAGCCACAACTTCAGTCGAGTTAATATTCAGTGCAAAACACAAATAAATAAATTAAATACAGTACTATATGCAAAAGAGCAGATAAAATTGTACTTAAATTCACTTATACATCCAGCTGATTTCAGCTCAATGTTAGCTTGCCAAAGCTCTGATATTAAGCAGAGATCACTCAAAATGTACCACTTATATAAGGTGAGACAGAACGTCAGTGATGAGCTGAAACTACCCCCACTGCTATCAATGGCTGCACAGAAATTCTAAAAAGTACTCTGTAGAGAGACAGACACAACTTCAGTTGAGTTAATATTCAATGAAAAACACAAATAAATAAATTAAATACAGTACTATATGCAAAAGAGCAGATAAAAGTGTACTTAAATTCACTTATACGTCCAGCTGATTTCAGGTTAATGTTAGCTGGCCAAAGCTCTGATATTAAGCAGAGATAACTCAAAATGTACCACTTATATAAGGCAAGACAGAATGTCAGTGATGAGCAGAAACTACCCCCCACTGCTATCAATGGCTACACAGAAGTTCTAAAAAGTACTCTGTAGAGAGACAGCCACAACTTCAGTTGAGTTAATATTCAGTGAAAAACACAGCTAGCTAAATTAAATACAGTACTATATGCAAAAGGCAGATAAATGCGTACTTAAAGTCACTTATACATCCAGCTGATTTCAGATAGATCTTAGCCGGCCAAAGCTCTGATCTGGAACTTAGTCATGTTTTGGGAGGTCATCAAGGTACATTTAAAACTAAAGCTTAAATTCTAGCTCCGGTCTACTTACGGGGGATAATGTAAAATACAGAAAACTTATGTGCAATGTACCCCAAATGTCAAAAGATGGTCTAGAAGCCTGGCTTTATGATCCCACTGACACTCATGCCCACTGTAGCTATGCCTTTCACAAAGGATTGCCATGGACATTGTTGGTCTTTTAATCTAGCCCAGTAATGGGTACTAGTATATTCTGGTCATACTGTGCTGTGCAACCAAATTCATGGAAACTGTACCTCTTTGATTGGCTATTTCTAATATAATAGCCAAGAGACTGGTGGGAACTCTTTTGTGTCAAAGATTATATGCTACCTATGTCAAAACATCAAAGTAAAACAAGAACACAAATAAGAGCTGTAGTCCGTATCTAAGATGTTAGTAGATAAAGCTGTCCATACCCCAAAAATAGAAATTAAGGGAGTTCCTGTTCTGTAGCAAAGACGTATTCTCTGACCAGCTAGGCAGAGTCAGTCTAATTAACTATAGGATCATGGGATCATAGGACATTGCTAGGCTACTGGCCCTGAGGCCCTTAGAAGCCTAGCCAAGAATTTAGCCCATGTTCCAACAAATCAGCACCCCATGCCACTTTCCAGCAGGGACACAGGTGGAATCCCAGGGGTGTATTTTCTGTTCCCCATCCAGTTATCTAGGTTGTGCTTAAAATGGGTCAATGATGTACTCTGCTTGATGGCCTTCATGGGATGCCAGCTGTATTCCAGCACCTAATGGAAAGGGTATGCAAACCCCATAACCTGTACACTGAGAATAGCTGGATGATATAATTAATTCATAAGACTGATACTTGAACTTGTCCAGCATTCACACTGTTTTAGATTCTCTCAGACAGCAAGGCTCACAGTCAGTAATGCAAAAATAAACTCAAGGTGACTGAGGTTAAGAATTTAGGAAATGTCTTAGATAGGGAGACAACTAAACTCCCAAATTAAAAATGTCTAGGCAGTAAAAAAGTATCCAGTGCCCCATGCAGAAAATCATGTAATCAGCTTCCTTGGCTTAGCTGAATACTACAGAAAAATTATACTCACATTTCCACTATTAACTGTCCTCTTTCAAGCTTTGCAAAAGAAGAGATGCCAACTAAAGTCAGGTGGAACCCCAAGATGAAGGATGCCAACCAGTATTTAAAATCCATCTTTTGCTCAGAATACATGCTGTCATCACCTGAATCTTATAAACCTTTTATAGTGCAGGCAGATGCATAAGAAGTGGGCTTTGGTGTGGTACTGCTCCAGAAAATAGGCGTGAAACAGCACACAATTTGTTATTTATTTAGAAAACCGAAGAAGGCTGAAACTAGGTACCAGGCCATTAAAAGTGAATGCCTGGTCATCAAACAGGTCCTTGAGCCCTTGATGAACTCCTGGGAAGAGAATTTACTCTAGTGACCTATCACATGCCAATGAAAAGGCTGTTTCAGCAGAAAGAGAGGAATGTCATGTTTTGCAAGTGGGCTTTATCTCTCCAAGCCTTCCATTTTAAAATTAAGCACTGCCCTGGTGTCAGCCACCATGACTTGGATGGTCTGTCATTGGTGTATAGAACATCCACAGAGCCTGAAACCAGTGATTTCAAAGTTGGTGGGGATCAAATTTAATATAACATGGTATTTGCCACTTGAAAATAGCAGAACATTGTAATTTTGACTGTATATGACATTGTATCAGAGCTGTGATTGCCATTTATTTAATATGCATTGAGTTTTATGATTACCCCCTTTAAGGCAAAATAGCTGTTCATGTGAAAAATAGCAATGAATATCTGATGTTCTGAAGACCCTGAGGTGAGAAAACCCAAGATAACCTGCTGGTCCTGATAATATTATGGGAAGGGTTCTAAGAGACTGTGCTACCCAACTGTCCACTGTACTAACAGATATATTCAACAAATCCATGTAACTAGCCATTGTACACATTTGTTTCAAAAATCTGACAATCATTCCCTTACCCAGGAAGTCTCAACCAGCAAGCCTAAATGATTACCATCCAGTTGCTCTTACATCAATAGTAATGACGTGTTTTGAGTGGTTGATCAAGAATCATATCTCTTCAAGCCTACCTGCAACACTGGATACATTACAGTTTGCTTATAGATCTAACCGCTGCATGACTGATGCAATAGCTATAGCACTTTATGAATCTTTGGCACATCAAGAGAACAAAAATTGCTATGTCAGAATGCTGTTCGCCGATTTTAGTTCTGCCTTTAACACTGTCATCCCCCAAAATATGATATCAAAGCAGATCCAGTTGGGCATCAACACCCCCCTATGTAACTGGATGCTGGACTTTCTCAACAGACCCAAAAAAAGTATATGTGTGAAATAACAGTTCAACCAGTATTACACTGAGTATGGATGTCCCTCAGGGCTGCATCCTGACTTCTCTGCTGTTCACCTTGTTGACACACAACTGCATGACCAAGCATGAATCCAACAAAATCATCAAGTTCGCAGACGATACCACTATCGTAGTTCTTGTCAGAAATGGTGAGGAAACAGCCTACAGGGAGGAAGTAAAGCAATAATCTGGCCTTAATGTAAGTAAGACCAAAGAATTAATAATGGACTTTAGGAGGACTCAAGAGATACATCAACCTCTGGAAATTAAGGGGTGGAAGTGGAAAGAGTCAAAAACACCAAGTTCCTGAGAGTGCACATCTCAGATAACCTATCTTGGTCAATTCATTTTAGCCACACAGTGAAGAAGGCACAACAACGTCTGCACTTCCAATGGAAACTGAAGAAGGCAGACTTGTCTCACTCCATCCTCAAAGCCTTATACAGGGATCATCTCAAATAACATCATAGTTTGATATGGTAACTGCAAAGCATCTGACCTCAAGGCTCTCTAGAGGGTAGTGAGGACAGAAGAAAAAATCATTGGTTCCTCACTCCCTTCCATGGATGATCTGCATGAGACCCTGTGTGTGTGTGGGAAGAGCTAGGAAGATAATCAAAAATCCCACTCACACTGCCCATGACATGTCATTCTGCCTTTCCTCAGGCAGGCAGTATTGCAGTTTACTCTGCAAAACATCTAAACTGAACAGGAACTTCTTCCCTCTACCCATAAGGCTGCTGAATGTGAATGCCAGGCATGACAGAGAATAATTAGATCAATATGCCGCTTGCTGTGAATATCATCTATAGTAATCATTCTTGCAAATTGCTACAATAACTGGTACAGTTAGCCTGATATCTTATGCTATTACTTCCTGAATGTGCAATAGTCAGGAGTGAGTCACCACTCCATAAATGTGTAATATGAACATTAATATATCATACTATAATGGATGAAGTGCAATATTCTAAGCAATCATAATGTGAAGTCATAGTCTTGCAATACCTACTAGTATAATATTGTCTAATGTCTTCCTGTTCAATTGTGGCAATTTATTGTGTTGTTAATATATTAATCATAACTGTATGTGTATTAGTCTTACTGTCATTCAAACTATGTGTTCATTGTTATGTCTTGCACAGGGACCAAAGCAGCATAATTTTGTTCAGCTTGCACTGCTGTGGATATTTAATCGACAATAAAGTTTACTTTGATTTTGACTTTGACTTTGTTCCTTTGAAAAATAGCAATCAGATACAATGACAGAGGACTTAAAGGAGAGATAGAGAAGTCTGAAAAATCAGAGACAGGGAGGGAGAAGTCAAAGGAGAAAGAAATGCTCCAGATGATTCTGGAAGAATTTGTGAACAGAAGAAGGAATTCAGTCAATAGGCTAAGCTAACCAGAGAAGAGTCCTGGCAATCTTTATATCTGACATGGAAACAGAGTCTGCATTTGGTTTCTGTTTTAACTCAGCACCAGAGGTACTGTATTTTTTTTTTTTGTTAAGTAGAGACCACTGAAGCTCTTTTTTCATCAAAGAAAACCCCAGAGCAAGGTATTAAACCAAACTTTTTGCATTGTTTGTGAGCTGTTAGGATGTTTTAGGTTATAAAGAATGTTAAACTCTTATTTCATGTTGGATGAAACCAGCCAGAATTTATTTTTCCTTGTTAATAAAACTAATTTGGTGAAAAATTTAAAGTGTTGGCTGCATTACATTCCACAGCACATGCACACATACCTGCATTTCATTGTCTGCATGTACCAGATAATGGCAGACAGTAACTTTCTGGTGTTGTCCCCCCAGTACACACACACACACATACACACACACACACACACACACACACACACACACACACACACACACACACACACACACACAGGTTTGCATATTTAATTGTATGCACAGCAGTCCTGAGTAGAAAACAACAAAAATGCAAGTTAGCTGCTTTATACTTCACAAAGACCAATTTAAAGTGCTTTCGTTGAGGCACATGACCCAACTTCATCAGACAACTCAACAGCCATAAAAACCTCCATTTTATACTCACATTCAACATAATTAAACAATTAAACAGTTAAATCCTTGATTGAACCATTAGTTAAAACTACTTCATATTTAAAGTGCCCTTGCTTCCTGACTTACAATTTATTGCAATGCCCTAAAAGCTATGGCAACAGTATAAAAAACTTGTTTTTACATGTTATCAAAACCCCCTAATAAATATTATAAAATCATAAAATACTTACTATTACAAAAACTTTTTGTTTGTATTTATATTCAGTCTAAATATCACAAAATCAGAAAAATCAGACAAAATGATAGGCACGTCTAAAGGACCCTAACTATCTTTCATTATATAAATACATTATAAATCCATGACTTGCATAAATAATTAAATATCTAAAAAATGTAAGTTAGATATGATAAACATCAGTTTGTGTATAAATATAGCATATACTAATCTAATAAACTTAATAGTGAAAGTATTAGATTAAAAACATATGCTTTAAGTTAACATTTTATCTAGAAAGTGCTTTTAACTTCAATATACATTTTATAGAAGCTTATTCATTCAGCCCAGGGGGTGTATGTGCTGATGTCCGAATTTGCCACATAAGTTCACATTCTTCTAATCTTAATTCCCATGGTCCCCCTGTTAGATTAGGTTCAACTTTCTGAATTACTGTAAAGCAAATTTATGTGTTGGATTCTCGGCTATGTGCTTAACCAGGGTGTTTGTCAGAATTCCCTTTTGAATATTATATTGGTGCTCATAAATTCTCTGCTTCAGCTTTCTTTCTGAGTTGCCTATATAAAATGAAGGGCAAAATTCACATAATGCCACATATACTACTCCCTGGGAATCACAAGTATACTTTCCTTTTATTACATATTGTCTATCTCCAATGGTATACTGCTTTCCTAATTTTATGTACTTGCACAGCTGACAGTGTCCAAATTTACCCATACCATTTCTAAATGTATGTTCGTGGCTCTGTCTTTCTAAAAGGCTCTTCAAATGTGGGCCTCTTCTATAAGTGAAATGTGGTCGTGACTCCAACTCTTTATTAATTCTGTTATCTTCCAGGAGCATAGTCCAATTCTTCAGTATGATGTCCTTAATGTAACTAACGTCTAAGGAATATGTAATCAATAGACTAGCTGTTACATTACTAACTGTTCTTGGTTGAGTACCCATGTGTCCTGTTTCAACAGGATTTTGTGTATCATCACCCCTATGGTTACCTTGGTAGCCATTCTGTGCTATGGGCTTTATATGGCCGGAAGTTCTTTTAAAGTTAACCTCAAGAATCTAACACATAAGTTTGCCTTTATAGTAATTCAGAAAGTTGAACCTAATCTAAGAGTGGGACCATGGGAATTAAGATTAGAGGAATGTGAACTTATGTGGCAAATTCGGACATCAGCACATACACCCCTGGGCTGAATGAATATGCTTCTATAAAATGTATATTGAAGTTAAAAGCACTTTCTAGATAACATGTTAACTTAAAGCATATGTTTTTATTCTAATACTTTCGCTATTAAGTTTATTAGATTAGTATAGGTTATATTTATACACAAACTGATGTTTATCATATCTAACTTACATTTTTTAGATATTTAATTATTTATGCAAGTCATGGATTTATATGGTATTTATATAATGAAAGATAGTTAGGGTCCTTTAAAGGTGCCTATCATTTTGTCTGATTTTTCTGATTTTTCGATATTTAGATTGAATATAAATACAAACAAAAAGTTTTTGTAATAGTAAGCATTTTATGATTTTATAATATTTATTAGGGGTTCTTAATAACATGTAAAAACAAGTTTTTTATACTGTTGCCATATCTTCTAAGGCATTGCAATAAATTGTAAGTCAGGAAGCAAGGGCACTTTAAATATGAAGTAGTTTTAACTAATGGTTCAATCAAGGATTTAACTGTTTAATTGTTTAATTATGTTGAATGTGAGTATACAATGGAGGTTTTTATGGCTGTTGAGTTGTCCGATGAAGTTGGGGCATGTGCCTCGTTGAAAGCACTTACAATAAATTGGTCTTTGTGAAGTATAAAGCAACTAACTTGCTTTTTTGTTGTTTTTTACCAAGTCAGTAAAATGCACAGTTTACAGCAGTCCTGAGTGTATTGTCTATCAAATGAGACACTAAATTGATTCCATAGGCCTGAATTGGTGGTAGGTAAGGTGGATGTAAAACATTCCATGACACTTATCTAAAAGTACAGGGGAAACATCCCATTTCCTTGGCCAGATTATCCCTAGACACCATACCTCTCAACCGTACCAAATTCCTTTTTATTTACTGGTTTTGAGTTCAAAATAATGGGGTGCCATGAATTCCTGAAAGGCCTTTTTAATTCCCATTTTTTTCAATTTGTTTTGTTTGTGGAGTTGTCACTGACATCATCGTGTGCAGGGTGTGCTTGATGACGTCAGCTCCATGAAGGAGACTGCCAGTCTGTTGGAATAGGGCTCCTCAGATTGCGTCTTTTAATGTTTACATTTTATTTAATTTTAGGTACGTACATTCAGTTGTACAGTGCTGTACACATTAATGTTCACAGAAGCAGGCTTACAGGCAGCCCTATGCATCGAGCAGAGCGGAGCTCTGGAGGTCTGGAGCTGTAAAAGATGTAAAGCTATTTTTTTAAATATTTAATTTGCAAACTTAATTTAAACTTTCTGCTTCTGCCAGTGTGGCAGTAAAGCCAAGAAGGAGAAGGCAAGTGCTGCAAAGTGCCAGACAGTTCGAGACAAGTTGTGTATGTACTTTATTAGTGCAGACTCAGTGCCAGAGTCCACTCCCAGGTCTCGGGCCAGTCCACTCAGCATCTACTCCAACGTCTGCCAGGAAGGAATCCCAGACCCAGGACTGGGATACTCAGGATGAATGATGAGGATAAGAACATTTCTCCCCAGTAACTAGACTTCCAGTTCCTCTGGGTCCAGATGAGAGTACAAAAAAAAAAAAAAAAGTGGAAAACAGCAAATGGAAGCGCATGTGACTAGTAGTCCTGTCCTGGATTGGTACTGTACCCTACTAATACCCTTTCCCTTACAGAAAGGGCAGCCTTTACCACCATGCTATACAAACTTTTAAAATCTGACTTTGACCTCTGACCCTTCTTGCCAGCACACTGCAGTCACCGGTATCTGTGATTACACACTCTTTGCTTTCTTCAACTTCCCTGCCCGACCTTACCGTCTGCTTCTCAGAAAGTTTATTGTCTAAAATGGATTGATGTAAGGAATTATGTTCTGCCCCAAATTTGTAGTGCATCCAATTAACATCAGTTCAGAAACATATTTTGTGAGAATTTATTCACAATGTGTCAATGCAGATGTTTCGCCCTTTAACAAAATATTCCATGTTCTCTGTCCTCTCCTCTTCACCCTTGCATAAAATAGTATTTAATATCTCAGCTTACAAAAGTTCCTAATGGGTTAAATTCACCTCTTCTGTAATTAGTTATTATTAGTAAACCATATGCTAACATTGTTTGGAACTAATTTTGTTCTTCTTAGTCTGCATGTAATATTTATGACAACTATAGTCACTTTTAGTTCGCACTTACAAATTATGCTGATTTTGTGTACTAATTGCCGGTATCAAGCTATAATTGCTCTTATGTTATATCTGTAATTTTCTTTGATTTTATACACCATGTTCCTCAGAATGGAATACAAATAATCAGTTTATATAGTAATTCAGAGAGGGCTGGGTCAGAGTTAAAATATGTTTTGTGCTCACCCCAATAACCTGGTTGCCAAGTAAATAAATAAATAAAAACAAAGTTAATAAAAGATGAAACAGAAAAACATATGAATTCACACTTTCCTTTTTTGAAAGGATTTATAACATCACCCACCTGGTAGTAAACATTTTAAAGTAGGTAGGAAATGAAATAAAGGCTGCTTCTGTTGTTTTATTGTGCTAATTATAAATTCTGGTTATAACACACTTGTATATCTGTATTTTATGCGACCCTTTTAGATTTTACTGGCAGGTCATTATATGAAATAAAAAATGGAATCTAAGTTGTTCCATGGCTCGTTTTATTTCATTGTCTGTGATTTCTTCAGTTCAGGGGTTAGAATTAAAATATGATCTAGAAGAAGTTCTCACCTGGATGTTGTTCAGTAATCAAACAGAAGGGGAGTTCTGCAAGTGCATAGTCCTTACAGCAACTATTACTTGTGAATGTGTGATGACGTTAAGTAGAATTATAGCTAACATCTGCCTTGCTAACCAGGTTGTCCCACACTGAGCCTTTGATGCATGGGATGTGGCAGTCCTGAGTGACTTAAGGGACATGCTTAGAGTACTTGGATCCAGTGGATGGCTGTGTTGAAGGCTGACAAAGGCTATGTGCTTGTGGATTGTTTCTTCATAAAAAACAGGACACATCCTTTATTTAATTTGATCTTTATTTCTGATTTAGGAAGCTGCTAGTTAAACAATTTGTTTTTTAATATTGTATAACTCTTTTTCTACCTTCACCCTTTTATACATACATTTTGTAGAATATTTAATGTGTATTTCTAGCAAGGTGTATTTTTACTATTACTATTTTTTTAGAAATATATCTATTTTAGATCCAAACAAAACTTTGTGAGTAGGGAGGCAGAAGCAGAGAGAGAATGCAGGGAGCACAGAGAGAAAATCATAACATTACATTGCAGTGAGGGTAAGATGAAGGTGCACTTGACAAATTAATGAATGAAAACTGACTATTGCTTTTTGACTAAATAAAATAACATGAGTATAGGCAATAAGTGCAGCAGTAGACATTTGCAGTTCAGTGTTGTTGGCCTGGTCCTGGAATACAGGTTGCTGCTGGTGTGTTTGCTGAAGAAACTTAGCATCCCAGTTCAGATGTTAATAAAAAGTTGTTGTTCTGGTTATATTTTGTGTTGTTTAATATTAGTGCAGAAATAGTTTATTTTTATAAAAAAAAATCTATTTTAGTTTTTCACAAATTCATATATTAATATAAATAAAACACCATTGTTCTGTTTGTGTTTCATATTTTATCTGTTCTTCAGTTTTCGTTTAAAAGGTGGTATCCCACAATTCCATTGGAGTGGGTGGGGTTACATAATTATGTATGCACATTTTATGTTAATCAACATACAGATTTTTGGCCAGTTGTACCTATTTTTCATGAGTCTTTGTCCAGAATTTTTATGACTCCAGGTTGAGAGGTATGCTAGATAGTAAGACTACCACCTTGGGCCTACCTTGTAAAAATGCCATAGCTCTAGTAGCAGTTACCAGGTCAACAAAACCTTAACTAAAAATAAACAAAAGCATGTAGTCAACATGATTATCATGGCTACAGATCAGCAAGTTCAAACGCATATTAGGTGCATCAGATGTACATTTTTGTACAAGCCATAGTGGCAGAAGATGGAAATATACATGTGTTGCATGTAATTGTCTTCTCAGGGCAGGTCAAAACAGATCCAGTCAAGGTTAAGAAGAGTATCAGTGTTATCAAAGTTTTGTATTCAAGAGCCAACTCATATGCACCTGATTAGGGTTACCACATGTCCCACTTTGCGAGGGACAGTCCCTCTTTGGGCAGTTGTGCCCTGACAAAAAATTCTAAAAATGGCAAATGTCCTGAGATTTTAGGACAAAATTATTTCCTATATTTTATGTACCAGTTGCATAGAACAGTTATTCTGTATCTAAAATGCCTAAATGTTACAAGAAACAGAATAAGCAACTAAAATGCTACAAGAATAAGCTTTTATTTAGGCAAAAAAGTTAAGTTCTATCCTTTGTACTGACCGTGGGTGTGTGTCGGCCTGCAAAATCTGATGATTGTACCAAAAATGTCCCACTTTGGCCATTTGAAAAGGTGGCAACCCTACACCTGATGGATGGAAATAATGTATCTGTGGAGCTCTGGATAAGGGACAAGGTTACAGAAAAACCAACGGTGATCCCCTGGAATGCATAACAATGATTACATATATATATACTTACATTATGTATATGTTAATATGTTAAATCACTTACTTACTAATCAGTATGGAGTATGCGGCATGATTTTGTGTGATGAAAGCTACTGCCCTGCATGCTAGACTATTATTACTGATACTAATATTTTTATGAACTTGTTGAAAAAATAGTTTACAGTTTGTTTAGTCTTGCTTATATTTATTTTCATTCAATCATAAGTAAACCAAACAGTGGTATGAAAGATTACCTGTAAACAGCATATTTAGAAATACAATAATACAATAATATCATTACTCTAACATATCTTATAACAAATAACTTGCACCGTACAATGGAGCAGTAAGATCACAATGGAACAACAGATTGCACAACGCAACACAAACTAGTTGGCAAAGGTCAATGATAATCATCCAGAAATGTTAGGAAAAAATGTAAGACAAAAAATGGGTGTCAACCTAAAAGCTATGCATACAAGTTAGTCTAGAGTAAACTGGCATATCACCCTCTTGGGAGAACACAAACAGCTTGGGTGCACATTGGAGTTGCTGGACATATTGACTTCTGATAAAATGTTGCCAGGCTTTCACCCATAAAAGAGCTGTGCATCTCCAATATCTCAAATTAGAGACCACATTAAACTGCAAGCCATATCACCTTACAGAGGAATACAGAAATTCTTTAAGGGACTGTTAGCTATGTCACTGTGTATTCTATTTCATGCAAACTAAAAGATGCAGATTCTGGCTGACTGTTGGAGCTAACCTAAAGCTTTAGGTTATCCTAGGAACAAAAGTAAACAAATGTGTGGGATTAATAAGAGCAATAATGAATATAATGAATTTTCGGCCTTAAATATAACCTGATTAAATGTATACATATTCAGAATTCATGTAATTTATTGATATACTGGTCTCCACAAGCATCACAGTCTGCTGAGTTACAGCCATCAAAAAAGAGTAAAAGCCCTTGTCTCTAATAGCTTTGGTGAAATCTATAAAGACTCTAAGCATATTAAGCGAAGGGTTTACTAGGATCATGGGATCATAGGAGTTACCAGGCAATTAAGTCATTAGACCATTGTTGGTGCCTTGCTGATATCCTTCCTCGTGATATGCCTTCCACTTCAAGAAGGACAAAGTAGGTCAGGTCAGGGATGAATTTGTGGCTGTCCATCCAATAATAAAGGTTAGACTGTATGATGGGTCTGGACAGCCACATACCATGGAGGCATTATACTGTATAGCTGTCTAATTAGAGGAGAGTACAGATAGATAATACCTTGTTTTGTCTTGGATGAAATACCTTTAGATATCATTTGTGCTAAGTAGAAGAATTTCCTTACTACTGGTGTTACATGGTAGTCAAAAGGAAGAAAGTTGTTGACCAAGGTGCCAAGATCTCTGATTACTATATCAAACTGGACTGAGGTGTTAGTAAGGCAGAGATGAGATGTTTTTGCTAAATGCAACAATATTACACTTTTTTGCATTTAATTTTAGCCCTTTTTCAATATACCACAGGTTACTGAGAAATGTTTCTTGTTGTAGTGACACTGTATCAAGAGGTGATAGGAAATAACATCCAATTTGCAATCATCTGCAAACTTCAATAGCAATAGTTCTGTTTTTACAGTTTGCAGTTTGAAGAACTATATACCAAAAAGGGGATCTCCGAACAGATCCCTGTGGTACAACACTAGCTTCTTTCTTGTTTTCTGTGGCAGCACCAGTTATTTTAAGTATGTATTTTCTATCTTTGAGACAGTTTGCTTTCCATATTACCTCATATAGCTTTGCATTGAGGTCTGTTAGCTTATTTCTAATACCAGAATGGGGTATGCCATCAAATGCCATAGCCAGATGCAGATAGGCTGCTATCCACTGCCTCTCTGGCCTTCTCAAAGAAGTTTACTATGTTTATAGAACAAACAGGATAGGACCACCATGAAATAACACATATAATGAAAATGTATTCCATAAAATTAAAATAAGCGCTTTTGCGTGCTATCAAAGCACGCTTTTTCAGATTTCACTAGAAAATGAAAAAATATTACCTATTTATACATTCTTATTTAATTAAAGCACCTGAAGCAATTAATCATTATGCAATCATTAGTTCATCTCATTATTACATTTGGAATTCTTCAGAAAGTCAGCTAAGGCAGCCTACAGGAGCCGCTCCTATTAGCATATTTATCTATTGTAACTGTTTGTCTCAAATGTAATATATTTAAAGTATATATATACATATATATATATATATCTATATATATATATATATATATATCTATATATCTATATATATATATATATATATATATATGTGTGTGTGTAAAAAACAGTATAACCACTTCAAATTACATCAAAGTCACATGTATATATATATATATATATATATATATATATATATATATATAAACACAAATAACTACAATAAAAACATCTATTATGCGCAAAACAATTTAAGAACATGTAGCTATCCTGATATGTGTATCTCCACTATCAGTCTACAGCTCATTATATCATAGCATAACATATATAGCATAATTATTAACATCTAGAACTATACTAAGAATACACGTAGAAGGCATCTGTGTAAGTTACAATATCATAATCTAAGTGAATAAATATTAATAGATAAACTCATTTTTTAAAGATTCTATAAATATCTGTTAGCAATATTTATTGTAACTATAACAATAGTATAGCCATATAAATCATGATAAAATACATGTGAAATGTATGAAAATGTGTATATAAGAATAAATAAATAAAAATGTACACATATATGAATGCATATGTATATGTATATAATATAAAATAAAAATCATATATAAAATATAAATAATATATAAATATATATATAGTATATAAAAATATTATATATATATATATATATATATATATATATATATATATATATATATATAAATAAAAATATATATATGTTAACATCTTATAACCCCTGTTATGTTTTCATTCATTTAAGTGTGTGTGCTTCAAGTATAGGTTTGATGCTTATAGATTGATTGAGACCTTAATATAAATGTGCTCGTAATCTGAATATTCAACTAAGTTCCACTGACTCCAGATGATTCGTATTGTTACCCCCCTCTCCTGTTCATTGTTACTAATTGTAGTATTCTAAATTTGAAATAATGGTCTTTCTCAGTTATTACATGCTTAGCTAATACATTCTGTTGCATACTGAATGCATTTTCTAACTTTGAGACAGTTTGCTTTCCATATTATCTCATATAGCTTTGCATTGAGGTCTGTTAGCTTATTTCTAATACCAGAATGGGGTATGACATCAAATGCCATAGCCAGATGCAGATAGGCTGCTAGCCACTCCCTCTCTGACCTTCTCAAAGAAGTTTACTATGTTAAGTTGACATGATCTCCCTTTGACAAAATGAAACTGCTGAGGATCTAGGTGTGTGAGATTTTTTTTTGATCTCTCAGTTTATGAAGTCAGATGTGATGCATTTCCATGGTCTTACAGATTAGACTAATTAGACTGATGGGTCTGTGGTTCCTAGATTATGTGGAGGATCCCTCTATAAGGGAGCATTACAATAGTAATTCTTCATATTTTAAGGGCATACAGTATCCCTTGGCTAAGCTTAGGTTAAACAAGTTCAGAAGGGGCTCCACAAGAGCATTTAGCACTATTTATGTATCAAAGTATGTTGTCTGGACACACTGGAGTGGTATTTTTTTGACTACAGGTAGGACATGTTCCTTTATAATCTTAAGAGAGTGAGAGCAATTCAGGGACTTGCATACATTTGATTACTGTTTTCAGGGAAAAGTTTGCTGTAAGTTTATCTGAAATATATTACTTATGTCCTCTAAGCATAAGAGGGGGATGTTGAAATAGATTAGTTCAGAGTACTGCAAGGCATTGTTTCTTAACTTCCTGATGTAATTAAAGAAATATTTATAATTGTCCATATACTAGTTTTAATCATGTTTAGCACTGAGTTCCCTGATAGTAGAGTTTAGGTCTTTGAGGATCCTTCAATACAGTCTTTAACATGGATAGATTTAGATTTGCTCTAGGAATTTAGAAGTTTTTCCTTCTGCTATTGAACTTATTTATACTCCTGGACCACCAGCATGGCTTACTTTTACATTTCCTATTATATTTGGTTTGTAATAGGGACTGCCAGATTTAAGTACATTTCCACTTGGGATTAACAATCCATTTTATAAGTAGCAGCTGAGTCTGCATTGGGGCTGGTAATATTAGAAGTAAATTAAAAAACCCATCATATAGTAGCTTTCTTCTTTTGAAATCTTTAAATTCAGATTTGCTCAGTGGGAGGAGGTTTTTTTTCTTTAAAGGAGATGGCCAATACATTATGGTCAGATTTTACCAGGGATATGGATACTATCGAAGTTGTACATGAAGGTACATTGATACAGACATGGTTTAGAATTTGTAATCTAAACTGGGCTGTTTATCTCATTTGTCTAGGGAATTATCATTTATTAAGTCCAAGAATCTTAGGGCAAACCCATCTTTTGAGGTATGGAAGCACCAGTTAATCAACTGATAGCTAAACTCACCCATCAAAAAAGTATTTGTCATTATGGTCATTTCAGAAAGTACATTTATGAATCTCTCACAGTTGTTTGGAGACACAAAGGGCATCCTATAGCAGACAATAAATTTCTAATTTGTTTTGTTTATGCTAAGTTGAAGTTCATCAAATTTGGTTTCTGAGTCTCTGTAATCCTGACTACAGGTGATATAGTTACTGACAAGTATGGAAATGCCCCTGCAGTTTCCATCAGCTCTTAAAATATGGTAAGCATTAAACTGAGGTAAGAAGGTATTGCTCTCTTTATAATGAAACCAGGTTTCTGTTATAGTACAGATATGAATGTGTTCAATTTGCAGGAGAGCCAGAAGATTGGATAATTTGTTATTTAGACTTCTGATATTGAGTAGTGCAACCATGATATAGGTAGAATTGGATAGTTGTAATTTAAAAAAAAGTACTGTGGAGTTAGAAAGCATTAGGTGGAAGCCATGCAATGACAGGAACAGGCTCTCCTTTGAGAAACAAGTCAGTTTGTCTACTATCCTTGTAATCTCTTTCCAAGCTGACACATAATGGATGCCCTGGAATGACACCAACTACTTAGCCAATCGTTGAAGCTAATTATCTTTTTTTTGCATTTAGGCATCATTGTTGGTGAAGTTAAGATTCATCTGAGAATATATGTCTTACGTACATATGACACATGCATAGTGAGATCCAACATGTCTTTCTATATGTCTCTCAGCGTACAGCACTTCAGGTCATTCGTACCTAGTTGGACTATCATGAGGATATATTTATATTGCCCAGAGTGAGGGACTGAAGAACCTCTGTAACATTATGGATCCTGTCAGCACTGAGACAAGTTTAATGAAATTTAACATAATGTTCTGCATGTTCGCTTATTAATACTGAGCACGGAGCATGGAGTCATTGTGCCTAACAATGAAGTCACCAATTACTAAAACATTTCTTCTTGCACTCAGAGGTTATTTCCCCTCCAGTCAACTGTAGCCTTGGCTTTCCACTGCTTAGTAAGAAGGATATGCCAACCTGAGACTGAAACAGACATTGAAACATTTAGATTATACAATGTCTCCCTATTAATATTTGAAAACGTGCACGCTGATTGACCAGCCCAACCAGCATGCCCATTATAAATCCCACAATATACCAACGGAAAAAGGTCCAGTCACCCAAACTTTTTTTCCGTTGGTATAAACTGCCCCAAAACCTTTTTTTTTACAATAAAAAAAAGAGAGAAAACGAAGCAGCAGAGGCTGTCTTTTCTCCTTTGCTTCCCTTTCAAAGCATTGATGTACTGGGGGGTCTATATTATAACATTGAAGTCTAAAAACATTGAATGTTATAATATCGATCCCTTTTAATCGAAACATCAGAAAACCGAACAGTCAGAATAGCGATTTTTTTTCCCAGGGAAAAAATGTGCTGTTCCGGCAAACATACACACAACTCAAGCACACCAAAATAAATAATCCACACACATACACTTCACGAAACCCTACACTAAACCAGACATACACCACTAGCTGCCCACTTACCTTAACTCAACCCTAACCCTAAGGTCGCTAACTATCGCACACTCACCTTACCCGCTCCCTAACCCTAACTCATCTACCCCACCCTAACCCTCACGTCCACACAATCGCACATTTACCTGACCCACACCCTAACCCTAACTCACTTAACCAGCCCCTAACCATAAACCATAAAGTCTGTCATTACCACACACTCACGTCACCTGCACCCTAACCCTAAAGTCCCTAACTACCGCACACTCAACTTAACCCAGTCCATTCGCTCACTTACCTTAAACCCGGTCCGTAACCATTGCACCACACTTATCTGAACCCAATCCGTAACCTCCATTCACTCACTTCCCTAAACCCAGTCTGTAACCATCGCACCACACTGCTGTAAATAGCGAAGCCACAGACCACCAAAATCTTACCCTAGGTAAAATTTCAATGTTCCGAGGCTTCGCTAGTCTCAGCGTTTGTACTAAAGAGTTCGATATTATAACATTCAAAGTTTTTGAACTTCGATGTTATAATATAGACCCATACTGGGTATGCATGGAAACGCAAGTCCCATATGCATGCGCAGTACATCAAAATGCAGAAGCAGTATACTGCAACCAACAGAAGAACAGCAATCTGCCATACTACAAAGACATTAAGAAAAGTAAGTATTTTTTTCTTAAATAATGTCATTGTATAATAGCAATAACCGACTCCGTGTTTGTGGTATATTGAAGATTTACCCACGGTTGCCTTTGTTTAATCACTTGGGCTTCACCCTCATGATTAAACCACACCAACTGTGGTTAAATCTTGAATATACCACACCACGTCATTGGTTATTGCTTAAGTATTGCTCATTTTCACCTTTGCTGTTTTATCTGAGAAGTCTCTTAATGGAGAACTTTGGCTTTTCTTATGATTCCTAAGATTCAAGTATAATGCTAGACTGGTACCACTGCCTCAAAATGTAACAGTACAAGTGCAGCATTGCCACTAATGTGACAGCTAAATGGCAGGATGCCACTCACTGAAACTAAGATGGCTGGCATCGATGGGAGTTTGAATCCCACCACTGCTAACCAAAGGTGAAGCAATAACACAAAAAAGCACACAAGTTTATCTCAGTAATTCACAAACTACAACCTGACCTCATGAGCATAAAATGAATATTCCTTGCTGTCCTAGGTGTAAGGTTCCAACATTTACACCCAGATTGAACTCCACACTGGTCAGTAACAGAGCTGAATCTTTGCCCAAGCACTCCATAGCCCCGGTTTCACTATCCTCTGTATGAACATATTTTTCCCCATGTCCCTTTATCCATGATAACTGCCTTATGCACACACACACACACACACACACACACACACACACACACACACACACACACACACACACACACACAGACACACGCGTGCACAACTCCCAGTGAAGGCTTGAGAAAGCTTGCAGAATTCTCCAATTTCCCATAGCCTTCTTTTTGTCATAGCAGTATTGCCACCACTCTGGAAAAAGCAGGGACTGCCGGTTACCTGCTACTCTTTCACTGGTTGTAAACCTAGCAGTCTAATGGGAAATGCGTGCCATACAGCTTGTTAACCAACAATGTAAGTAATGATTACCCTCTTCTCAGATTAATAGCAGAACATAAATATTTTTATAATAGATAAATGCCAGTTATAAGATAGTAAAGGTTAATAAGTGAACTGTACTTATATAATAATGAAATTAGTGCAAATACAGATTGAAATGCATGCATTTTGGTATAAAACAAATGTGAATAAAATAGACAGGATGCATAAAAAAACTCATATCCAGATACCCAAGTTCCCTGGCTAGAGCCTACTACAGATATACAAGCCCTAATTATTAAAGCAATAACCAACGATGTGGTGTGGTATATTGAAGATTTACCCTTGATTGGTGTGGTTTAATCATGAGGGCAAAGCCCGAGTGATTAAATAAAGCCAACAGTGGGTAAATTTCAACATACCACAACCACGGAGTCAGTTATTGCTATTATACAGTGACATTATTTAAGAAAAAAAAAACTTACTTTTCTTAAATAATGTCTTTGTATAACTGCACATTACTGTTCTTCCACTGGTTGTGGTACACTGCTTCTTTGTTTTGATGTACTGAGCATGCATATGCAACTTGCGTCCCACACATACTCAGTACATCAATGCTTTGAAACTGAAGCAACGGAGAAAATACAGCCTCCGTTGCTCCATTTTTTTCTTTTCTTTTCTTTTTTTTTATTTGTTTAAAAAAATGTTTTGAGGACTTTATACCAGCGGAAAAAAGTCGGGGTGACTGGATCTGTTTCTGTTGGTATATTGTGGGATTTACAACGGGAATGCTGGCCAATCAGCATGCACATTTTGGAATATTAATGGGAGGTCATTGTATAATATACATTTATAATTTGTACTCGCAGATAGCTCCACATAAATAAGACAGCATATAAATCTAACATTGCTTCTTGCACAACATGGTATATACAATTACATACAGTATTTTCACTTAGTATATAACATCACTTTCCTGGTACTGAATTATTTGATCGATTAGACACAAACACAAGAAAAATGTTTCACATTGATCAAATAATATGCAAAAATCACTGTATATCAAGAATATATATTTGTAGTACTGAAGGCTGTATGGGCCTCCTTGAAACCGATTACATATATAGACTTGCATGCAAATCTGCTGACCTCATCAGATCCAAACATAGTGAAAATTTTAATACATGAGGAAAAGAAGTGGAAGATGACATCATTGATTAATTTACTAGAAACATTTTGATGTCAAATGGGAATGGAAAACAGTGTGACAGCAACTGAATGTACTATAAAACAAAATAAAAAAATAAAAGGAAAAGGATCAGATGTGAAAAATATGTATAAAATCCATAAATATAGTGCAAGTATACAGCCTTCCTGGAGCATTCTCATGCTGACCAAAATTTGACAAAGGAATGGTTAAGAAGCGGTGAACTGAAACCAAAAGATTAAAGGCAGCCCACAATGGTGAATCCACTGAATAGGTGGGAGAAACAAACACATGCAGATTATGTAAAAATGAAGGAAACAGTTGCACATCTTGTTGCTTGGTGTGATAACTCATGGCAGAGGGCCTATATACTGAAAGGCACAAAATGTGGTAAGACTGTTGCACTGGAGATTATGCAAATACTATATCTTATTGTTGGGTGTAATAAAAACTCATGGTAGAGGGGCCTAAATACTGAAGGGCAATATAATGTGGCAAGACTGTTCCATTCGGGATTTTGCAAACACTACAATATAGAAGTAGGTGAGAAGCAATGGCAACATGAACCACAAAGCATTATAGAGAATGATGAAATGTACATCACATAGGATCACCCATTACCAACAGTTCAAAAAATAAATGGGAGAAAAACATATATAGTAGTCTTTGAAAAAAAGACTAAAGTAGCATTGCTCACTGAAATTGCAACACCCATTGATTACAGTATCTTACATACAGAGAGACACAACATCATAAAATATCAGGATTTGCAAGCAGAAATAAGAGCAATACGGAATAAATGTTCAGATGGATTCAATAGTAGTAGAAACAGTGGGGACTAATAAAGAATTTACAATTGTATTTAGATATACTGCCAATACTCATAACACCATATAAATAAAAGAAGAAAGCAATTCTGGGCACATTGCAGCTGCTAAGTAGAGCACTCTTGGTACTATCATAGACAGAGACAATGCTAATTTCAAGAACTCTGCTCACACCTTGTCTCTTGAATGGGATCCATTTCCATCATGATATTAGAAACCCAAAATACTTGGAAACAAGTAAAAAAAATGTTTTGTCATAGTATAAAAGACTTGTCAATATACAACCAAGTCTTTTTACTGTACTTTGAATTCTCCCTGGAGTCTTAATGATATGCAAGCCATTAAGTTAATTTGCTTTTATACCAATTATCCCAAACAGTAAGACAGTTACTACTCTTTCACTTTTATATATTTATTTAATATTTGTTTACCGGAAATGTCCGACTAGGCCAAGAGCCCATTTTCAGTAGAGGCCTGGGGAGAAAAACAGAGCAAAACAGAAATACATGGGAGACAAAGACAGTACAACATGTCTATAGGAATGGAGAGGCAACAAGTCCAAGAGACTTTTCACATCTTGAGTTAGTTTGGCTGTATTTCAGGATTGTGTGAAGGAATAATGTCAGCTATTTGGTGAAGGAAGAGAAAAAAACGAGAGTAAAAAGAAAGACAAAAGAGTGAGGGTTTGGTCTGCTAAGGTTTAGTTTGCTAAAGGAAAGTAATGAGACCTAAAAGAGAAATTTGGAGGTAGTTAAGAGAACGTAGTAAAGGGTCATCCTGAAGTATTACAGAAGCATAGCCAGTTGTTGGAAAGGTTAACCCTGAGAAGACTTTTGAACGTGGAGCTGTTGGAGGTAGCTCATATGTGTTGAGGTATTGAATTCTATTTTCTGGATAGCTGATTGCAGAAGACAGAATCCCAAAAGCTTTTGTTGGACTTAGTGACTTTTAATAGTAATTTGCCAGAGGATTTCACAGTACGGAAGTTAGTGTTTGGTTGTATTAAATTTCTGACTGCAGGGCAGTTGTCAGGTTGACAAACAATGGAGTAGGCACTAGTTAGTTAGTTCAAGGATAGTAGATTGGGTAATTCTATCCATTTTAGTTTGTTTAGGGCAGAACAGTGGTATGATCTGTTAGGATGGTTTATAACAAATCTAGCTATTTTATTGTAGCAGGTCTCTAATTTGTTTAGATCAGCATTTCTGAGATATGTGAAAATGGATGAGGCATATAGAAGAGTGGAGAGTAAATGTGTCCTGGCTATGGAGTGTCAGGTGGAGTGGGTAAGGTATGGTAAAGTGTACTAAGCTTTATGTCGACCTTTTTGATGGATAGTGCTAAGTATTTGTCTGATTTAAGACAATTATCAATTGTGGTATCCAGGAGTTTGGTGTGTTCAACAGGTTCAATTTTGGTTTTGTTGGCGGAATGGATGGTGAAAGGGGGGGAATGTGGCTATGTGATTACAGAAAAGCATTAATTTAGTTTGTTTGGACTGAGTATGAGTTAATATTCTGAGAGAGCATTTTCTATGTCTATGAGGGATTTTTGGGTTCTTTCTTGGAGTTCTGGAAGGGATGCAGCTGAGTATATTGTCAGTGTATTATATAATGGTGGCTAGATGAGTGGCAGAGCAGAGTTTGTTGGTGAAGATGTTGAAAAGCAGTGGACCAAGTATTGATCCTTGTGGCACACTGACTGAGGTGGGTAGTAGAAGAGAGAGTTCAGTTTGCCGCTTGACTGCTTGTTAGTGGCCCATTAAATAACCATGAAACCATGATAGAGATGGTTGGTAGAGATTTAAGGAGGCTAGTTTCTTGAGTAATTTTGATGTGATAACATTTTGAGGACCTTAGACATGTCATGGAAAATGGAAGATATGAGCTGGCCATTGTTTCTGAGATCATTGACAGTATTGGTGAAGCTTATTAAACTGGTTGTATTACTGTGATTGGTTCTAAAACCATGTTGGGAATTAGAGAGCAGGTTATTATTTACTAGATAGTGAAGGAGTTGTGAGTGTATGCATTTGTCAAGGATTTTGGATAGTGGTGGGAGTATAGCAATTGGTCTGTAGTTTGAGAGATCAGTTGACGAGCCGCCTTTGTGCAGAGGTATGACATGAGAAATTTTCCAGAACTTGGGGATGTATTGCTCAGAGATAGATCGGTTAAGCAGGAGAGAGATGGGATAAGAGATGGCATCTGCTACCTGTCTGAGGAATTTATTAGGCAGTAGGTCAGCAGCAAGGGATGTAAGCTTTAATTTGAGGAAAGGTTTTTTTTAATTGTACTGGTTTGTATCTGTGTGATGGAAAAAGAATGTGGGCTAAGTACTGATTCTGATGGTATTATTAGTGGAGTATGGCTGTCATTTTTTTACAAGAGATAGTACTGAGTTGATGAAGTATTTGTTAAATTGTGCTGATATGCTATCTGAGATATTTAAAGTAGTAGGAGATGGTGTACCAGGTTGTTCAGAACTGAGGAAGTGTTTTATAGCTCCTTAAAATTTTGGGGGATTGTTTTGTTGATTTTGTTGGATTGTCATGTAATAAGCCTTTTTGTCATTTTGGATTTGTTTTTTTTTTTTACACAGTTTTTTAATTGTTGATAAAAGTTAAATGAGATTTGGTTTTGAGGGCTTAATACTAAGTCCAGGCTTTGCCTCTCTGCTTTAAAAGTTGCTTTGTGTCTTTAGTGAGCCATGGTAGACATTTTGATTTTGAATGGACCTTCCTAAGGGGTGCCTGCCTATTTAGAATTTCAAGGAAAGTATTATTGAAGTATTCAACTGTGGAGTTAAGGTGTTTTAGAGGGGTCCCATTACATTGTTTTAGGAGTAAATTGAAGGTTTCAGGGGAGAAATTTATTTTGTTGTGAACTTGTTTTAATATTTTTTTGAGGATTTGTCCTGTGCCTAATTAGGTAGGTGGGCCAATGCTTGCTGAGACTGTCCAGGAGGCAGCCAGCAAGGTGACCAAGAGAGGGCCTGTTTATTAGGATCCAGTCCAGATTTGACTGCTTGTTGATATGTTTATCAATTCTGGTTGGGGAGAGTACTATTTGAGGCGAACCATAGAGATTAATAAAGTTGGTAGGGTTATCTGAGGAGCAGGTGGACCAATCCAAGTTGAAGTCCCCCATTATAATGGTTTCCTGATTAAAAGTGGAGGCAGACCAATCAAGAAGGTTTTTCAATTATGAGGAGGTTATTACCTGAAAGGATATAAATAGCTATTATTATAATGTGTTTATTGGACTTTAGCTGGAGGCAGGAGATTAGTATTTCTGAATTTAACAAAGTCTACGGGTTCATATATAAGGCATTCCAATATGAGTGTGTCCTTATATACTATGGTGATGCCACTGATTCTCTTGCGTGTTCTTTCATGTCTGTGTATATTGTAGCCCTGAATTAACATTTCAGTATTGTTTATATTTGATTTGAGCCATGTTTCTGTTATAATTACAATCTGGAGAGTATAGGTCAAGGGCTGCTTAAAATTTGTGAACTTTATTTAAGGTGTTTCTTAGATTTGTTTAGGATTAGGAGGTCTGAGCTGTTATGTGTTAGATTACTGTTGTTGTGAAACATTTTGCTGCCTAGTGGAAGGGAAGTTGGTTGCTGGGGCTGAGGGCCTGGATTGGGATGTATGTCCCCACATAGCTTGAGGTGATTGACTGTAAATAGAAATTAGGGTGTAGTTTTGGGCAGAAGTTTATCAAATGTGTTGAGCAGGTAAGGTTTAACATGTAGGTCAGTGTATATGAGTGAAAAGATTTCTGTGTTGGAGCTATTCTAGAACTGAAGGGATATGGCAGTGTTTGTGAAACTAGAGTTGGGTGGAGTGGTGACTGGGTTGGTTGGAGAGTAGATGCTAGTGATGTGATGTATGTTATCGGAGGTGGTGTGGTAAGCTGTGTACGTAACCATAGGAGTAATATATGTTGAAGTAGTATTTTAATGAAAAGGTAGATAAAGAGGTATCTGTGAAAGAGGAAAAGTACTAGATTTAGAATTTTGAGTCCTCCCTATTGGCAGGAAATCAATGAGTATCCCTGTGATTACGTGAGATAGATTCAGGTAATGGATATAGAGATTGGCTGGAAAAAGGAGTTGTGGTAGGTTAATTTGGTAAGGGGCATGTTTACAGGTTATCTATATATCTAGTGATAGTGGGGGTGGGTGAGGAATGAGGGTAGGGTAGGGGAGAGATATAAAAAAGCAAGCCGGTCATGCCAGGTACTTAGCATATTTGCAGTTTAATCAAAACGCTTTCGTCTTACTTAATTTCAGACTTCTTCAGAATAAAATCATTATACACAAACACACAATATATACCCATTTCTCCACCCCTTTCTTAATTAATTCACCACCGGTTCCACCAATTTGTTAAAAACACAATTGATTTACCACACAGCATAAAAGCATAATATAATAATATAATAATCTACTACAAAATCACAGAAAAGTTTAATTATTGTACATAATGTCATAAAAAACTCATAAAAATATGCTGCTTTTAATTTTAAATAAGAATTTAATGATACCCTGTTATTAAGTCCAGACTTTTCATCAGAGTTAAGTTTTATTACTTAACTTGACATTGCCCTTGACTTCACATCAAGAATAACATACCATGTCTGACTTGAAAATATTGCAAAAGACCACTTTAATTAAATTAAACATTTTATCTAAAAATTGAAAAGAATACAGATGCACTTCATTATCATAGGGTTGAAGAAGATCTGCCAGAATGATGATGCCTCTGTACTTGCATTCTGCCAGATGTAATTTCTTACCACCTATATGCAGGATCTAGATAATAATAAGCAGCCTTATAATTTTCACGAATTGGGGAGTTTTGCTCAATAACTTCAAAGCACTATGTATGAATGTCTTTCAGTATTTACCGCTGCTGCAAATACTTAGTTAGGGACTTTCTGTACTATATCAGTGTTTGAACAATATGTGCCAAATAAATCAACTTCCTGCTTTTTGCACTATAGCAATGATCTATGCTCTACCATAAAAATGTGGCAGGGTGAAAGTGTGGGAAAAGAATGCTCAGTCTATAATACCTCATTGCTATGTCTTCAGAGTAACACAGTGCTTAAACATATATGCAATCTTCCCAGCTCACATAAATTGATATAATGTCTTCTTAATTCATTTCAACCAAAAGGATAAAGATAGACTTAGAATGTGACACACAATGTAGCAAGGCACTGGGGCAGACATCATACTGAGGATGGTTCTACACCTTGAAGAAAATCAGAACTGACCGTCTCCACAAACAGACCCAACCAAATGATTTTCCACAAATAAAATACTGATTTAAATAGAGAGCATCTCCAAAATCTCTGCCTACAACATTACACCTAAACATCTATGATTATCCAAGTAGTACTCAAAAAGGAAAGACATGAAGGAATGTTTCAAAGCTAAAGCTGTCTCACTGATGGGGATATAATAATTTTAATCAGATTATACTAAAGCCTGAAGTATAAATAAATATCTACAGATCCTGGTTAAAATGATAACTTTGTTGAAATATTTGGTAGACTCTGTCATGTTGTCACCTACTAATATCATAGCTTGCTCATTGGTCTCCAGGAGGTTCAAACCCTTCAGCTCATGTTCTACTCAAGTGTCCACACTGGCAGTTCCACTGCTCACAAAAATAATTATAAAAACAGTAGACATCCTGCTTGTGGCCTTATCATGTGAGAAACAATCTGATAATTGAGCACTGATGAGCATCATTGTTGTGCGGTTGTTGTTTAGGGCTTGAATGGCATATTGTTAGTGATATATAGTGATGGAAGGTTATAATACATCTTTCCTAACCTGCCCCACCTGAAGTATCCTCTTCCTAGGTCTTTTAATGACCCATTCCTTCTTCTGAAGAGGGGTGAGAATTTTACCCATTTGTTCTGCAGCCAGCATGAATGTACTACAATCCATTTATTCTTCAGCCTGGGCAAGATACCTACTGACCTATTCTTTCCTGCTGAAAATGAAATTGGAGCAAAGGAGTGTTTCTGTTGTAATGCAAATCTTCTGATTAATCTCCAGTTTAAAGCCCTCCCTGTGGTAACCAGTGGCCAATACACATGCTGTTGTCTATGAGGGTGGTAAGCCTCTACATGCAAGGTCTTCCAGCTTATATCCAACATGTAGCCAATATGATGCAACCTCACTTGCATCCCACAGTTTCCCAAAATGCCAGTCGGGACCAGAAGTGTAATGGATATAGTCAACTCCATTCTTTTCAACATAGGCAAGCCAGCATAAGTTGTTCACTCTCTTCCCCTCACCTGGCCTTCCCAGAAATCTGATCTGCTTACTGAACTCTTGTTTATCTTAGGAGTAGTTGCTGCTTTATCAATCTACAGCCCAAAGCTAGGGGATCAAATCCTGAAGTACTTTAATGTTTATCATAAATAAGGCAGGTCACTGAATCAAAGACTTTTTCAAAGTATACAGACATTGATCATGTTTATATTCTGCATAAGTGCCTCTTGGAAGAATTGAATTAGACCCCATAGGTGGGCTGAATTAACTTTGCCCATGACAAACCCTGCCTGGTGCCACAAGTTTGAGTAAGAGATGTTAAAGATACTGTGGTCATCTTGGCAAAAAGTTCTGTCTCCACATTCAAGAACGAGACTGGCCTATAATTGCTAACTCTAAATCAATCTTTTTACAATTTTGGAAGGACTACAACTGTTTCTTGGGTTGTGGCAAAGAAGATTTCTATGATACTGACCACATTAAGAAGTTTCACCAGAGTGTCCCCCAATTATGGAAAATGTGCTTTATAAATTAGTGGTAAGGCCATCTGGCCCTGAGGATTTACCATTAATCACTGAGCTGTAGGCTTTTCAGAAGAAGAAATGGGAATCTGAAGAGAAGCAACATCCACTTGCTTTATTAGGGTAACCCTAGTACTTTAGGAAACTTTCAATGCCCACATCAATGTGTCTGTTACTTTCTTGTCACTTTCTGAATAAAGGTTGGGGGAATTTATTACAAAGACAGCATTCATATCATTCAGATCCACCAATATTTTCAACTTTCACAACAGTAATTTACTGCACAGCCATGTAGGGAAGTGTGCTGCAAACATTATTAGTCCTTCTTTCTGCATTCGCTGGCAAGTACAGAACAATGCTTTAAGCAGACAGTGGGATTCTTTAGGTGCCCTGTATTGTTACAGTTGTGCAACATATGAGTGAAAAAGATGGTGGTGTGAGCGATCTTCTGTGGATTGCCTGTCTTGGCATAGTATGAAAGTTTTTAAAAACACTGCAACTAGATGTCAGTCTTCAAAACCAAACCTTATAGTGAATTATTCTTCTCAAATGCATCCTAACAGCTGCTGACAACAGTATATAGCCATTGCTACCACAGGAGAACTGGGAAACCAACAGCCACAACATATCAGGGTCTGACATTAGAAATGATCTTATACCTCTGTGTCTAGATGGTGGTGCAGTGGTGCAGCAGTTAACATTGTCACCTCACAGCAAGAGGTTCTCCAGTTTGATTCTCGGCTGGGGTGCCCTCTGTGTGGAATCTGCATGTCATCCCTGTGTTCGTGTGGGTTTCCTCTAGGTACTCTGGTTTTCTCCCACATTCCAAAGATGTGTCTGGAGCATTTCTCTCTGAGCCTCCACTGAAAATAAGCTCTGTTCTAAGTCATACTTTCTTAGTCAACAAAATGTTAAATAAATAAAAAAAAAGATAGTAAGAGAAGAATGTGTCTTCTTTTCTGATGCTGTTGTCCCATGTATAAAGAGTACTTAAGGAAATGATACCCCAGCTTCTCTTCCTCATCCCTTGATAGTTTGTTCACTCTACAGCTTAGTCTCACCAGCTCTAAAAAAATGCTATTTAAGCCCATATGTCTCTTCCCTCCTCCATTACCATCCACCACAATGCATTTCTTATCTGGAATCCTTATACCATTTTCCTAGCAAAGCCAGTGTTTTCATCAATAATCACCTTACTGTCTTCTATATCCATGTTTCTAGAATACCCCATTTTTACAATATCCATCCACAACCCCTTCAGCAGTAACAATCAGCTAGAGGCATATATTGGTATCTAAAACCCTTACCTTCACGCTAATATCCCCTTTCTCATTGCCATCCTGAGTTCATATCTACCTCCATATCACTCCTTAATATGGCATAGCTTGCCCACTTCTCTGCCCTGCCTACTGCCCACATTAATCTTACCTGCTATCACAGAATGGACCTCTTGACTGTTCAGCATTTCTTCATCTCTCTCCTGTTTAAAGACTTGTTCCTCATATGCAGAATATAAAAAACAAATAAACATATAAACATTACCATCCCTGTCAAAAAAAGAGACCCTGTAACCAAACATTAAAATCTTGAAAAGAGAAAGGAAACATAAATAAGTCCCTAAACATATATATTATAAAACCTAATTGCAAAGGAATTTAAGGGAAGAGTTGTTAATTAAACCATGTCTTGCATTCACAAAGCTGAGGCTGGACATTTCACATGAATCAGATTAGAGCATTCCCACTGTATCTTATCTTTATTGGAAGACACAAATTTAAAGATAACCATCTTGATTAGAAGCTATACTTATCTAGTCAGATCTTCTTGATGTGATGCTTTCCTGCAGATTTATCCTCATATAAACATCATGACTATACTTACACCTTCCATATCTTACGTGCAAGACATGCATGACATGAAAAGATAACAAAGGGAGATTTAGTGGCACGACAGACAGAATCATTAACAGAACACTCTGCAGCCCCCCTGCAGTTATTAAATACTTACAGTATCTTTGAAGCAGATTAACTCTGTTAGGATGTAGCATGAAGCAAACTAAAATTCCCCTATAGAATTTTTTTTAAAGTAATATTTTTCAAATGATGCTATTGGACTTGGACACCTAAGCCTTATTAAAAAAATAAGTTAGCATAGCGATACAAAGTTAAACATTTTAAGAAATGACAGACTCTTTTCTGGGGGTTTTTTAGTGTAAAAAGAAAATAAAAGCAAAATAACAACAAAATATTGCAGCTAAAGCAAGAGCATGTTTTACTATAATCAACAATGCCTCTTTATATAACAGAATATTTATGGGATTACAGTACACAGTGTTAGGTGTATGAACTTCTAAAATATGGGGGCAGTACTGAATTGTTCTTTATGCATTTGATGTAATGCACAGAGCTACTAATATAAGCAGAGCAGTCTTCACTGATAGCCCTTGAAAAGAAGCATTTGTCCTTATTTGATCTTAAGTGCTAAACAAATGTGCATAATGGCAATAAATACATGAATGGTTCTTTTGTGGTTGTAAAGTATGGCAAGTGTGAAATACACTTTGTACCTTGCCTACTTTTTTCACCATTTACTGATAGAACACTGCCACCCCTGGTCAGTAGTGCAAATATTCATGGCAAGCTATTGTTGGCAACTTGTCACAACTAACCATAAATGATGAAGAAAAAAAAAGCATGCTTTCCAAGTCAGTAAGAAGGTACAACTGGGTTTAGGTGGATGTTCAACTTAATCTGTTTGTGTAGGCTGCAATGGGGAACAAAATGTAGGCTAGTACCAAATTATCCCAAAGGAGTATTTAATTTAAAGATTAATGCATCAATGTTACAATAGTTGGGGTTGCAATTATTTCAAGTTTCTAATCATTTATGGTTTAATTAACTAGAGATACTGCCCTGAACAAATCCCTAAGTGCCTAGCTGATAAACATAAAGTATTGTTATATATCTTTTTTTATACTGACATGGTGTAAATTAATTTACCATTAGTTTGAATAACTTATGACATCTACTTTTTATCATTAATATTTTATTTGTTATACAACTGTTACAAATGTTGAGTGTAAACAAGTTGATATTTTTATTTCATCTTGCTTTTATTACATCTGTAGAATGGTTAATTCCTTTTCTATTAAATAGATATAAGTTAGAGATATATAGATTTTAATATAGATAAAGTTATAGATACAGATGTATGCGTTTGGATTCACCCAATCAGTCAATTGCCTTTAAATCAGTTATAATCTGATCAGATCTAGTCTACTGCTACTGAATGTTTCAATTGTTGTGCCTGGTTTAGATTGAGTGCAGTCATGTACATATATTTAGTTGTTTGGGGAAGTGTGGTAGAGGTTTAGTGGGGATCTGTTACACTGACATTCTGGGATAATGCAGGTGGGTAAACATCCTCTTATCTTCCTTGTTGCATAATCTCAGAGTTAGTATATTTAGGGACACTAACAGCAGGTTGGGTTCATACCTTTCAACTGTACAGATTTTTGCAGAATGTCCAGATTTTTGCCATACATTTTTGGTCTGTTTTTCATAAAATTGTGTTTTTTCTGGAAAATTAGTGGCAACTCATTAAAGACTGAAGTTAGGAAATAATGACAGGCATTTGAGTTTCAGATTTTATACCATTCAGAAAATGCATGTTGTTACAAAACTTGTCATTCTATCAACTTTCTAGGTTTGTAAGAGCAATATTTAAAAATTGTCCCTATTTTGGCCTTTTGTACCACTTATGGCCTTGTCCAGATTTCTTTTTCTAAGCAGTTGAAAGGTATGGTTGACTTACCGTCACCCCCAACCCCCACCAAAAAATGTAAAAACATTTTTCAAAAGAGTAAGAGTTGATTGTTATTTTCTGGTGTAGTAAAAGCTACCAAGTGTGTTCTGATTAAGTTTCTTATCATACACACACACACACACACACACACACACACACACACACACACACACACACAGACAGATAGATAGATAGATAGATAGATAGATAGATAGATAGATAGATAGATAGAGAGACAGAGATACGATGAAATTGAGTGAAATACCCAAGTATCAACATCTATAAAGTCAACACTAAAAGAATGACTTTAAACACTGACGCACTACAATGCATGCACCAATCAACAATCTTGGTGCATGCAAAAGTCCAAACTAAAAATTATAACTTTTTCTTTCAGGGGTTAAGCCCAGCTGTACCCCCACCACTTGCTAATGCTATAGACCAACGCTGAGATCATACAGTCTCTTGGAAAGGGCATATTTCCCTATCCCAAGAATTGTGAGATCCCACACACCTCTCAACCATCTGTTTAGCTGACCAAATCAAGCATTAGCACTTTCTTCTGTCCCTGCAGCCAGCTTTTTGGAAATAGGCATCCTGAGACAATGTATTAGTCATCTCATGTCTACTGACAACCACCTAATTCTTAAACAGTTAGGTGCAGTGTGTGAGAGGTGTAATTATACATTGTGACTGGTGACAAGGCTCTCACCCATGGCTACTACAAGTACCAAACAGGTTGTCTAAAACACACAACACCACATTCTGTCTACCAATCACACTAAAGACCAAGCATGTAGACTCACATATGCTGAGGCTTTTCAAAGTAATCCACCCAAACGTCTGAGGCCTCCTAGATGCAGCTATAGCAATAGGGACCCTTAGCAACCTCACAAACATTCTACCAAAATAACATCCACCATGACACATACAACTTCAGGACATGGTGTCTCAACTAGTAAGCCCATAATGCAAATGACATGGACAAATGTTCAGGTCTTAAGAGATTTCATCATCAGGCACACACATATGTTCCACTGACTAAGCTGAGTAAGAAAAGGGGCATGGTCAGTTACCTATCAGGGGACTATGGGGACCAGGATCCACCAGATCGCACACACATTCAGGCTATTGAATGACAAGAATGATTATGACTCTGTCTGGATTATATGAAGAAAGGCATGATGGAGCTCTCAATTTATATGTCCCAGGGTGCTTTGACCCTAGCAATGAGCAGCATTCTAGCTTTTCTAAGCATGATGCTACAATATTAGTAGAAGATAATTGACATTAAAAATTGTCTTAGTTTTTGGTGTCCTTCAAAGGGGGTATAACATTTGTCAGCCTGGGAGGATATGGTTGACAGACCATGCTGCTTCACCAGGGATGGTCTGCACCTGTCCCATTTAGGCTTTTGAATATTGGCTAACACTTTGTCCATTCCATTGTGCCTTTGTTAGACAATGCCAGCCTGATAACAATTCCAACATAGCAAAATCACCCTAAGATAATCTAAAGGTATTACTGTGCAATGCCAGGAGTCTAAACAAAAAATTCCCCCACATTCAAGCTCTCCTCACTCTGGAAAATATAGGTGTCTGTGTAGTTATGGAGACATGGCTTAATGCCATGGACCTCACTCTGGAGAATATAGGTGTCTGTGTAGTTACGGAGACATGGCGTAATGCCATGGACCTCACTCTGGAGAATATAGGTGTCTGTGTAGTTACGGAGACATGGCTTAATGCTATGGACTTCACTCTGGAGAACTCTGGAGAATATAGGTGTCTGTGTAGTTACGGAGACATGGCTTAATGCCATGGACCTCACTCTGAAGAATATAGGTGTCTGTGTAGTTACGGAGACATGGCTTAATGCCATGGACCTCACTCTGGAGAATATAGGTGTCTGTGTAGTTACGGAGACATGGCTTAATGCCATGGACCTCACTCTGGAGAATATAGGTGTCTGTGTAGTTACAGAGACATGGCTTAATGCCATGGACCTCACTCTGGAGAATATAGGTGTCTGTGTAGTTAAGGAGACATGGCTTAATGCTATGGACCTCACTCTGGAGAATATAGGTGTCTGTGTAGTTATGGAGACATGGCTTAATGCCATGGACCTCACTCTGGAGAATATAGGTGTCTGTGTAGTTACGGAGACATGGCTTAATGCCATGGACCTCACTCTGGAGAATATAGGTGTCTGTGTAGTTACGGAGACATGGCTTAATGCCATGGACCTCACTCTGGAGAATATAGGTGTCTGTGTAGTTACGGAGACATGGCTTAATGCCATGGACCTCACTCTGGAGAATATAGGTGTCTGTGTAGTTATGGAGACATGGCTTAATGCCATGGACCTCACTCTGGAGAATATAGGTGACTGTATAGTTATGGAGACATGGCTTAATACCATGGACCTCACTCTGGAGAATATAGGTGTCTGTGTAGTTACAGAGACATGGCTTAATGCCATGGACCTCACTCTGGAGAATATAGGTGTCTGTGTAGTTACAGAGACATGGCTTAATGCCATGGACCTCACTCTGGAGAATATAGGTGTCTGTGTAGTTACGGAGACATGCCTTAATACCATGGACCTCACTCTGGAGAATATAGGTGTCTGTGTAGTTACAGAGACATGGCTTAATGTCATGGACAGCACTGCAGCAGAGCAAAGTTTTAATGCCTTCCACAGATTTACACCAGCTCCATTTCCAGCTCACCACAAGCAAAGTCTGAAACTGTATCACTGGAAGCTGTAAAATCTGTGATCTAATCTTACTCTTGAACATTTAGGAATTATTCCAAAGCAAACCAGCTACTATTAGCCAGTGCCTGTGGTGTACTAGATAACATGCTTGCTTTTGGTAAGGATGACCGTGGGTTTTATTCCCACATGAGGTAGATGGCTTGCTGAAACTGCAGTGTAGCACAAAGGGGTGATGCACTCCTGAGTGTGTTTTCCTTTGGATGAAATATTAAACCAAGGTTCTAACTGTGTGAGCTGGTGGTAGCTCAGGTGGATGTAAAAGATCCCACAGCACCTATCAAAAAGAGTACAGGATGAAACATTAAACCAAGGCTCTAACTGCTCAAGCTGGTGGTAGCTCAGGTGGATGTAAAAGATCCCACAGCACCTATCAAAAAGAGTACAGGATGAAACATTAAACCAAGGCTCTAACTGCTTGAGCTGGTGGTAGCTCAGGTGGATGTAAAAGATCTCACAGCACCTATCAAAAAGAGTACAGGACATTCATCAATACCCTGGCTAAATTTCCCATAGTAGTATAAACATCACCTTGGGTCTCCTAACCCAGTCTACAAAGAATAAAGAAGTAAATAAATAAATAAATAAATAAATAACTACTGAGGGATACCCTGGTAAATGTACCCCCCCCCCCCAACCATGTGAACATCTCTGCCTATGCGAAATTGTTTACAGAAACCCTATATTACCATGTAAACATCTGCATTTCGGTAGCTGTACACACCCGGACTAAGCACAAGGCTAACTCAAAGAACAAGCCACCCTGGCTAAATCCCAATATCAACAAGTGATACACAAAAGGAAGAAAACTATGGCCAAAACATGGAAATGCAATGACTAGCAAGGTGAGAAAACCCTCACCAAACTAAATGAGCTACTCAGGAGTTTTACCAAGTCCAAGCCCAATCTGAGGTAAAGATAGCCTTGCAGATGAAAGACAACTACACAGCCTTTTTCAACTATGTGTGCAACCTCCAGGGTAATACACAGTGTGCTGAACTAATTATAAACAGAATCACCTGTATGATGCTGGAGTATATAACAAACCTATTGTCTGATAAATTTCTCAGTTGCTAACCTTTACCACAAATCCCTTGGCTGTCACTAGCAAACAAGTCTACTCTAAAGAAAAAAAATACTGTATCTGTGGACACTAGCAATATCCTAGGATATCTTCTGAGTAGCATGGAACATGACTTGTCAAAATCTCTGAAATTACTTTTCAACTCTTGACCATACTGGCTTTGTGCCTACAGAATGCAAGACTGCAGCAGTTATCCGACTTCCAAGGGCAGATCATCTACTGACCCTGGTAACTAAAGACCAGTAAGTCTGACTAGCTGCATATATAAAGTCATGGAAAGTACTATTATGTATATTATAAATAAATACATAGGAAATCTTCAGACACTGGATCCAACACAGTTTGGCTTTGTCAAAGGAAGATTGTACCTACAAAACCTGGTTGACTTTTTCAAGAAACTCAAGAAAGCTATGGATGAGGGCAAAACAGTACACACTTCCTATCTTCACCTCACCAAGGCATTCAGCATTATTCCCCATTTTGGCATTGTAGAAAACTCAACTAAACTAGTAGTAAATCCTTCTGGAGCATTTCTCCCTGGGCCTCTGCTGAAAACAGGATCTGTGGAACCTAGTCGGACTTTCCCGGTCAACAAATGTTAAATAAATAAATAAATAAATGTCAGTGATTGGATAATCAACTGGTTTACAGATAGGATGAAGGAAGTCATGATAGGAGATCTCACCTCCACAAAAAGGTTAGTCACTACTACAGTACCTCGGCGCTTGGTCCTGTGGCTGCTCCTTTTTGGCATCTACATTTTGGAAGTCAAAGCTAATGTCAAAGGCCTCTGGTTGTCCAAGTTTGCAAACAACTATAAGCTCAGCACAATCACAAAATATCTCAAGAACACTAATATCCTGCAACAGAGTTTATGACAAACAAATAATTGTTGGCTGAGCCATGATCTAAAACTGAAAGCCAAAAAATGTCTAATAGTATCCTTTGGAAAGACAGCCACCCCTGGGAATTACCACTTAGACAATACACCTCTAAGAGTAGACCTGGTGGTTAGGGACTTGGGAAAATATGTCAACATGACTTGACCTTTGACAATTTTGTGTCTACTGTTGTAAAGTAATAATTCTAAATTGCACAACTTTTATGCAAAGGTATGGTATCCAGGCCCAAAGATGTGATTATCCTGCTGTCCTCAGCCCTCATTAGACCAGTTATTGAATGCAATGCTCCCTTTACTATGTACCTGGCCAGGCATATGCAGCAATTGGAACATCCCCAGAGGTCCACACACAAAAAAAATAAGGCATAAACCACATGGAATCTGCAGATTACCTCAAAGTCTTATACTTTGTCTATTACAGATTGCTAAGAAGTGGTCTATGCCTGGCTTACAAGGTGTCATCTGATCCAGTACTAAAGGAGTTGCTGCATATCCTCAAGTCTAACAACATTAGAAGGGGTTCCTATTACCTAATCGAACTTCCAGAAGGTCGAACACCAGAAGTTCAAACTTGGAAGTTTGAAAATTGAAAATGTCGAAGCCGCAGAAGTCTGAATTCTTTCCCAGGGAAAGAATTCGGTTGGACATTTCTGCAACTTCAACATTTTCTTCACTGTGGTGTGAAAGTTACAAAATGGGTTAAGGTAAGTGTGTGATTGTGACGAACATTGGGGTTAGGGTGCGGGTAAGGTAAATGTGCGATAGTGACGGACTTTAGGGTTAAGGTGCGGGTAAGGTAAGTGTGCAACAGTGACGGATTTTAGAATTAGGGTGCAGGTAAGGTAAGTGTGCGATAGTGACGGACTTTTGGATTAGGGTGCAGGTAAGGTAAGTGTGCAATAGTGACGGACTTTAGGGTTAGGGTGCAGGTAAGGTAAGTGGGTAAGGTAAGTGTGCCATAGTGACAGACTTTAGGGTTAGGGTACGGGTAAGGTAAGTGTGCAATAGTGACGGACCTTAGGGTTAAGGTTTGGGTTAAGGTTAGTGCATAGATAGTTGTGTATGTAAGGTTTAGTGTAGGTTTATAAGGTTTTTGGTGTGCTTGTGTTGTGTGTGTGTGTTTTGGAACAGCAAATTTCTTCCCTGGGCACTGTTCTGATGTTTCGATGTTATCACATTTTGATCTTTCAAGTTCGGACATCTGGTGTTTGACCTTCTGGAAGTTCGATAATATAATAGGAACCCCATTAGAAGTACCTGGTTGAAGGATTTAAATCTCATTTGCAATATAAATAGAACATTTTGGAGGGACTGGTATGAATCTCAGAGACTACCCCTACTCTGGAACACTCTTCCCATCCATATGAATCAGTTTCGACAATTACTGTATTCAAACACAACCTGGACCAATGGATGGGAACTCGGAAATTTACGTCTGTATTTGCACCTATGCTGCTATTTTGACAGAGGCAGTGAAATGCTAGGCTGCCTAAACTCAACTATATGTCCCTGGGTAATTTATTATATCACCTACATAAAGAAAAACATGGCTAGGCATAAAAAGGCCTCCTAGATCTGTTAGCATATTAATCACATGTAAATCTTTGAGCATCTACCTGAGAATAGAAGGTCACTTCATTGAAGCACCACTATAGAAGCCTTTTCCATTTTGACATATAGGGTTTTCTGGTAGACAACATCCTGTATTACAAAATATGAATTATCTCTGGCATGAACTGTTTTTTTTAGAACTACTACTTCACTATCAATGCTGTCAAATGCAAGAAAAGATGGAAGAGGTGTAATATCCATTTCTAATGTTGAAGTAGTAGATGCTCCCTAATAGATACTGGAAGGATTAGTGCATCGTTTTCTATAAAAAGGTAGAAACAAGTCAGCCAAGACCAGCATGGAGCTAAAAAACACAATCAATATCCTTCCTTCTTTGGATCTTAGCTACACTATATTGATTGGTAAGAATAAGGGAATCAATGTAGCAGATTTTTTGTTCAAGACCTCAGAAGAGCACCTTCCACTTTCATGCATAAATTTGGAAGCTAAGCAATAGGTTCTGACAGAAAATGGCACCAAACTAGAATCACACATGTTGGCATCAACAGGACAAGCAGCGCTTGCTGAGTAAGCCAATACTTGTAATCGAGAAATAGTGTGTGATTTAATTTCTAGAGCTGAAACAAATTGTGGTAAGGATTAATGGTCAATTGACAAAGCTGATGACAGTCTTTCTCAGTATTAGGTTGTGTGCTAGTCTGTTGTTTTGTATCACACTATCATGATAGCTGCTGAATGCATTGAAATCCTTATCAGGATAACTGCCAGGAATTGCATCAGAATGGTAGGCACTGTCCTCTGTAAAAGCCTCACCATATTCTGAAAACGTGCCCAGCTGAGCTCCTCACATTAATTACTATATATATATCGGAGACAGCACAGACGCGTTTGGAGAATTTTTTGGAACAAACTAACAATCCTTTATTTGTAACTGACGACAGCATTGAAGTAATTGACTCTGAGTTCGATGCTCGAATGGAGCAAGTTATAAGAAACTTAAAAAAGGAAATTGAAAACGATCTTTATAAATTCAAGAGACTAACAGCTCAAAGGTTTCACATGGAGGCCTGTTTGAGTACGGGTGTAATACCCCGAGGACTAAGGGTTTTAACTATGCCTACTTATGGGGAAGCATATCCAACGCTCCTGGCCAAATGGCAACAGATCAACCTGAGAGCTAATAGAGAATATATACAATTATTGATTGATTTTTTTCAACCTGTTGAAAATGATTTGAGGGGTAGAATATTGGAGTCACAAAATAAACTGATTGAGAACTATGGGGCGGATGACACTGATATCTTTATGCATGAACTCATGGATCGTATCTTAAGATATGAAAAGAACCTTTTGAATAACAAGCGCAAGAAATTAGCGCGTGATTCCCATGATTTTGCCAATAATCATGTCTTTGTGTGGCCCAGAAACACACATACAATGGAACGAACAGTGGAGAATTCCAACAATAATAGAGTGAGATACAATGATCAACATCATGGACAACAAAATTACAGGGGCAACCATGTTCATCGTAATTTAAGTGAGAATCATCGTACATCTGCATCACTGCAGAACAGGGTACCCACAGAGAACCCATCCACAGGAAGGGCACCACCTATGGTTACCACATTGGAGAGTGTAGTCCCTATTGTGGACAACGTTGGACACAGTAACGTCACTTCACCTCGGGAAGTAGACTCGGTCTATACTACACCAAATGAAGATACAGTGGCTGCACCCAGCACCAAGGTCATACGTGACCTGGCTCCTGCATCTACTTTATCAGGGGCGGTAAGAAGAAAGATTCAGCTAGAGGTACAGCAGACGACGGATTTTCCATTACCAATACGAGCAGGGAGGAAACGCTCGTTGGAATTAGACACCAATCGGATGACCAAGAAGAAGGACCCCCCCCACTTACCACAACAGACCACACTACAGACACTTTGGCAACCCATTCACTAGTACATAACATCTCCCATTATCTTCTTTCTCCTCCAGAGAAACATCTTCTTGAGAAAGGACTATCTTTCATACCCACCAGAAGTATGGATATCAGTCAAGCATTGCTTTCTGTGAGACTGTTTGCACGAAGAATTGCCTTAAAGCTTATATATAATGTGGAGAGTAATACAGAAATTCCTTCCACATCTGTCCTTAGGAAGAGGAGCATATTTACTCCGCATCTACAGGCCAATCTGGAGTTATTTGTAAAGGCAGTAGAAGCTCAAATATATACTGAGATCAATAATTCTAAAGGTAGGTTATCCAGCAATTTAACATTGGACGAACATCAAGCTATTAAGAGCTTGAGGGATAACAAAGAAATAACGGTGCGTGCAGCGGATAAGGGAGGCCCCGTGGTGGTCTTAGACACTGAGTATTATAATTTTAAAATGAACCAACTACTTAATATGGAGTCATATGAGACAATACAACTTGAAGAGATCTATGCCATGCAAACACGAATGACGAATACCCTCAGGGAATGCAAAGATATGAGATTAATAGATGATACTTTGTACCAGTATTTCTTGGTGGAATGCCCCCTTATTCCTACCATCAGTGGACTTCCCAAGATTCATAAGAATCTGTTGAAGCCTGATTTTAGACCGATAGTGTCCGGCTCAGGCTGGATAACGGAGCCAGTTTCCATATATCTGGACAAGGAATTGAAGGAGTTTTTAGCCCATTATGAGTACGTGCTACGTGACACTGAGCAATTTCTGAAAAGCATGTATTTACACCAGCTCCATTTCCAGCTCACCATAAGCAAAGTCTGAAACTGTATCACTGGAAGCTGTAAAATCTGTGATCTAATCTTACTCTTGAACATTTAGGAATTATTCCAAAGCAAACCAGCTACTATTAGCCAGTGCCTGTGGTGTACTAGGTAACATGCTTTCTTTTGGTAAGGAAGACCGTGGGTTTTATTCCCACATGAGGTAGATGGCTTGCTGAAACTGCAGTGTAGCACAAAGGGGTGATGCACTCCTGAGTGTGTTTTCCTTTGGATGAAATATTAAACCAAGGCTCTAACAGCGTGAGCTGGTGGTAGCTCAGGTGGATGTAAAAGATCTCACAGCACCTTCAAAAAGAGTACAGGATGAAACATTAAACCAAGGCTCTAACTGCTTGAGCTGGTGGTAGCTCAGGTGGATGTAAAAGATCCCACAGCACCTATCAAAAAGAGTACAGGATGAAACATTAAACCAAGGCTCTAACTGCTTGAGCTGGTGGTAGCTCAGGTGGATGTAAAAGATCCCACAGCACCTGTCAAAAAGAGTACAGGACATTCATCAATACCCTGGCTACATTTCTCATAGTAGTATAAACATCACCTTGGGTCTCCTAACCCAGTCTACAAAGAATAAAGAAGTAAATTAATAAATAAATAAATAACTACTGAGGGATACCCTGGCAAATGTACCCCCCCCCCAACCATGTGAACATCTCTGCCTATGCAAAATTGTTTACAGAAACCCTATATTACCATGTAAACATCTGCATTTCGGTAGCTGTACACACCCAGACTAAGCACAAGGCTAACTCAAAGAACAAGCCACCCTGGCTAAATCCCAATATCAACAAGTGATACACAAAAGGAAGGAAACTATGGCCAAAACATGGAAATGCAATGACTAGCAAGGTGAGAAAACCCTCACCAAACTAAATGAGCAACTCAGGAGTTTTATCAAGTTCAAGCCAAATCTGAGGTAAAGATAGCCTTGCAGGTGAAGGACAACTACACAGCCTTTTTCAACTATGTGTGCAACCTCCAGGGTAATACACAGTGTGCTGAACTAATTATAAACAGAATCACCTGTATGATGCTGGAGCATATAACAAACCTATTGTCTGATAAATTTCTCAATTGCTAACCTTTACCACAAATCCCTCGGCTGTCACTAGCAAACAAGTCTACTCTAAAGAAAAAAAATACTGTATCTGTGGGCACTAGCAATATCCTAGGATATCTTCTGAGTAGCATGGAACATGACTTGTCAAAATCTCTGAAATGACTTTTCAACTCTTGACCATACTGGCTTTGTGCCTAGAGAATGCAAGACTGCAGCAGTTATCCGACTTCCAAGGGCAGATCATCTACTGACCCTGCTAACTAAAGACCAGTAAGTCTGACGAGCTGCATATATAAAGTCATGGAAAGTACTATTATGTATATTATAAATAAATACATAAGAAATCTTCAAACACTGGATCCAACACAGTTTGGTTTTGTCAAAGGAAGATTGTACCTACAAAACCTGGTTGACTTTTTCAAGAAACTCAAGAAAGCTATGGATGAGGGCAAAACAGTACACACTTCCTATTTTGACCTCACCAAGGCATTCAGCATTATTCCCCATTTTGGCATTGTAGAAAACTCAACTAAACTAGTAGTAAATCCTTCTGGAGCATTTCTCCCTGGGCCTCCGCTGAAAACAGGATCTGTGGAACCTAGTCGGACTTTCCCGGTCAACAAATGTTAAATAAATAAATAAATAAATGTCAGTGATTGGATAATCAACTGGCTTACAGATAGGATGAAGGAAGTCATGATAGGAGATCGCACCTCGGCGAAAAGGTTAGTCACTACTACAGTACCTCAGTGCTTGGTCCTGTGGCTGCTCCTTTCTGGCATCTACATTTTGAAAGTCAAAGCTAATGTCAAAGGCCTCTGGTTGTCCAAGTTTGCAAACAACTATAAGCTCAGCACAATCACAAAATATCTCAAGAACACTAATATCCTGCAACAGAGTTTATGACAAACAAATAATTGTTGGCTGAGCCATGATCTAAAACTGAAAGCCAAAGAATGTCTAATAGTATCCTTTGGAAAGACAGCCACCCCTGGGAATTACCACTTAGACAATACACCTCTAAGAGTAGACCCGGTGGTTAGGGACTTGGGAACATATGTCGACATGACTTGGCCTTTGACCATTTTGTGTCTACTGTTGTGAAGTAATCATTCTAAATTGCACAACTTTTATGCAAAGGTATGGTATCCAGGCCCAAAGATGTGATTGTCCTGCTGTCCTCAGCCCTCATTAGACCAGTTATTGAATGCAATGCTCCCTTTACTATGTACCTGGCCAGGCATATGCAGCAATTGGAACATCCCCAGAGGTCCACACACAAAAAAAATAAGGCATAAACCACATGGAATCTGCAGATTACCTCAAAGTCTTATACTTTGTCTACTACAGATTGCTAAGAAGTGGTCTATGCCTGGCTTACAAGGTGTCATCTGATCCAGTACTAAAGGAGTTGCTGCATATCCTCAAGTCTAACAACATTAGAAGGTGTTCCTGTTACCTAATTGAACTTCCAGAAGGTCGAACACCAGAAGTTCGAACTTGGAAGTTCGAAAATTGAAAATGTCGAAGCCGCAGAAGTCTGAATTCTTTCCCAGGGAAAGAAATCGGTTGGACATTTCTGCAGCTTCAACATTTTCTTCACTGTGGTGTGAAAGTTACAAAACGGGTTAAGGTAAGTGTGTGATTGTGACGAACATTGGGGTTAGGGTGCGGGTAAGGTAAATGTGATAGTGGCCGGACTTTAGGGTTAAGGTGCGGGTAAGGTAAGTGTGCAACAGTGACAGATTTTAGAATTAGGGTGCAGGGAAGGTAAGTGTGCGATAGTGACGAACTTTTGGATTAGGGTGCAGGTAAGGTAAGTGTGCAATAGTGATGGACTTTAGGGTTAGGGTGTGGGTAAGGTAAGTGTGCCATAGTGACAGACTTTAGGGTTAGGGTACGGATAAGGTAAGTGTGCAATAGTGACGGACCTTAGGGTTAGGGTTTGGGTTAAGGTTAGTGCATAGATAGTTAAGTATGTAAGGTTTAGTGTAGGTTTATAAGGCTTTTGGTGTGCTTGTGTTGTGTGTGTGTGTTTTGGAACAGTGAATTTCTTCCCTGGGAAAAAATTCACTGTTCTGATGTTTCAATGTTATCACATTTTGATCCTTCAAGTTTGGACATCTGGTGTTCGACCTTCTGGAAGTTCGATAATATAATAGGTACCCCATTAGAAGTACCTGGTTGAAGGATTTAAATCCCATTTGCAATATAAATAGAACATTTTGGAGGGACTGGTATGAATCTCAGAGACTACCCCTACTCTGGAACACTCTTCCCATCCATATGAATCAGTTTCGACAATTACTGTATTCAAACAAAACCTGGACCAATGGATGGGAACTCAGAAATTTACGTCTGTATTTGCACCTCTGCTGCTATTTTGACAGAGGCAGTGAAATGCTAGGCTGCCTAAACTCAACTATATGTCCCTGGGTAATTTATTATATCACCTACATAAAGAAAAACATGGCTAGGCATAAAAAGGCCTCCTAGATCTGTTAGCATATTAATCACATGTAAATCTTTGAGCATCTACCTGGGAATAGAAGGTCACTTCATTGAAGCACCATTATAGAAGCCTTTTTCATTTTGACATATAGGGTTTTCTGGTAGACAACATCCTGTATTACAAAATATGAATTATCTCTGGCATGAACTGCTTTTTTTTTAGCACTACTACTTCAGTATCAATGCTGTCAAATGCAAGATAAGATGGAAGAGGTGTAATATCCATTTCTAATGTTGAAGTAGTAGATGCTCCCTAATAGATACTGGAAGGATTAGTGCATCGTTTTCTATAAAAAGGTAGAAACAAGTCAGCCAAGACCAGCATGGAGCTAAAAAACACAATCAACATCCTTCCTTCTTTGGATCTTAGCTACACTGTATTGATTGGTAAGAATAAGGGAATCAATGTAGCAGATTTTTTGTTCAAGACCTCAGAAGTGCACCTTCCACTTTCATGCATAAATTTGGAAGCTAAGCAATAGGTTCTGACAGAAAATGGCACCAAACTAGAATCACACATGTTGGCATCAACAGGACAAGCACCGCTTGCTGAGTAAGCCAATACTTGTAATTGAGAAATAGTGTGTGACTTAATTTCTAGAGCTGAAACAAATTGTCGTAAGGATTAATGGTCAATTGACAAAGCTGATGACAGTCTTTCTCAGTATTAGGTTGTGTGCCAGTCTGTTGCTTTGTACCACACTATCATGATAGCTGCTGAATGCATTGAAATCCTTATTAGGATAACTGCCAGGAATTGCATCAGAATGGTAGGCACTGTCCTCTGTAAAAGCCTCACCATATGCCCAGCTGAGCTCCTCACATATATATATATATATATATATATATATATATATATATATATATATATATATATATATATATATATATATATATATATATATACACACACATGGATCCATAGCACACCCAGATCAATGAGACAACATTGCTGACAGATCAGATCTCTGATAATGGTAAGAATAAGCACTGCAGAACGGGATGTATTCCCGTTTCTGCAATAAAAACAAAAAACAAAAAGAAACATGTATATAGCAGGGAGGCAAGCCCCCATGCACCCTCATGTGGGGGGCTGTGCCCCTCACACCCCCCATACTTAAACATACCAACTCTGAGATCACACATATTGCAGAAATGGGAATTCATCCCATTCTGCTCTTCTTATACTTACCATTGTCGGAGATCTGCTCTGTCGGCAATGTGGTCTCATTGATCTAGGTGTTGGGTAAGTGTTCTTTTGTTGAACTGATAGGTTCCCATATATATATATATATATATATATATATATATGTATATATATATATATATATATATATATATATATATATATGTATATATATACACACACACATACATGCACATATATATATATATATATATATATATATATATATATATATATATATATATATATATATATATATATATATATATATATGCATATATATCTATATCTAATATACTATATATCTATCTATATATATATATATATATATATATATATATATATATATATATATAAAATCAAGTAATCAAGTAAAACTTTGTCATTTAGACCATGCAACCACAAGTGTACAACTGAACAAAATTACATTTCTTCAAGCTCATGAAAACACATAACCATTTCAACAAATAAACAAAAGCACATAAACACATAAACAATATACACAGTAACACACACAGAACACAGAGTCCAAACCAACCGAAGCTCCATCTCCACACAGGCAATCTCAGTCAAGTTCCAATGACCCAATAAAAAACAAAAATTAAAAATCCATATCATCCCACATCCAGCAGGCAATCAGGACTCCACCGCCTCATCCAGATCAGTGATCACAGTCTCCATCGTCCTCAGCTATCACAATCTACCATCCACTCTGTGAACTATCTCATCTCCACACAGCAATGATCCAGATTCCTCCATCAAAATCCAGTTCAGATCCAGCACAAGATCATCCAACATCATCTGACACCATACGACACTTGGGTTTCCACCATCCGCTCTGTTCGGCACACTTCTCCACATGTAGACCCAAAGAGCCATGACCAGGCCAACCACTCCAGCCACTCCAAGCTACCATAGTTAATCTGCACAGTCCACCAATTCAGCCAATCCACTGACACCCTCCAAGACCATGGAAGCATCTCATTGTATACTCGGTCACAAGCAACTTCACAAAACAATGGCACATATTGACAATTTCTACAAGAAACATGAGACAACAATGGGAGCCAAAGAGGCCGCTGCCACATAAGGCACCACCATCTTGCTTTTTTTATATACACACAGACATACATCTGTATATCTGTATCTATATATATATATTTATATATATATATATATATATCTATATATATATATATATATATATATATATATATATATATATATATATATATATATATAAATACACACATGCACACACACACACACACACACACACACACACACACACACACACACACACACACACACACACACACATATCTATAGGTTCATAGGATGGTATAAGCTCATAGGATGTTACTAGGCTATTGATCCAAGGGTATTTACAAACCTAGTTGTTAAATCCTAATATAATACTAGATGAGCGATATTGTCTGTGCCCAAGTTTTTTCTAGCAAGGACTGCCGTATCCAGGAGAGAAGCCAGTGCAATACCCAGCAGTAATTTATGGTTCCCCATCTTGTCATCCAGGTTGTGCTTAAATGGGGACATGGAGGTGCTCTGCTTGATATAGATTGAAAGCCTATTTTAGAAAAGTGGCAACCTTTGAGAGATGTATCTGTTTCTCCAGCAGGTCCTGCTTATGTTGCAGGTGAGATTGAGGTCCCTGGAATAGATGACTCTAGTCCCATTTGACTTACGGATGTGCAGCATTTCCATTAGGCTTAGGTCAGACACAGCCCTGTAAGCCAGACATACGTCACCTGTAAGTAGTTTGTACACTACTGAGTACAGTGACAATGACTTCAGTCTGTCCATATAAGGCATGTGCTGGAGACCCTGAATTTTCTTAGTTAGAAATCTCTGAGGTCTCCCAAGTTGCTGCAAGTATCTTGTATGGTACATATCAAAGGGAGCATTATATTCAATAATAGGTCTGATGAGGGATGAGTATAGGGCAGTTATAACCTCTTTTTTTCTTGAGGTGATGCTTTTGCTAATCAGGTGAGTAACATAGAATGCCTTCCTCACCACAGCAGACACGTGGTGGTCAAAGTTGAGGTCATAGTTAACTTGTGTTCCCAGATCTCTTACTACTAAATTGGTACTTAAGGTATTATTGTTTATTTTAGAATCAGTAGAGACAATGTTTTTACTGAAGGGAATGATGATACATTTATTAGCTTTAGTTCAAGTCCATGGCTTTGGCACCAGTCATTAGTCTGTGTAAGCCCCTTTTGAAGTACACTGACATTGCTAGGGGATTCAGTGATAGTACCTAATTTGCATTCATCTGCAAACTTGGTTAGCCACATCCCCTCCATTTTGGCCTAGACGTCTGAGAAGAATATACCAAACAAGGGAGGGGGCAGCACTGACCCTTGTGGGACCCCAATTCTGATAAGTCGGCTGGTAGAGGTAAAGTCTCCCACTTTGACTAAGTGTTGTTGATCTGTGAGCCAGTTTGCATCCCACCTGACAACATAGGGGTTGATGTTCAACTGGTATAGTTTGTCAATGATGCCCTCCCCACAAGGGGGTGCAGTATTCTAGACCTGGTCCTCAGCAATATGAGTAACCAATGCAATGCCTCCAGTGTAGGGCCTGGATCACCTTAGAATGACACCAGAAACTAAGCCAATTATTGAAGTTAGTCATTTCCTGTTTATGTTGTGGTATCATCCTAAGCGAGTGTAAAATGCTACCTGCTCAAAGCTAGAGACATACCCTCTGACATATATATATATATATATATATATATATATATATATATATATATATATAAATATGATGATAGTGGATGATAATTTTAAATTTGACCTGCATATACAAAATTGTATAAGAAAAACTTATCAGAAAGTAGACATGCCTTACAGACCTAAAAACTTTCTCATCAACGCATCTAAAACTACAACTGCCACACATATCTCCTCCCCACAGGTCTTTATGGTGCTCCCATCCTTATTAACCTGCAGGCATCACAAAAATCAAGTCTTGAACAATGCTAAAACAAAGTTGCTAAATTTGCAGTAAATACACCCTTCAGAACCCACCACTGCATAACAATAAAAAGCCTTAATTGGTTAGTGCTACACCATCAACTTATCCAGCATCCATCTCTTTGACCTGTACTAAATCCCATTCTACGCAACTATGTTCCCAGTCAGTCATTAGGATCTAATGACCAAAAACTCCTGCTGTTCACAAGCCTATCATATCACTTCTGGTGAGCATTGTCTGTACGTGTACCATGTTGCTAAGGCCTGGAACTCCTTACCTGTATCCATTAGGTTAATGCCCACCTTCCCATCCTTAAAAAAAACATTCTGAAAGACTTCCTAGCCAAAATCTGGTTCTGTGCTTGCCCGACACCAGGATAAACAATATCCCTAAATGTGAACGAGTGCCATTTCATATCTGGCACCTCCTTTCTCTCTCTCTTCTTCACTCACTTCCTCACGTCTATCAATTTCTCTCCATTAGCTTTCTCTCTAAATATGTCATAAAACTGATTTTCCTCTCACTTCATATTGCAGTTCCTGTTTGTATTATACAAACTTACCTTTAATTTCTCTCTAAACTATCTAAAACTTATTTAAATATTAAATCATTGTCATATAATTTGTAACTATTCTTAACCAGTGTTTTTATATTATGTCTAATTTGGCATAATTATTTAAACTGTAGATGTTTTTGTATTATTTTTGAAAACTGTAAAATTATTCTTGTTAGAATGTTTTGAAATACTTTGGTGTTTTTCTCCCAGACCTCCAGAGAAAATGGGTTGCCACTGAGTCATACATTCCCAGTAATCAAATGTGAATCAATGAATAAATAGATAAATAAATAAATATCCAAAACCAATGTTTTTGAAGGTGGGGCAATACACTTCCACACCCCCTGCTAATTATAGATATCAAATCCAAGGTCACACAATAGTGGGTTAAGGACATAAACTCTTCCCTGCTATAATTTTGATTTTGTCAATATTTTGCTTTAAGATCGTTTTGCTTTTAGATATTTTTGAGTTTAGGTATTTTGCTTTTGATATTTCTACTGTTGATCTTATACTACTATGATAATTTCTAATACTATAAATATGTAGATTGATAGATATATAGACAGGTACAGAATCACTCATACATACACACATTGTATTTCTCTCTTTATATGTATATTGTATTTATATATATATTGTACATATATATAATAATATATATATATATTTATATGTATATTATATATATATATATATATATACATACATATATATATATATATATATATATATATATATATTGTACATATATATAATAATATATATATATATTTATATGTATATTATATATATGTGAATGGGCATACCTTCATTGAAGGTTGTGCGTCAGGGCTGACAATACGGCACGTAAAAATCAACTGCCAATCATTAGCGGACTGGAGTTCATGTGGCGACCTAACCGAAAAGCCGAAGACACAACAACAACAAATATATATATATATATATATATATATATATATATATATATATATAATATATATATATATATATATATATATATATATATATATATATATATTTGTAAGGAAAGAGAAATATGTATTTACTAGTCAAAAAGTGACTTTCTATAAAGTGGCAGAAAAAACACAAAGATATGTTGAGAATATATACATGCCACTTAGAAATGAATAATTGAAAAATAACATGCATCATGCCATGTCATAAACAAAACAACCTTGGCAAATGCACAGGATTCACAGTTCTGGTAGTTAATTCCTATTGTGCTAACTACTAGACCTCCCACTAAAGTGATCACAGATTTTTTGTACAGAAACTACAATAAGAAGGAAGAAATGTAAATGTGTAAAACCTTTCTTTCAAGGTTAGGCTTAAATGACATATTCCCATTCTGTGCCATACTTTTAAAGATGGGGTGGACATGGGTCTTTCTTGCATTAAAGATGACAGCGCAGTGGTGCAGCGGTAGCATTGTCACCTCACAGTAAGAGGTTCTCTTCCTTGATTCTTGGCTGAAATGCCTTCTGTGCAGAGTCTGCATGTCTTCTCTGTGTTCATGTGTGTTTTATCCAGTTTCCTCCCACATCACAAAGGCATGTGTCTGGACCCCCCCCCCCCCGGGCCTCCGTTGAAAATTGACTTTGTTCCAAGTCAGACTTTCTTGGTAAATAAATGTTAAATAAACAACCTTTCAGTGTCATTAGGTGGAAAATAAGATGGCTCCTCAGTAGATAATGCACAAGGGTTTCACCTTACTCACCTGCCTAACACCCTGCTCCACTAGCAAATATCTTTACTACTTTGTCAACCTAATGCACGTTGTAAGTATAAATATCCTAAATGATGAAGCACTTCTGCAAACACAAACTACAAAAGCGATACATTTACTCTAAGAAATGCTTCTCCATTGAACTAGTTGTAATAAAACATGAGCCATAAATTTGCATAGCATAAAAAGTAAGGAGTTACAAAGGGGATTTTAAACTGCTTTCTATTCATTATTTAGCTTGGAGCAGTGTAAGATCAGTATAAAGCCATTTATTTGTTTAGGATGATCCCTATTATCCATTCAGCCATTAGGATGTTTCCAGCTAATCTGTAATAGTCCAGCTTCTGCTTTTGCTGTGCTTTCTGTCAGGCTGACTGTACTTTTTTTTATACTGGCTGAATATGAACAGATAAACTTGATAGTTATTGTCCTGAATCTCCTTTCCACCAACAGCTGAGCAGGAAACTGTCCCAATAGTTGCAAAGGAGTACTACTGAAATCAGGCAGAATAGATAGCAATCCTAACTTCATTTGTAATCATGTTTTTTCATATTTTTACAGTCAGTATGACTCTTTCAACCTATTCACGTCCTGCTATCTTAGTAAAGAGATTATATGCTGAAATCCCTAGTCTTGTGTGAATGTATGAAATACTTGACTGATCAACAATGGATCATTATGTGAAAAATGGCTTTCGTCAGTGTTATAACTGATTGTTCACATATGCCCCTTAGTCTAATGGCCTTGGAATGGTTTGAATAATAGATAATGCAAATAACATATTTGACTGGGTTTCATAAAAAATCAGTAATGCAGCAGTGTTGCAAAACATAGCACAACCAAAATTACAAAATATGACCCAAGAGTGATTAAGTATGCAAATGGAGTGAAATTGTGTAGCAGACTGCATAATCAAGTAAGTCACTGATGAAAGGGAAATGAGTTAGACAAAGACATGAACAGTGATAAGACAGGTCATGTGGCCACTTGGTCCCAGTAGCATGAACATAGCACGCATATAACAATACCCATTCATATGCACAGCAATACACCAAGATTAGCACAGCTGAGAGCCCAGACACACAGCAAAGTCTGTAATAATGTTCACACACTGCAAATAGGAATTAAATAGTGGTACAGGACAAGCAGAAAGTGAGAAGAACAAGCAGAGGAATACACAGAAGGGCAAGCAAATAAATAAAGTTAAATATTTTTTTCTTTTGTGGGACAGGTGCCATTTTTTTTCAAGAAGGATAGAGGGCAAAGGTAGCATGGGGATGGTGGGGTTAGGAAGGGGGTATAGGGAAAGCAGTATGGGTCAGACAAACCAACATCAAAAACAAATAAATACAGACAGGGGAGGTGCTGACATAAATGGAGGGAACCACAAATGAGTTATCCAGACAGACATTTGGTCAGCACACTGAGGAGGAAGTTGTTACAAAAAGAAAGGGGATGCCATGATGTGGGATATGGTGGTTTGATGTCCAAACAGCACTGATTCACACTTAACTAGAAATCGGTCACCACTGTGACCACCCTCATGAATGGGCCCAGGAACTGCCGGCCCAGTGTTCAGGGCTAGTCAGCTGTGCAACTTTGCAAGTTGGATAAAAAAGCACTCCAGGCTCCATCACCTTGCAGAGAGGCAGCTTGGAGACTGCTGGGGATCCAGCAGGTCACAGTGAGGTGGGAGCATAGTGTGGTGGCCAATGCTGCACTTCATTCATTACCTCAATCAACAATACATAAAATATGAACATACGTAGAGAGACAAAAAAAGGGCAAATAATAAAATGCAGTAGATGACAACAAATAAAAAGAAAAATAGAATAAAAAACAGTTCTCAGAAGAGTGTGCTATTCTACTTAGCAGTATGTGTCCGGGGAGTAAAATGGAATATCCTATGCAACAGCAAAGGCAAGTCATTATATAGGCTTGACAAAAATGTACAATAGAAATATGTGCATTATTAGGAACAAGAATGGATGGCAAGTAAGAGTCACACAACTATTTAGGACAGTAGTGCAGAGAGCATAAGTGGTAGCCAATGTGAGTGAAAGGTGCATGTACACAGAGTAGGAAGCACCCCCCCACACACACTGAACAAATGAAGTGCATGGCCATGAGGAGCTTATCAGTAAGTGGTATTCACCAAATGGCAAATGTCGAGATACATAGCAATAGGTGGTGCCCTGCCACGCATGTCTCACCTCAGATTATTAACAAAAATACACATAGGATACAAATAAAATACTGTAGTAATACCATAACTTTATTTGTGTCAGCCACTCTAGAGTATTACGTGATAGACCGACATTTGCATACCCATGGTATGCCAAGTGTAACTGACACAGATCTGGGCTGTAAAACGTCCAGTGTAACAATAACTCATGGAAGGCTGACAACAGAGCTGCACTTTAATGATACAGCTGATGCCATTGAAAAAGGACAACAGCATATACACCAAAACAGACACCGACACCTATGTTAGTTGTAGTGCACCGACTGTCTGTCCAATGTGCATTGCCATGATACCATACAGAATACCTGGCGATAGAAAGAAAAGTAGCAAAGTACTACTTACAGGCACAAGGTATATGACAGATGCAACAAACCAAAACTGTAAGCAGTGCAGAAACTAATTAGCAGCACTGTAAATGAAGGCAATGAGCAAGGTGACTAAGAGATAGCCAGGTATAATAATAGTAATTCCATATGCATACCCTGATACATAGATAACCATTCATGCCTCTTTTGGCATGTTAGCTGATTTTCCCCTATCTCAGCCTGTGCTGGAAAGCAGACGGAAGACAAATAAAAAAATAATAACAGACATTTGTTAAGAAATATTAATAACTAAATACAGCTGTAAAAGAAGGGCTACTTATGCATAAACAACACTCTGCCTACTCCCTACTACAGTAAAAATTTTCTGTGGTCATATTATTACTTTCTGCTGGTGCATAAACATGGAATAAAGGCGGACTCTGGGTAGGGCTACCAACCATGATCTGTCCTTCCACACCTACTGTTGAACTCTGGTTCCCTTTGTTAATTTATTCTCATTGGCAAAAAGGCCAGGATGGTGCCTCTTCAGGTCATTGCAACAATGCTAGCACTGCTCACCAGAGTAGGTGATATGCTTGATATAACACAGTGCCCTGACAAGGAAATGCTTGGCATCCACCTTGTACTGTGGGCCCTCATAGGATTTCTCCAGCAGGCACTCATGGTTGCGCCAGATGCAGGAGGTAGAGAAAAATGTTTACCTCCTTACTAAATCACTAGGGATCCTTTTCTTCCTCAGTCTTTCCAGGTGCCATGGCCACTTGGCAGCTTGATAGGTGCAATAAAATGTGGTAGATTTGTGATGATACACATTGTGGGAACCAAATAACATGCATACATAAGCAACATGACAGTCCAGTACAACCCAATGTCACATCAGAGTCACTCAACAATAACAGCCATGAACAAAGGGAGGAGAGAGTCACTAGCATTTTGGATGCAGAATTTATCACTCCTTTGCATATTCATTTAATGTACAGCATTTTGCCAGTGTGCCACAGATCATGAGGTAACTGAGGTGTCAGGACATTTAAACAGAGTGCTGAGTGAATGAATAGCAAACAGCCAGTGGCCCTGCTGACATCATTGAGCTTCAATGGTATGCACAGGCCCGTTTGAGGTCTACCAAGCATGTGCATGGTCACACAGACCCAATAGCTCACCATATGACTATCTACACAATGTGCTATGTGTAAGGTTCAAAGACATGTAAGAGAAATTGCTTTGTTACCATAAATACCATGCTAAAAGTCCCATAATAGCAAGATTTAAACAGCCACTGCCATTATGGTGCTCATAAGTCTCTAAAATGTTCACTATTCTAGTGAGTGGGTATCAGAAAAAAATGGTTTATAGTGGGCTATAGAATACAAATGCATTCTTCATCTGCTGTGGTAAAGGTACATATGTCAATGGCAGGTAGGGAGAGTAACTGGATGTATTTTGCATTTTTTTGGGTCCACACCAAGCTGCAAATAGAAGGATGGGAAGTAGTGGGTGGGCTGAAATGGTGAATGACTGCAGACAATGCTCATGACAAGACATCAGTAGCTCACTAGCTGTACAGCTGAGGAGCATGGATAGGCAGAGTAACTACATTGGGAGATGTCTCAGAGACAAAGAGAGAGAGAGAGAGAGAGAGACAAAGACAGGCCCCAAGAATCAGGAATGCTAAAACTCTATGCAGGAACAGTTTAACAGCTCCTGCATGGAGTTTGGCTGCCGAGCAATTCATCAAACAGCTGATCTGACTTGCACAAGCCTGTCTACACTGCTCCTGCATGGAAGACCACTTGGTATGCTAATCACCTCATCTGCTGGTGAGAACCATGCAAATGAGGTGAATTAGTGATTCAGGAAGCTGCCAGGTCTCTGTGCAGGAAGGAATAGTGTAAGTGCAGAAATGTGTTCATAGGTTCATGGGTTGGTACTAGGCTATCGGCCCTAGTGCCTATACAAGCCTAGCCATAACAATTCCCTGGCTATTTCTTCCCAAAGTATTTACTTCCCTGGACCCCTGTCTAGCAGGGCAACTGACATGATCCCTGGGGTGAATATCTTATCTCCCATCCAGTCATTAAGATCTCTTTTGAAGAGGGCCAAAGAGGCACTCTGCTTGACATGTATTGGCAGTCGATTCCAGAATATGGGGAGTCTCTGGGTCAGAAACCTATCCCTCCAGCATGTTTAGTTCATTGTGATGACAAGTTTAGATCCCCGGAGCATGTGTCTCTGAGGGATTGGGATTTCTTTAAGTGTAGCATGTCCAACAGCTCTGGGTTAGACATGGCCTTGTATGTTAAGCAGAGATCACCTCTGAGTAGACAATATGCGACAGTGTATAGGTGGAGTTTTTTTAGATGGTCAGCATAGGGCATCTGCTTTAGGCCTGTGATTCTTATAGGTTCATAGGTTCATAGGTTTATACTAGGCTATCTGCCCTAAGGCATTTATAAGCCTAGCCCAAATTTTTGTGGCTTACGCCACCTCTTATATGAAAAAATACTGTGCCCATTAGTTTGTTGTGCCTCTGTCCAGCAGTGACACCGAGATGATTCCCGGGATAAACCTACGATCTCCCATCCACAGGTCAAGATTTCTCTTGAACAGAGCCAGCGAGGTGCTCTGCCTCACATGGATCGGGATTTTATTCCACAGCATAGGAAGTCTCTTGAGTGATAAATCTATCCCTCCAGCACATCCTATTTATATCCGTGCTAAGGTTTAAGTCACTTGCTCTAGTGGTTTTGGTGGATTTGGATTTTTTGAGGTGGAGCATGTCCATTAATTCCGGGTTGGACATGGCCTTGTATGTCAGGCACATGTCACCTCTGAGCAGACGGTATGCAACTGAATAGAGCTAGAGTTTCTTCAATCTGGCAGCATATGACAGATTTTGGAGTCCCTTTATCCTTTTGGTGAGGAACTTTTGGGGTCTCTCCAATTGCTGCAGATGTCGGATGAGATACGTCCCGAATGGGGCATTGTACTCAATCATTGGTCTGATAAGTGAAGAGTACAGGGGAACAATGACCTCACTAGATCTGGATGTGAATCCCTTCATAATCAGGTGGGCAATGTAGAAGGTCTTTCTAACCACTTTAGCAACATGAGTGTCAAAAGAAAGGCCACTGTCAACCTGGGTCCCCAGGTCCCTGATAACCTCTTCTGTGCTTAGTGGATTGCCACCTATATGGTAGCTTGGGGTTACCTTGTTTTTCCTGAAGGGTATGACTATACATTTTTTGGCGTTTAACTTCAGGCCATGGCTCTGGCACCAGCTATCTGTTTCCGTGAGTCCCTTCTGAAGGATATCCGTGTCCGATGCACTTTCCACTATGGCCCAGTTTGCAGTCATCTGCAAACTTTGTCAGCCAAAGTCCTCCCATGTTGGCCTGTACTTCTGAGAAGTAGATGCCGAACAATAAGGGGCCAAGGACCGAGCCCTGTGGGACACCACTTGTGACTGGCTTGGAGTCTGACATAGCGCCAGCAACTCTAACCCTGTGGGTTCTGTCCTTAAGCCAGTTTGCAACCCATCTTGTGACATATGGGTTTACATTTAAGCTGGTATGTTTCTACAATACCGAGTGGGGTATTGTGTTGAAGGCCTTGCAAGGTCAAGGTAGGCTGTATGGACTGCCTATCCCTCATCAATGGCCTTGGTGACTGTTTCGAAGAAGTCGACCAAGTTCAAAAGGCATGATCTGCCCTTGATGAAGCCAAACTGGGTCAGGTCCAATGTCTGCAAGTCCCCTATATCTTTGTTTATGAGCTCCATTATGATCCTCTCCATAGCTTTGCAGACTAGACTTGTTAAGCTTATGGGGCGGTAATTACCAGGGTCCGTAGAGGCACCGCCTTTGTGGAGTGGGACCACAGTTGCCGTACGCCACTCCTTGGGCACGTATCCTGTGGTAAGGCTGAGATTAAACAGCTGCCTTATGTGCGGGTTTAATTCCTCATTTAGCTCATGTAGCACACAGCTGGAGACACCATCCGGTCCCATTGATGCTGTGTTTTTAGCTTTAGAGAGCAGCTTTCACCTGTGCATTTGAGATGTCTGGGAGGCTACACTCTGCTGGGATAGTTATCTCTCCTTTGGGGGGGGGGTGAAGTTTGCACTGAACCTGTCTGCCAGTATGTTGGCAATGTCTGTGGGTTCAGTGATTTTTGTATCATTTTGGATTAATTCTGAGCATATTTGGGAGTTTCCACCCAGGTTCCTAACATAGCTGAAAAAGGCCTTATGATTGTCCTTTGAATCCATGGCAATTTTTCTCTCAAAATTGGCCTTAGTTGATTTTATGAGTGCTCGATTTTTTACTAATAATGATCAGGGGTGACTTCCTTTTATGGATTTTGTTCTATCATGTAATAGCTTTCTCCTCTTATTGTAAAGTTTGTTAATGGCTGGGGTCCACCAGACTGGACGTTTGCCCTTTGTGGAAAGAGTCTTGGTTTTATTTGGGATTGCCTGATCCATGCAGTCCTGGAGGTGTTCATAGAAGGCATTTGTAAGGGCTTCCGCAGCTTTGGTTGTGGTTTCCACTGGCTCAGGGGCCTTGAAGGATACCACACCAGTCTTGAGTAGTGTGAAGTTTGCTTTAAAGAAGTTCTTCACTGTGGGCTTTTTTGTTTGGGGTGGGGGCGGGATGTGGATTTCCAGTGAGATTAGTTTATGATCAGATCTCACCAATGAGGGATATACTTCCGGTGTGGAGCGTTTTGTCCCCATGTTTGTGATAATGAGATCTAGTATATTTTCTCCTCTCGTGGGAACAGTGACTAGCTGTTTCATGGCATTTGAATTTATGAACTCTAGGAACCGTTGGACTAGAAAGTTAGGGCTTGAGTAATGGTCCCAGTCTATATTCGGGTAGTTGAAGTCACCCAATATGATGGTGTTTGGAGATACATTTATACCCTCCAGTGTCTTCAGGATGGCTGTGTGGGGTTCCTGAGTTTGAGAGGGTGGCCTGTAGCATGCTACAATTTGTAGAGCAGTTTTGCCTACGGTTAGTTGCACCTGGATGGTTTCCGAAGCTTCGTGCATTGCCACCAACCTGGAAGTGTGGGTATCCTTTATGAATATGGATACACCCCCTCCTTTTGTGGTGTGGTCCGGGTTTCGGGATCGGAACGCATAATATGAGGTAAAACCTAATAGTGCCGGGGTGCTCTCAGGAGCCTTGAACCAGGTTTCAGTTACAGCACAGACATCGATGTTCTCCATACTGAGAAGGACCTCGAGTGCGTGCATTTTGAGATTTAGACTTCTGGCATTGAGCAGCATTACCCTCAGTTTCTTCCCATTTTTGTTTTCTAGGGTGGTAGGTTTAGAATTTGAGCCTAGCCTAAAAAAAGGCACTATGGGGGTGGCAAGAGCCTTAGCCAATATCCAGAATCCCAGGGGTGACAGGTGCAAGCCGTCCCTTGCAAAGCAGCGTTGCTTGTCAAGCATGTCATCCCAGGCAGACAGACACTGGATCCCCTTTGAATGACGCCAGACATTAAGCCAATTGTTAAAGCTGATCATCTTGTCTCTATATTGTGGCATCATTCTTGGTGAAGGAAGGATACTGCTCAGGGTCAGGGTCATACCTGCCTGGGCTACATAATCAGAGAGCTCCTCTATGTCTCTTTTCATGTAGTCCAGGGAGGTACGTCTCAGGTCGTTCACACCAGCATGGACAATTGCTGTGTCATATTTGTACTTGCCGTGGAGTGACCAGAGTGCTTGTGTTATGTGGCAGATTCTAGCGCCCGATAGGCAGCTTACTGTGACCCTCTCCTTGTTCAGCCTGGTGAGTGGGACGTCAGTGTGTCTGACTATGGAGTCACCTATGACAAGTATGTTTGGTGTTGTATTTGGCCTTAAGGGCTGTGACTGCATTGCACACTGCTTTTGTGGTTTATGTGTTGCTTGTGGTGTGTCTTCAGGTAGCAGTTGTTTGGGTGTCTGCTTTGGAGGCCTCTGCTGTTCAGGTAAATTTTTACTCAGAAAAAAATGTTACTCTTTTTAGTGAGGTATTTCTGCTGCCTTTCCAGTTGTTGCAGATGTATTGAGAGGTACATACCAAATGGGATATTGTATTCTATAATGGGTATAATGAGGAATGAGTACAGTGGGACAATGACCTTTTTTTTTCTGGATGAAAAGCCCTTAGTGATGAGGTGTGCCACATAGAAGGATTTCCTGAATATTGTGGCAATGTGGTTATCGAAAGTGAGACCATGTGGTTATCAAAGGTGAGACCACTGTCCACCTGTGTCTCTAAGTCTCTTATCACACTTTTGGTGTTTAGTGTACTGCCACCTGTGTGGTAATTCACGGGTACATGTTTTTTCCCAAAGGGGATAACTATACATTTCTTGGCATTGAGCTTGAGCCCATGGCTCTGGCACCAATCATCTGTTTCTGTAAGGCCCTTTTGTAGAATAGCCACATCACTTGGGGATTCAATAATGACTCCCAGTTTGCAGTCATCTGCGAACTTTGTTAGCCAGAGTCCCTTAGTATTGGCCTGCACTTCAGAGAAGTAGATGCCAAACAAAAGCGGTCCCAGGACTGAACCCTGAGGTACTCCACTTGTCACTTGTCTGGAGCTGGATTTGGAGTTGGCTACTTTTAAAGTGTGGGTTCTGTCAGTAAGCCAGTTGGCAACCCATCGAGTGATGTAGGAATTAATGCCCAGCTTAGTAAGTTTATCTATTATTCCAGAGTAGAGGATTGTGTTGAAGGCCTTGGCAAGGTCCAAATGGGCTGTGTGGACCACCTTACCCTTGTCCACGGCTCTGGAGACTGATTTGAAGAAGTCAATCAGGTTCAGGAGACAAGATCGGCCCTTCACAAACCTAAACTGTGTGGGGTCCAGTGTTTGAAGGTTGCTAATGTCTTTGTTTATAAGTTCCATGATAATACATTCCATGGCCTGGCAGATCAGGTGCGTCAGACTGATGGAGCGGTAGTTCCCAGGATCCAAGGTGGATCCCCCCCTTGTGGAGTGGGATAACTGTAGCTGTGCGCCACTCAATGGGCACGAAGCCTGAGGTGAGGCTATGATTAAACATGACACTTAGGTGAGGTGCCAGTTCATTTTGTAGTTCATGTAGTACACAGTCTGGGATGTTGTCTGTTCCTAACTGAGTTACTAACCGAACACATTTCTGCAAAAAAAAAAAAGAAAATGGAGGCATGACAGCACAAATAAAAGCATGTACTCACATCTGTAGCCATGCCAGTGGCCAAATATATGGCCACTGGTGTGAATAAATGTTTAATTTTAATAAAAAATTATATATTTTTTGTGGCTGATCTTGGCCATTTAAGCATAGCTCAGTGGCGTGCAAACACAATCTTGCTGAAAATAAAAAAATGTGAAAACCCAAGTTTAAAGAAAACCTGCATTTTGCCATTATAATCTATGGCATGCAGAATCAAAACAATACCAGGGGACAGTGATTGTCAAGGGGAAAGTCTCCATGTCAGTGCAGTGTCTATGGACAAAGGCAGTGGGGTATGCAAATGAGGGGAAATTTACTGAATCACAAAATATTCTCAGTCCAAAACCTGCACCTACCCATGTTGGTGCTAGAACAGGATTGTGTAGGCAGGAGGAGCAACTAACATGAAAAGGGGTGTGTCATGCTTGCTGTAAGCACATTGTAGCACTGTTGCCCAGGTTTGCACTTAGCTAAGCCCAGCTAAGCAAGGGTGTGTGTCTGAAGCTGTATAACTTTGTTTACTCCAGCTTAACGTGTGTGCCAGGTCTTAAACAAATAAATAAATAAATAAATAAAAAACACAGGAAATGCCAGCACTCTGTATATGTAAGCAAGGGGGTGTGTATGAGGTTGCATACCCTAGTTTACCTTGCCTAAATGGGTTTGCATGGCGTGCACCAGGATTTAATCCACAAAAATAAAAAAAAATACGGGAAATGGCAAGTGGAACAAGAGAAAAAAGGGAAATGCAGAAAAGAGGCACACAAATACAAGTAATAGAGCTGGCAGGTGGAATGTATCATACTCAGCCAATCACACAGGCAGCATCTGCAGCACACCACTATAAACTGTGCAAATGCCTTTCAGTCTGTTTTTCCCACAAACTCTACACCACCGGTGTACACAGACAGGGAAATTTTACATGACAAAACTAACAAAATGTTAGGGGTTGCTGTCACCCTCATACATCAGTATGTGCAATAGGCTGAGTGTGGTGAAGAGGACAGTGCTGACAACCACCCCAGATTTATGAGGAGGTGGAGAGGAATGTTCAGGCCCAGGGTAACGTACCAGGTGCTACATGATCTCGAGAGAGTAGAGCACTACAGGGTGGGCAGGGACATACTGCACCAAATTGTGGAGCTGTGCTGGCCTTGCCTCACATCTAGAACAAACAGAGGGAACCCATCCCAGTGAATACCAAGGTATGTGTATCTCTAAGAATACTAGTTATAGGTACTCTCCAAAGACCAACTGGGGGTATCATGGGGGCCTCACAGGCATCTGCATCCAGGATACCCCACCAGTTCCTGGATGCCATGAGACCACATGCCGAATAGCACATTAAATTCCCTACCACCCATGATGAGAGAACCCACAATATGTGTCTCTTCCACTATGTAGCAGACTACCTGGAGGTACTGGGTGCCATAGACTGCATGCACATCCACATCAAAGCACCACCTGGTGACTGGGGTAGGGTCTACATTAACTGCAAGGGGGGTTCCACTCCATCAACTGCCAGGTCATTTGTGATGCCCAGGGCATTATCATGAATGTGTGTGCTGGCTGCCCTGGAAGCTATCATGACTCCCACATCTGGCATTCCTCACTGCTGTATCAGTGGTTTGCCAAGGTGGACAGCCCATATGGCCAATTATTAGGGGATGCTGGCTATGCACTGGAGCCATGGATGATGAAATGCACACACTCACACAAGAAAGCCATAATGAGGCACATGCACAAAATCAGGATCATTATAGAGCGTGTGTTTGGGATGCTCAAGTCATGGTTCCGCTGCCTTGACATATCTGGTGGAGGCTTGCAGTACTTTCCAGCCACATGTGCACACATGGTCATAGTATGTGCCATGCTACACAATATGATCCTGTAGAAATAGCTGCAGCAGGAACAAAATGGGGAAGGGCCACAGAGCCTCCCACCATTACTAAGCCCTCCACAGGCACAGAAGAACTTGGAGGAGAAACATCCTAAGCTTGCCCCTGTAGGCAGACAGAGGCATGCCCAGTATGCCCTGGCCTTGGCAAAGATGCAACGCATAGCACATACACTAACACTGTATGACCCCAGAGACTGATCTCTCTCTCTTTCTCTGTCTGATTCAAACACACAGTAAAATGGATGCCAAACATCACACCACATATACCTGACCATGTATAGGCAGTGTATTGTGTGCATCCGACATAGTCAGCCCTCAAGCACCACCATCACAAACTGCTGCAAGCACAAGATAAGCCAGTCTCTGTAACAAATTAAACTAATGGGATGGAATTTTCTGATAGCATATCTATAATATTGATCAAGCATGTAAGGGAATGGGGTGACTACTTGGGATAGCAGCAGACAACTGACAGCTCTGTGGGACAGCAGGATGTGCATCCCCAGTACTGCCCTACCTACAACATGCAGTACTACCCTAATCGACAAATACCACTGCAGTATATGTGGTGAGCCAAATAAATGGGGGGTCATAGGTGACATGCATGGATGTCAAAGTGGGGGTCCCATACCCACCACCAACTCCACACAGCAGATCAGCTGTAGACAACAATACAGAAATGCCTGGCAAAGCCCCCCGCATGGCGCCATCCATGAAATCCCAACCCACAGACTTTTACACAGTGATATCACAGCAGGTCTGGCAGTGGCAGTATGGCTTTGAAAGGTAAGAAGTCTGAAACTACAAAGGTCTATGCCAGAACAATCTGACCTGTGGTTGATACTGTTATGCCTGTAGTCTGAAAGATAGGGCACACCACTATGCTACATGGGTCCAAAATGTTAAGAAAATATCAGCACAGTCTGTGCAGATGTGTACCATGTACAGTCATGCCCCCCCCCCCCAGAATCCCACAGAAATGCAGTAACATGTTCCTAGACTTAAGCAGTATCCAGCTGTCACCCATAGTGATGGCACAATAGTAACAGAAAGCAATTGTGAGTAACACCCACATTCAACTTACTGATGCCATCCCAGGGGAGTCTCCTGCTGACAGCCTGGGAACATATGATCATCAGAATGCACTGCCCTGCTACAGATGGCTTGCATCTGTTACATGTGACCTACAGGCTTCTGGCAAATGCCTATGCCTCACCCACAGTGCCCTTTAGGGAGTGTCATGTGGTCCATAACACTAACATAACACAGTCCACAAAATGCAAAGAAAGGCCATGCTGACAACTGCTAGGAGCAAACCTGCCAGCCTCAGGGAGCCAGAAATTGGGACAAAGCCATAAATAATAGGATGATGTAGATCTAAAGAGAAGGACACCTGTGAAATACTGCTCTAATAATGTTACAAAGTTGATAGAATAATTTGTAGTAGCATGGAATGTCTGATGGGTACGAAGTCTGAAACTGCAATGTCAACTGTCAGTAATATCTGACTTCAACCCTGAGTGACTTGCAAAACACTTTTGCTGGAAAACCACACTTGTTTGGGTAACCAGCAAGATATATGATTCATGGATGTGGACATTATGTGATACTCTGCACAGTTGACAGGCAAGGCTAGGAGTTTAAACATGGGAATGCACTCACTGCAGGCAGGCCTTACCCTGGAAGATGGTGACATGTGTGCACCCACAGAACCCTGGGCCACAGCTATAGGGAGTTACACACCCCTCCCTGATCACTCATCCTATGCAATATCCTGACACCAACATGTGGCCATACAAGGAAAATGAGGTGGGCCATACATATATGTGTGACAAAAACACACCTCCAGGCTGGTCAAACAGTCGGACATACACAAGATCCTCCAAGTGCAGTCAACCATTGAGGTGAGCCCAATGCAAAGTACTGGTAGCTATAGGCAAACATATCTGCCCAGGACACACACATCTCACATATCCTATCCCCAAAAAATCTATCTGGAGACTGCCTGTCACCCTGATCCTGTCTGACTTATATTACCCAACTGTGAACTGGAAATCAGACCAGGCCAGAACATAAATTTACAGAGATTCCACTACTATAAAATATCACCAAGGTGCTGGACCATTTCCACAGTACCAGAAGTCAATTGCTTGTAGGCACACCCACCCCTCAACAGGCTGGATTGTGCAAGAATGCATAGCATTTGGCCCATAAACCTTGTATGTGCACCATCCATCCTGTATTCCTCTGGTAAATCACTGTGATGATCTAAGTAGGTATGTCCCCAGGTATTGAAACAATACATGACAGTGTCAAATGGCATATAGGACAGATGTCTGCTAAAACAAGCCCTGTACCCCTACCAACCCATACATTACTGAGATAAATTGTCACAATCATTGTATGGCCCATTGTCCACACATTTTGATACGCTATCTCCAAATATCCTGCACCAACAGGTTGAGAGGTATGGCTGTAGTACAAAACAAACCAGACTGGAGTACAACAATCCCTTGAATGGAGTCCCACGTGTAACTATACAAGCCACACCGGGCATGCTCATACACTTAGAGAAATGTCAGTATGATCTAGGAATAAACAGGCCTTCCCCAGCCAGTGCACTTTCCATTGTCCCACCTTAGCAGTCCTTAAGATGTCTGTCACAATAGAAGTCACTTTTGTTAGGTGCAGCTCCATAAGCTCTGTGGTGCATGTGATAACTGCATAACACTGTAATACAAATAACTAGTTAGGTAGAAGTTCTAGTTTTAGTCCTGGCAAATGTAAAATTGTGTGTTCATAACTAAAAGCTTTTGGGTCCATTCAAACCCAGTACACTTCCCCTTTCTTTACTTTAGTAGTCCTGCAGATATCAGTCATTTTAGAAGTGTCTTCCATCAGATCTCAGCCCATAAGCTGTGTGGCGTGTGCAATAACTGCATAACATAATAGTACAAATAACTAGTTAGGAATTCTAATCTCAGTCTCGGCAAATATAAAAGTGTGTGTGTGTGTGTGTGTGTGTGTGTGTGTGTGTGTGTGTGTGTGTGTATTAACAGCTAAAAGCGTTTGGGTCCATTCAAACCCAGTACACTTCCCCTTTCCCTACTTTAGCAGTCCTGCAGATATCAGTCATCTTAAAGGTGCCTTCCATCAGACCTTGGCCTCATAAGCTCTGTGGCATATGCGAAAACTGCATAACAGTCTGGTAGAAATCACTAGTTAGATAGGGGTTCTATTCTCACATCTGGCAAGTGTCTGTTTGTAGTTCAAAGTATTTTGATAAGTTTAACACCCACTGCACTACTTTATCAGTCCTGCTGATGTCATTCCCTTTATAGGTTCACAAGTCTGCAGTAGGTAATGACCCAGGAGCCTTAACAAGCCTAGCACATTTAATGGGCCCTGCCATTGTGCCATCCAATGTTATGTCCCAGTGCCTGTATCAAGTATAGCCACTGCAGTGATCCGTGGGTTGAACTGTCTATTACCCATCCACTCATCAGGATTTCTCTGGAGCAGGGTCAGCTTGGTGCTCTGCATGACATGTGTGGGAAGTGTACTCCAGGGCATGTGCAGTCTCTTGGTGAGGGACCTGTCCCACCAGCATGTTGTGGTGATTGCGGTAATGAGGTAGAGGTCTCTACAGTGTGTGGTGTGGATGGATTTATATGTAGCATTTCTAAACCAGCTGGGTCAGACATGGCTTTGTAAGTCAAGCACAGATAGTTGCTAATTAGTGATATGACACAGAGAATAGCTTGGGTCTTCTGAGTCTGTCTGTTTAGGATGTGTGTTTAATTCCTAGGAATCCATTTATGAGGTGCTTCTGTGGCTTCTCCAGCTGTAACAGGTGTGTTGTGAGATACATGGCAAATGGGCCATAATACTTGGGGAGTGGTTTAATAAGGCAATAGTAGACAGAGATCATTACCTCTGTCTTCCTGAATGCAAAACCCTTGGTAATGCAATGTGCCATATAGAAGGACTTCCTGACCACAGTGGCAATGTGGTGCTTGAAGGAGAGGTTGCTGTCAACCTGTGTCCCCAGATCTCTTATAAGGTCTACAGTGTTCATTGTGCTCCCACTGATGTGAAACCTACTGGGAAATGAGTGTTTTACCAAAGGGGATGATGATGCATTTTGTGTTGTTATGCTACTGGCTATGGTGTCCACACCACTCATTGGTCTCAGTGAGGCCTTTCTGTAGGATGTCTGCATCACCTGTGGAGTTCATGATAGCTCCCAGCTTGCAGTCCTCTGTGAACTTGATCAGCCAGAGTTCCTCTGTGTTGGGCTGGACTCCTGAGAAGTAGATGCTGGACAGAACACTATCCAGTACTGATCCCTGTGGGGCTCCACTCTTGACTGCTTGCCAGTCTGACTTGGAGTTTGCCACTGTCACACTGTGTGTTCTGTGAACCAATTTGCACAGCACCCACTGATATAGGGGTTGATGCCTAGTTTGTTGGGTTTACCAATAATCCCTAACTGAGGAATGGTATCAGAAGGCTTGGCCAGATTGAGTTAGGCTGTATGCATGCCTTACTGTCATACACAGCCCTGGTGACTCACTGAAAGACATCAGCCAGGTTGAGCAGGCATGATCTACCATTCACAAAGCCAAACTGTGTGGGACCCAGAGTTAGGAGATCACCCATCTCTTAGTCAATCAAGTCCCTGATGATGCGCCCAAACCCATACATAATAGACTTGTCAGGCTAAGGGCCCAATAATCCCCAGGGTCTTTAGATGCTACCCCTTTATAGGGAGGGATGACTGTAGCAGTGTGCAATTTTGGAAGGCCAAAGCCTGAGGTGAGGTTGTGGCTGACTAGGGAACACATATGTGGTGCCAGGTCTCTTTGTATGTCACATAAAACACAACCATGGATATGTTGGGGTCCCATGGAAGGTGTATACTTGCCTGTGGACAATGCAGGTCTAACCTGGCCTGCAGTAATGCTGCGTGCCTGGCATTCATCTGCCATTGTGATTGTCCCACTGGGGGGAAGGGGTAAAGCTAGCACTGAATGCATTGGCAAGATTGTGGCCAATATCTGTTTTGTCAGGATTGGAATCAGTATTGTGCAGTAACTCACAGCACTTGTGGTTATTGCTGTGGAGGTTGTTGATATAACTATCAAAGGCTTTTGTGATTGCCGTTAGTATCTGCTGCAAATCCACCTTCATAGCTGCCTGTACGTGATTCCATGAAAGATCCCAAGTTGTATTTGAGGCTAATAAGGGGGTTCACCAGTCTTGGGACAACACCATTTTCTGCAACAGTGTCCTCCTTCTGCTGTACACTTTAATAATGGCAGGGGACCATCACAATGGCTTCCAGTGTTTGGAGGACAGTGTCTCTGTTATGTTGGCTATGGCTAGTACCATGCATCCATGTACATGTTTGTGCAGTGCATATGTGTATGATGCAACAGTCATGCAGCTATTTCCCATTGGCATGAGTGCAGTGAAGTCATCCACCCCTGTCTTTATGACTGCAATGTCAGCATTGGAGAGGTTTTGCAAGGTGGTTACCTTTGTGGGGGGTGTGGGTGAGATGTTGAGCTCCATGTTGATTACATCATGTTTGAATCTGACCATGTAGGGATTGACAACTGTGGTCGAGTAACAGTCCCATATGTAAGTAATCAACACAGGTCAAGGTTGTTGCATCCTCTACTGGGGGTCAGTATGTGCCAGTCCAGGGCACTAGAATTGATGAATTCCATAAAGCATTGGGCCAGTGTACTGATGCTTGACTGCTTTCCCCAGGTGATGGAGGGGTAGTTGAAGCCTCCTACTATGTCAGTTTTGGGCTGGACCTTCATAGATGTCAGGGTGTTGAGGAATGTGCATTGACAATCTAGGGGCATAGCTGGGGACTGACAGCAGGCTATGGTGTGGATTGCACTATCCCACAAAGTCAGTTTTACTGGAAGTACCTCCGATGCATTTTGCTAGGATACTAGTCTGGAGGTGTGCATATCCATTATGGATATGAAGACGACACCACCTGTGAAGGTGTGGTCCATGTTTTGGCACTGACAGCTGTGGAATGCATCATAGCCTGTTAGTTCAGGGCTGCTGTCTGCTGCTGTGAACTACCTCTCCAATACAGCACAAATGTCAATGTCCTCCACTCTAAGGAGTGCTTTGAGTGACCGCATCTTGATAGATGTCTACTGTTGAGCAGCATGACCCTCAGATTGCATACATGTCTAGCTGTTACAGTAGTAAATTGATTTGGAACACCACCTAATAAGGCACTATAGGGGTGGCAAGACACTTACCCTGTACCTGGAAATCCAGGGCTGACAGATTTGGGACATATCTGGGAAAGCATTGAGGTCTATCAATCACGTTATCCCAAGCAGAGAGATACTGGATCCCTGGAGAATGACACACAACATGTAAGCCAATGTTGTACTCAAATATCTGTGGATAGTACTGCAGCATCATTATGGATGATGGCTGCATACTACTCAGGGCTACTGTCACAACTGCCTGGACCACATAATCCAAGTGTTCAACCATGTCTCTTGTCATGTAGTCCAGGGAGGTGTGTCTTGGGTCATTCACACCCACATGGATAATGACAGATTGATACTTTTTTGCTGTTGTGGAGTGGCTTGACTGGATGTGTCATGTGTTGGATGCTGACATGTGATAGCTGGCTGTTACTTCCTCCATAATCAACATAGTGAGTGGGACATCTGTGTGATACAGTACTGAGCCACCTATGCTAACTGTATTGTGCAAGGTCAGCCTTAGGAGCATAGGTTGAGGGGAACACTGTGAAGGTGACATATGTGTCCTTTGGCATGTGCTATGTCATGGTGTCTGAGTGGGTGTCTGTCTTGCCGGTCTGTGCTGCTTGTGTAAATGTCCATTGAGTGCCTCTGTGAAGGTGGGGGTGTGGCTTTTCATTGTATGTCAGGACTGTCATAGTGGGTGTTGTGGTGAGCTATGTGGTCCACATGGTGTGGTGCAGGTGTTGATCTCATCCTCTTGACCAGCTAGTCCAGTCTTTGCTGGAGAGTGCATATTTCCACATTTGGTGATATAGGGATAACTCTCACTGGTCTGAGTGTTTGGGGGTTAGACGAGAAGGTTGTCTGTGTACATGAGGCAGTTGAAGCAGTGCCTCAGAATGAACAAGTGTACAAGGTTAATGAGTGAAAGCACAGAAAACAGCACTTCAATTATGCCAGGAGGGGTGGTCATAAGTAGTAAGTACTGGGGCTAATTCCATGGTGAACAAGTACTGCTGGTGGCTCCCAGGTGTGATACACTTATTGATACAATAACCTGTGGAAGGGGAAAGCTATGATGCTATTTGAAGTGCAAGACAGAAAGAACTAGCAAGATGTATGGGAGAAACTGAAGGCGGACTTCCTGCCACCTGTAATACTTTACCTCAGCTGTGCCGTTATCAGCACCTTTGGCCAATTGCAAGCCCAGTAAGCTCTGTAGCATGTGCATTAACTGTGTAACACTACAATACAAATAACTGGATAGGCAGGGGTTCTAATCTCAATACTGGCAAGTGTGTGTGTGTGTGTGTGTGTGTGTGTGTGTGTGTGTGTGTGTATGATGCACTGCATGGGTTATACTATTTTGACTTGCGTACCACCCTTTACACTTTCCCTCTCTCCAGTTTAGTAGTCCTGTTGATGTCATTCACCTTAGAAGTACCTTTGGACTAGGTGAAAGTGTATAAGCTCTGTGGCATGTCTGATCATTGTGTAACACTGTACTAGTAATAACTAGATAGGTAAGAGTTCTGATACCAAGACTGGCAACTATGTGTGTGAATCAGATACTGTGAGGTGTATACCATTTTGATTTGTGTACCACCCATTACACTTCCCCTACCCTACTTTACTAGTGCTGTTGCTGTCATTCACCTTAGAAGTACCTTTGGAGAAGGTGAAATTATGTAAGCTGTATGGCATGTCTGCTAACTGCCTAATACCATAATACAAATAACTTGATAAACAGGAGTTCTAATCTAAATACTGGCAAGTGTTTGTGTGAGAATCATGTGCTGTGAATGTTATACCATTTTGAGTTGTGTACCACCATACTCATCCTAATTTAATAGTCCGGTTGATGTCATTCACCTTACAAGTACATTTGGACAAGGTGAAATTGGGTAAGCTCTGTGGCTTGTCTGCTAACTGTGTAATACCATAATCAAATAACTAGATAGGCAGGAGTTCTAAGCTCAATACTGGCAAGTGTTTGTGTGAGAATCATGTAATGTGAAGGTTATACCATTTTGAGATGTGTACCACCATACTCATCCTAATTTAGTAGCCCTGTTGATGTCATTCACCTTACAAGTACCTTTGGATGAGGTGAAATTGTGTAAGCTCCATGGTGCAACTGATAACTGTGTAATACTACAGTAGACATAAATGGATAGATAGGAGTACTAATGTCATTAATGGTGTGTGTGTGGATCATATCTTGTGTGGCTGATACCATTTTGATGTGTGTACCATACATGGCAGGTGAACACCTCCTGATGTCATTACTTTATATAGTGTAGTAATGGCATCTGCCTCACATGCAGCATGTGAAACCATTGTACAGGCCATACCAGTCCTCTATACAGATGTGTTTGGAACATGCAGATGTTTGGAACCTATTAGTGCTCTGTCTGCCTTAACAATGCCCATGCATGCGATATAGTTGCCAAAAAGGCCACACTGAGTGTACTTACATATATGGCAGCATCAGATATCAAACCTGAATGAAACAATATACTGATACAACATCTTCTGCCCTCACACTTTTCAAGGCTTGTAGGTGCAATACGAGTCCAGATGCTTGGTTTTACAAGTGAATTGTTCAGGTCATGGGCCACATTAAAGGTTGGAAAAGGTGTGGACTGACATATTGTGGTCTCAATCAGTATATATCAGAAACAAATTGCATATTAACAGGTGTGTGTATACAATTTATATCCACTGTATAGCAGTAATGTTTCACACATGTCCCTACCTTAGTCAGCTTGTCCAACACATTTTGGTGGTGTCTGCCCAGACGTCTTGCAATGACAGGTTGTGAGGTATGCTACAGGAATGTTACATTCTCTTCAGTTAGGTCCCTGTGGTGACCACTGTGATGCAATACAATTAACCCCACCACAAGTGAACATGCACATAAATCAATATGGCTATTAGTCATAGTTATGTGCATGGTAACTTGCATGCCCTCCACATGCCTGGGGTATTGCCAAAGCACAACTGAACAATTCTATACTCACCAGCTTCAGGCTGCTATCCCTTATGCAGACCAGAGTGGCCTATGTAGTTGTTGGAGAGGTATTGTCAGCAGACACACATGTGCCCTTGGTAAAAGATGGATGCAGCATGTCTGCACATTTACAGTACAACAGCCAGTACTACATAATTATTTGTCCTTCACCATAGATTTGCACTTCTGTGCATTAAAAATCCCCATCCACAACTGCAGTCTGACCTGGCACATGCATGTAGATACTGTACAGATACAAGTATGTCCCATACGGTAGTCTACTAATCCCTGCTGGGACCTTACCTGCATGCTCCTTGTCCATTGTGTGGGTGCCACCCACCTCCAGCAAGTGGGGCTTTGTACCTTAATGTTGTACTGTGATGAGTGTCCCAAGCTTGGCAAGAAGCTCCTCATTTGGTGTCAGTGGGGGCTGCATGGTTGGCCTCCCACCTGTGGTTGTGGGGTCCCTGGCCACAGCAGCAACCCTTTGCCAGGCATGGTGTAGGAGGTTGGTGGCATGATGCCACACCTGCTCATATGTACATGTGTGCAGGCCTACCCAATATACCCTGTGGACAGGGTCATCCCACAGGATGGTCCTCTCCTGCAGATGTTTCTGGCTTTGGCCCAACAGGACTGTGTGGTTCTGTATTATGGCTTCCATTATCAGGTTGTATTCCACTGGTGAAAGGTCTCCCACCAATGATGTGACATTGTACCTGGTAGACACTAAGAGGGAAACACATTACAGGACCCCATACATTTGGCAACAGTATGTCCAATACCTGCACATCTACCTTGAATAGCAGTAGCCAACACCCACAACCATACCAGTTGCCACCACCCACAACCACACCATACTCCTGTAATCGATCAGCATCGTATCAGCTTGCACTGCACTCCTGGTCCTGATGAGTCATATTGCCCACAGTGATGGCAAGTTGCTTGCATAATCCGGCATTCCTCATTCAGGTCTGTGTAAATGGATGACATTATCCATCTTCCATGCAGATGGTGTGTGGATGGTGCTGCGGCTTGGTGTGACTACAGTGTGTAATGCAGCTGGGAGTGCATGCCTGAGTTCATGTAGGATGCATATAGGGATGATATGATGTCCCATGGATACTTACATTTGTTTCCTTTCAGTAAGTATTATGTACCTGCTCACTGGTGATGAGGGGAGGGGTGTGGGTTCATTACATATCCACCTGTAGTGATGCTAAGCCAGGGAGGGTTGCTTTCCCTAACCCTATCTCCATCAGGTTGCCTGTAGCTATGTTGTATGTGTATGTGATCTGATTGGCCACCATTACAGGCTGGGTTGGTATGTTGCCTCCAAGATTGCTGATATATGGGAAGATGGCCTTGTGATTGTCCCCGGTGGATCCAGTTTGTACTCATAGTTGGCCTTACAGTAATCCACCTGTGACCTTATATGCTTGTTCGTCAATGGCTGACTTGATGCCAGGTTAGTTCCTGCCCCTACTTTGCCATGTACAGCCACTATAGGGACCCAGTCTGTGGTTTGTGTAATGCTGCTGTCCAGAAAAGGGGATTACTCTACATTGGTGGAGGCAGGTATGACAAGTAAGTTATTGCTGAGTCCATACAGCCATGTATGTGTTCAATCAGTTGTTTGTAGTGGGCATGGCCACAAAGTCATAACACAGTTGGACGCTTCTCCAATTTAGTAATGATAATTCTGCTTATTGTACCAACCATGGCTATGTCAGGGCAATGCAACAACCAGTAGCTGTAGAAATGTCACTCTTTTGGGTGCACACTAACTATGCTTATACATGTGTACATGTAGTTTTTGAACTGACATTTTGCATCCCATGTCTGTTTTCATGAGGTGGACACATACACCTACTCATACTGGCATGTGCATAGCTAATACATATATGTCTGTTCTATATCAGTATGGCACACTAAATTCACAGTCTTGCTGCACAATCATCCCTCTCAAACTAAAATAACACTGGAACAGGTACTTAAATACCAACAACTCCAAAACCAAGCATAATATGTACCACAGAGGAAGGAAAGTAGTCAGCTCAATAATAGAACTCCAAAGCTGGTTTAATAGTCAGCTCAAACACATAAACACAATCACACACACAGCGTTTTCATTTAAGTTGCTAAGATTTAATCAGATGCAAACACATCAAGTGTGGCTTTTCAAGATTACTCATCCTTATTATTTCTGAGGTATGTCCTCTAGTGCTGCTGCTGTTTACTCATTATTCTGGCATTGCAGGACTAATGGGATTTTTGAGTAGCAATTCCTGAAGCTGTCTTTTCTCAATATCACAGTGCCAGCTATGTGTGTAATTGCATTTATGTGTTTGAACTGACTATTAAACCCGCTTTGGGATTTTACCATTGCACCAACTACTTTCCTTCCTCTGTAGTACTTATTTTGATTGGTTTTGGATCCCTCTCAACTTGTTACAGCAGGATGTTTGTAGGATGCCATGCATACATGGGTGCAACGGGACATAATCAGTGACAGTGTCACAATATTGCTGTAACATACTTGAGTCATTCAATAGCACAGTAGCCTTTGTGCTGACAGGCATCTCCTGGAGGATGTCCAACAGTCATATGGCAGGAAGAGAGGAGAAAGGCTAGGAGGGTGATATTGAGGGTAAATTGTTAATGTTGGCAGTATGAGTGGTATAGGGACCAAGCTAGCTGATATGATGGCCAGGGGATGGTTGATATATTATGTGCGTGCAAGAGACAACATGGAAGGGGATTATGGCTGGATGTATGGTAGGCAGGTCACAATTGTGCTGTCAAAGTGTAGACTGGAGGTGGATGGGGTAGGGCTTCTGCTGAAGAACAGTATGCCAAGAGTGTTTTTGGAGGATGACATAAGTGTCTAATAGAGTGATGTTTCTGAATTTGTAAACTGATGGTGTAATGATGACTGTTGTTAGTGCATATGGTATACAAAATGGTTGTGTGATGGATAAGAAAGAGAAATGTGATGCCAATTGGATGACATGGTGATGACTGTGCCCAAGTGTGACAGACTAGTCATTGCAGCAGATGTTAATGGGCATGTTGGTGAAGGGAACAGAGGGGATGGAGAAATGATGGGTATGTATGGTATTAAAAAAGTGGAAATGGTGAGATGGTACTGGATTTTCCAAAAAGGATGGACATGGCTGTGATGAATGTGCACTATAACAGGAGGGAGGAGCATAGGGTGACATACAAGAGTGGAATAAGATGCACACAGGTGGAATATATCCAAAGTAGAAGGGCCAGTTTAAAGGGGATTGGAGGCTGTAAAGTGGTGACAGGGGAAAGTATATTTAGGCAACAGAGAATGCTGGTATGTGAGATGATGTTGGTGATCGAGATGAGGAAGAGTGTGGGGGCAGCACCAAGGATCAAATGTTGTGAATTGGAAAATGGTTCACCGACCTAAAACTCCTACTCAATCCAACTAAAACCAAATTACTACTATTTTTTCCCAACGTCTTCTCAACCCTAGGAAAAGAACTCCCAAATAATAACAATACAACCTTCCATGTTAAATCCAACAACGGGACTATCATAACCCCTTTCACCAGTACCAAATTACTAGGTGTAACTATTGATCATAAGCTCAAATTTGATATACACATTACGCAAACTGTAAAATCTGTTAACAAAAAACTTGGATCCATGTACAGAATAAAAAACTATCTAACTCCTACTGCCAAATTAACTATTGCCCGCACACATCTCCTCTCCACCCTCCTCTATGCCTCCCCAGTCCTTTCTTTCCTCAATAAACGTGAACTCAACATGCTCTCTATTGCCTACAACCACATTGCTAGATTTATAACTGGTTCCCCATATCGCACTCACCATTGTCTTAACCTGAGGAAACTTGGCTGGTTGGAACTCCCCAACCTTCTCAAACTTAACCAACTCACTGAAGCTTGTAAAATAATTGACCAACCAGATAGAACTCCCTCACTGTCTAGCATTCTGACCCCATACACTAACCTTAATAGTCTTCGATCATCCAACAGCACTCAGATCCTAACCATCAAAGCTAAGAACTCAGGTGGCGATGCCCTCTTTGCCAACTCCATTGGCAAGCCGTGGAACTCCCTGCCAAACTACCTTAGAATTACAACCTCACACAATCAGTTCAAAAACAACCTGAAAGAATATCTCAAGACACAATGGCTATGCCCATGTCCTGAACCTGACTAAATACATATCTCAAATCCTTCTAATCCCATATCTCCTTAGTCCTTGTTTCCCTATGTAGATGTTTAAAATCTATCAACCAAATTGTAAACGTGTTTATTTCTTGTATTAGTCAATATACTATTAGTATATAAGAAATCTCTGCTGTGTATAACCTGCTGATTGTTCTGTTGTCTTATTTAACATCTATGAAAATGTTCTCTCTTCTTGTATTTGTAACATGTACCCTCTTTTTTTAACTTGTATTTTTTTTAACTTCTATTTTTGACTTGTATTAACCATTATGTTGGAGCTTTTCTCCTCGGGCCTCTACTGAAAAAGGATATGTATCCAGCTAGACTAGCCTGGTTAACAAATGTAAAATAAAATAAATAATAAATAAATAAATAAAAGTCTGCTTGTGAAGTGGACTTCAGGGAAGAGTTGAGACAGGCATTGGGTGGGAATGACAATCTAACAAATATCTGGTTAAGTACAGCAGAGCTGGTAAGAGAGACAGCTAGATGGGTGCTTGGGGAGATATGTGGATGGAGGAAGCAGTACAAGGACATCAGCTCGGTATAAAATCCCTGTGTTTCTAATGGTTAGTTAAGCACTCTGCTTGTGCTGTGAAGGTCATAACAAGTTTGAAATATGCATATCCACAGTTAGTGAGGTTTAGTTTTATTGGCCTGAAATTGTCCAGTAAAACGATGAAACAAGTCATGGACATTCAAAATTGCCATTTAGCTGAAACACCTGATGTTCATAAAATCATTTGCATATATCCCATGTGCCTCTGATATAAAAGGTTTGGGAAGTCACTCACTGGAAGTTCTAGAATTGCTGGACTTTTCATTTGTTTTTATTGATTGTTTTTTCAGTGACTTTCTTACTTATTGTTTTAGTTTGTTGTTTGGGAATTTTTTACAATACCCTAATGATAATGGGCATCAGCTGGGTATAACAGTCCTGTGTTTTTAATGGCAAACATGCTGTTTGTGCTGTGGAGGTCATAGCAAGCCTGAAATATGAATATCTACAGATAGTGATGTTTGTCTTTATAGGTCTGAAATTGTCCAGTAAAATGCCAAAACAAGTCATAGACATACAGAGTTACCAATTAGCTGCAGCACCTGATGTTCATAAGAATCTTTTGCATATATCCCATGTGCCTCTGATGCAAGAGGTTTGGGAGGTCAGTCAGTGAAAGTTCTTGCATTGCTGGACTTTTCATTCTGTTTTTACTGATTGTTTTTTTTTAGTGACCTTCTTACTTATTGTTTTAGTTTGTTGTTTTGGATATTTTTGTAGTGACCCTGAAGATAATGGACATCAGCTGGGTATAACAGCCCTGTGATTCTCACGGTTAGTCAAACACACTGCTTCTGCTGTGCTGATGAGGTCATAACAAGGCTGAAATATGCATAGCAGCAGTTAGTGGGGTTTGGCTAAAAATCATGGACCTTTAGAATTGCCAATTAGCTAAAACACCTGATGTTCATAAGGATCATTTGCATATATCCTATGTGCCTCTGATACAAGAGGTCTGGGAGGTCACTCAATGGAAGTTCTATCATTGCTGGACTTTTCATTTTGTTTTTACTGATTGTTTTTTTCAGTGACCTTCTCAGTTATTGTTTTAGTTTGTTGTTTGGGATATTTTTGCAATGACCCTAATGGACATCAGCTGGGTATAACAGCCCTGTGTTTCAAATGGTTAGTCAAATACTCTGCTGGCAAGGTCCAAGTATGCATATTCACAATTAGCGGGGTTTGGTTTTATTGGCCTAGAAATTCTCCAGTAAAATGATGAAACAGATCATGGACATTCAGAATTGCTAATTAGCTGAAACACCTGATGTTCATAAGGATCATTTGCATATATCCCGTGTGCCTTTGATACAAGAGGTTTGGGAGATCACACAGAAGTTCTAGTATCACTGGACTTTTCATTTTGTTTTTACTGATTTTTTTTTCAGTGACCTACTTATTTATTGTTTTACTTTGTTGTTTTGGATATTTTTGCAATGACCCTAATGATAATGGACGTCAGCTGGGTATAACATACCTTTGTTTCTAATGTTTAGTCAAACACACTGTGCTGATGAGATCATAATTAGGCCGAAATATGCATGTCCACAGTTAGTGGGGTTTGACTTTATTGACTTGCAATTATCCAGTAAAATGATAAAACACATCTTTTATGTTCAGACTTTCTAATTAGCTAAAGCACCTGATATTCATAAGGATCATTTGCATGTATCCCATGTGCCTCTGATACAAAAGGTTTGGGAGGTCACTCAGTAGAAGTTCTAATATTACTGGACTTTTCATTTTGTTTTTACTGATTGTTTTTTTCAGTGACTTTCTTACTTCTTGTTTTAGTTTGTTGTTTGGGATATTTTTGCAGTGCCCCTAATGATAATGGACATCAGCTGGGTATAATAGCCCTGTGTTTCTAATGGTTAGTCAAACACTCTTCTTGTGCTGTGCTGCCAAGGTCATAAGGTTGAAATATGCATATTCATAGTTATTGGGGTTTGGTTTTATTGTCCTGAAATTGTCCAGTAAAATAATGAAACGAGTTATGGATATTCAGAATTGTGAATTAGCTGAAACACCTGATGTTCATAAAGATCATTTGTATACATCCCATGTGCTTCTGATACAAGAAGTTTGGGAGGTCAGTCAGTGGATGTTTTAGCATTACTGGAATTTTCATTTTGTTTTTACTGATTGTTTTTTTCAGTGACCTTCTTACTTATTGTTTTAGTTTTTTGTTTGGGTTATTTTTGCAGTGACCCTATAGATAATGGACATCAGCTTGGTATAACAGCCCATTGTTTCTAATGGTTAGTTAAACACTCTGCTTGTGCTGTGTTGATGAGGTCATAACAAGGCCGAAATATGCATATCCACAGCTAGTGGAGTTTGACTATATTGGCCTGAAATTGTTCAGTAAAATGATGAAACAAGTCATGGACATTCTGAATTGCCAGTTAGCTGAAACACCTAATGTTATTTAGGATCATTTGCATATATCCCTTGTGCATCTGATACAAGAGATTTGGGAGGTCACTCAGTAGAAGTTCTAGCATTGCTGGACTTTTCTATTTTTTTACTGTTTTTTTTTTCATTAATCTTCTTACTTATTGTTTTAGTTTGTTGTTTGGGGTATTTTTGCAGTGACCCTAGTGATAATGGGCATCAGCTGAGTATAAAAGCCATGTGTTTCTCATGGTTAGTCAGATATTCTGCTTGTACTATGCTGATGATGTCATAATAAGGCCAAAATAGGCAAGTCCACAGCTAGTGGAGTTTGGCTTTATTGTCCTGAAATTTTCCAGTGAAACTCCAAAACAAGTCATGGACATTAAGATTTGCCAATTAGGTGAAACACCTGCTGTTCATAAAGACCATTTGCATATATCCCATGTGCTTCTGATACAAGAGGTTTGGGAGATCACACAGTAGAAGTTCTAGCATCACTGGACTTTTCATTTTGTTTTTACTGATTTTTTTTTTACAGCGACCTTCTTATTTATTGTTTTAGTTTGTTGTTTGGGATATTTTTGCAGTGAACCTTGTGATAATGGACATCAGCTAGGTATAACAGCCCTTTGTTTCTAATGGTTAGTCAAGCACTCTGTTTGTGCTGTGCTGAAGAGATCATAACAAGGCCAGAATATGCATAGCCACAGCTAGTGGGGATTGGTTTTATTGACCTGTAATTGTCCAATAAAATGATGAAGCAAGCCTTTTACTTTCAGAATTGCCAATTAGCTGAAGCACCTGATGTTCATAAGGATCATTTGCATATATTCCATATGCCTCTGATACAAGAGGTTGGGGAGGTCACTCATTACTGGACCTTTGATTTTGTTTTTACTGATTGTTTTTTTTTTCGGAGACCTTCTTACTTCTTGTTTTAGTTTGTTGTTTGGTATATTTTTGCGGTGACCCTAGTGATAGTGGACATCGGCTGGTTATAAAAGCCCTGTGGTAATAATGTTTAATCAAACAGTCTGTTTGTGCTGACAATGTTGAAATATGTATGCCCATCATTAGTGGGGTTTGGTTGTCCAGTAAAATGATGAAATGAGTCATGGACATTCAGAACTGCATATTAGCTGAAGTACCTGATGTTCATAAGGCTCATTTGCATATAGCCCATATGCCTCTGATACAAGAGGTTTTGGAAGTTACTCGGTGGAAGGTTTAGTATTGCTGGACTTTTCATTTTGTTTTTACAGATTGTTTTTTTCAGTGACCTTCTTACTTATTGTTTTAGTTTGTTGTTTGGGAAATTTTTGCCGTAACCCTAATGATAATGGACATCAGCTGGGTATAACAGCCCTGTGTTTCTAATGGTTAGTCAAACACTTTTCTTGTGCTGTGCTGACGAGGTCATAACAAGGGTGGATATATTCATAGTTAGTGGGGTTTGGTTTTATTGGCCTGAAATTGTCCAGTAAAATAGCGTAACAAATCATGGACATTCAGAATTGCTAATTAGCGGAAGCTCCTGATGTTCATAAGGATCATTTGCATATATCCCATGTGCCTCTGATACAAGAGTTCTGGGAGGTCAGTCAGCGGAAGTTCTAGCATTGCTTGACTTTTCATATTGTTTTTACTGATTGCTTTTTTCAGTGACCTTCTTATTTACTGTTTTAGTTTGTTGTTTGGGATATATTTGCAGTGACCCTAATGATAATGGACATCAGATGGGTATAATAGCCCTGTGTTTCTAATGGTTAGTAAAACACTCTTCTTGTTTTGGGCTGACAAGCTCATAACAAGATTGAAATATGCATATTCACAGTTAGTGAGGTTTGGTTTTATTGTCCTGAAATTGTCTAGTAAAATGATGGAATGAGTCATGGGCATTCAGAATTGTGAATTAGCTGAAACACCTGATGTTCATAAGGATCATTTGTATATATATTCCTTGTGCCTCTGATACAAGAAGTTTGGGAGTTCACTCAGTGGAAGTTCTTGCATTGCTGGGCTTTTCATTTTATTTTTACTGATTGTTTTTTCAGTGACCTTCTTACTTATTTTTTTAGTTTCTTGATTGGGTTATTTTTGCAGTGACTCTATAGATAATGGACATCAGCTTGGTATAACAGCCCAGTGTTTCTAATGGTTAGTCAAACACTTTGCTTGTGCTGTGCTGACAAGGTCATAACAAGGCTGAAATATGCATATATCCCCAGCTAGTGGGGTTTGGCTTTATTGGCCTGAAATTGTTCAGTAAAATGATGAAACAAGTCATGGACATTCAGAATTGCCAGTTAGCGGAAACACCTGATGTTCTTAAGGATCATTTGCATATATCCCTTGTGTGGCTGATACAAGAAATTTGGGAGGTCACTCAGTAGAAGTTCTAGCATTGCTGGACTTTTCATTTTTTTTTTCAGTAATCTTCTTACTTATTGTTTTAGTTTGTTGTTTGGGATATTTTTGCAGTGACCCTAATGATAATGGACATCAGCTGGGTATAAAAGTCATGTGTTTCTCATGGTTATTCAAATGCACTGCTTGTGCTGTGGAGGTCATAACAAGGTTGAAATGTATATAGCTACAGTTAGTGGGGTTTTGCTAAAAGTTGTGGACATTTAGAATTGCCAGTTAACTTAAACACTTGATGTTCATAAGGATCATTTGCATATAACTTATGTGCCTCTGATCCAAGAGGTATAGGAGGTCACTCAGTGGAAGTTCTAACATTGTTGGACTTTTCATTTTGTTTTTGCTGATTGTTTTTTTCAGTGACCTTCTTATTTATTGTTTTAGTTTGTTGTTTGGGATATATTTGCAGTAACCCTAATGATAACGGACATCAGATGGGTATAATAGCCCTGTGTTTCTAATGGTTAATAAAACACTCTTCTTGTTTTGAGCTGACAAGCTCATAACAAGATTGAAATATGCATATTCACAGTTAGTGGGGTTTGGTTTTATTGTCCTGAAATTGTCCAGAAAAATGATGGAATGAGTCATGGACATTCAGAATTGTGAATTAGCTGAAACACCTGATGTTCATAAGGATCATTTGTATATATATTCCTTGTGCCTCTGATACAAGAAGTTTGGGAGTTCACTTAGTGGAAGTTCTTGCATTGCTGGGCTTTTCATTTTATTTTTACTGATTGTTTTTTCAGTGACCTTCTTACTTATTTTTTTAGTTTCTTGATTGGGTTATTTTTGCAGTGACTCTATAGATAATGGACATCAGCTTGGTATAACAGCCCTGTGTTTCTAATGGTTAGTCAAACACTTTGCTTGTGCTGTGCTGACAAGGTCATAACAAGGCTGAAATATGCATATATCCCCAACTAGTGGGGTTTGGCTTTATTGGCCTGAAATTGTTCAGTAAAATGATGAAACAAGTCATGGACATTCAGAATTGCCAGTTAGCGGAAACACCTGATGTTCTTAAGGATCATTTGCATATATCCCTTGTGCGGCTGATACAAGAAATTTGGGAGGTCACTCAGTAGAAGTTCTAGCATTGCTGGACTTTTCATTTTTTTTTTCAGTAATCTTCTTACTTATTGTTTTAGTTTGTTGTTTGGGAATATTTTTGCAGTGACCCTAATGATAATGGACATCAGCTGGGTATAAAAGCCATGTGTTTCTCATGGTTATTCAAATGCACTGCTTGTGTTGTGGAGGTCATAACAAGGTTGAAATGTATATAGCTACAGTTAGTGGGGTTTTGCTAAAAGTCGTGGACATTTAGAATTGCCAATTAGCTAAAACACTTGATGTTCATAAGGATCATTTGCATATATCCTGTGTGCCTCTGATCCAAGAAGTATGGGAGGTCACTCAGTGGAAGTTCTAACATTGTTGGACTTTTCATTTTGTTTTTGCTGATTGCTTTTTTCAGTGACCTTCTTAGTTATTGTTTTAGTTTGTTGTTTGGGATATTTTTGCAGTGACACTAATGATAATGGACATCAGCTGGGTATAACAGCCCCGTGTTTCTAAGGGTTAGTCAAACACTCTGCTTTTGCTGTGCTGGCAAGGTCATAACAAGGTTGAAATATGCATATTCACAGTTAAAGGGGTTTGGTTTTATTGGCTTGAAATTCTCCAGTAAAATGATGAAACAGGTCATGGACTTTCAGAATTGCCAGTTAAATGAAACACCTGATGTTCATAAGGATCATTTGCATATATCCTATGTGCCTGTGATACAAGAGGTTTAGGTGATCACACAGTAGAAGTTCAAGCATCACTGGACTTTTCATTTTGTTTTTAATGATTTTTTACAGTGACCTTCTTACTTATTGTTTTAGTTTGTTGTTTGTGATATTTTTGCAGTGAACCTTATGATAATGGACATCAGCTGAATATAACAGCCCTGTATTTCTAATGGTTTACTCAAACACTCTGTTTGTGCTGTGTTGATGCAATCGTAATATGGCTGAAATATGCATAGCCGTAGCTAGTGGGGATTGACTTTATTGACCTGTAGTTCTCCAATAAAATGGCAAAGCAAGTCTTTTACTTTCATAATTGCCAATTAGCTGATGCACCTGATGTTCATAAGGATCATTTGCATATGTCTCTGATACAAAAGGTTTGGGAGGTCACTCAGTGGAAGTTCTAACGTTATTGGACTTTTCATTTTGTTTTTACTGATTGTTTTTCTCAGCGGCCTTCTTACTTCTTGTTTTAGTTTGTTGTTTGGGATATTTTTTGCATTGACCCTAATGATAATGGACATCAGCTGGGTATAATAGCCCTGTGTTTCTAATGGTTAGTCAAACACTCTTTTTGTGCTGTGTTGATAAGGTCATAACAAGGCTGAACTATTCATATTCACAGTTAGTGAAGTTTGGTTTTATTGTCCTGAAATTATCTAGTAAAATGATGAAGTGAATCATTGATATTCAGAATTGTGAATTAGCAGAAACACTGATGTTCATAAGAATTATTTGTGTATATATCCCATGTGCCTCTGATGCAAGAAGTTTGGGAGGTCACTCAGTGGATGTTCTAGCATTGCTGAACTTTTCATTTTGTTTTTTTTAGTGACCTTCTTACTTATTGTTTTAGTTTGTTGTTTGGGTTATTTTTGCAGTGACCCTATAGATAATGGTCATCAGCTTGATATAACAGCCTAGTGTTTCTAATGGTTAGTCAAACACTCTGCTTGTGCTGTGCTGATGAGGCGATAACAAGGCTGAAATATGCATATATCCGCAGCTAGTGGGGTTTGGCTTTATTGGTCTGCAATTGTTCAGTAAAATGATGAAACAAGTCATGGACATTCAGAATTGCAAGTTAGCTGAAACACCTGATGTTATTAAGGATCATTTGCATATATCCCTTGTGCATCTGATACAAGAGATTTGGGAGGTCACTCAGTAGAAGTTCTAGCATTGCTGGACTTTTCATTTTGTTTTTCTGTTTTTTTTTCAGTAATCTTCTTACTTATTGTTTTAGTTTGTTGTTTGGGATATTTTTGCAGTGACCCACAGCTAGTCGGGTTTGGTTTTATCGGCTTGAAATTGCCCAGTAAAATTGTGAAGCAAGTCATGGACATTCAGAATTGCCAATTAGCTGAAACACCTGATGTTCATAAAGATCATTTGTATATATCCCATGTGCCTCTGATACAAGAAGTTTGGGAGGTCACTCAGTGGAAGTTCTAACATTTTTGGACTTTTCATTTTGTTTTTACTGATTGTTTTTTTCAGTGACCTTCTTACTTATTGTTTTAGTTTGTTTTTTGGGGTATTTTTGCAATGACCCTAATGATAATGGACATCAGCTGGGTATAACAGCCCTCTATTTCTATTGTTTTTTTATTTAAACACTCTGCTTGTGTTCTGCTGATGAGGTCATAATAAGGCTGAAATAGGCATGTCCACAGCTAGTGGGGGTTGCTTTATTGTTCTGCAATTTTCCAGTAAAATGAAACAAGTCATGGATATTCAGAATTGCCAATTAGTTGAAACACCTGATGTTCATAAGGATCATTTGCATATGTTCCATGTTCCTCCGATACAAGAGGTTTGGGAGGTCAGTCAGTAGAAGTTCTAGCATTGCTGGACTTTTCCTTTTGTTTTACTGCTTGTTTTTTTCAGTAGTCTTCTTACTTATTGTTTTAGATTGTTGTTTGGGATATTTTTGCAGTGATCCTAATGATAATGAACATCAGCTGGATATAACAGCCCTGTGTTTCTAGTAGTTTATCAGATACTTTGCTTGTGCTGTGAAATTCATGACAAGTTCAAAATATGCGTGTCTGCTGTTAGTGGGGTTTGGTTTTATTGGTCTGCAATTGTCAAGTAAAGTGATGAAACAAGTCATGGGCATTCAGAACTGCCATTTAGCTGAAACACCTGATGTTCATAAAAATCATTTGTGTATATCCCATGTGCCTCTGATACAGAGGTTTGGGAGGTTACTCAGTAAAAGTTCTAGTATTGCTGAACTTTTCATTTTGTTTTTACTGATTGTTTTTTTCAGTGATCTTGTTTTTTCATGACTTTCTTGCTTGTAGTTTTAGTTTGCTGTTTGGGTTATTTTTGCAGCAATCCTATAGATAATGGACATCAGCTTGGTATAACAGCCCAGTGTTTCTAATGGTTAGTCTCTGCTTGTGCTGTGCTGACGAGGTCATAACAAGGCCGAAATATGCATATCCACAGCTAGTGGGGTTGGGCTTTATTGGCCTGAAATTGTTCAATAAAATGATGAAAGAAGTCATGGACATTCAGAATTGCCAGTTAGCTGAAACACCTGATGTTCTTAAGGATCATTTGCATATATCCCTTGTGCGTCTGATACAAGAGATTTGGGAGGTCACTCAGTAGAAGTTCTACTAGCATTGCTGGACTTTTCATTTTGTTTTTCTGTTTTTTTTTTTTTTAGTAATCTTCTTACTTATTGTTTTAGTTTGTTGTTTGGGATATTTTTGCAGTGAACCTAATGATAATGGATATCAGCTGGGTATAACAGCCCTGTGTTTCTAATGGTTAGTCAAACACTCTGCTTTTGCTGTGCTGCCAAGGTTGAAATATGTATATTCACTGTTACAGGGATTTGGTTTTATTAGTTTGAAATTCTCCAATTAAATGATGAAACAGGTCATGGGCATTCATAATTGCCAATTAGATAAAACACCTGATATTCATAAGCATCATTTGCATATATCCCATATGTCTCTGATGCAAGAGATTTGTGAGGTCACTCAGTAGAAGTTCTAGCATTGCTTGACTTTTCTTTTTGTTTTTCTGTTTTTTCTTTCAGTAATCTTCTTACTTATTGTTTTAGTTTGTTGTTTGGGACATTTTTGCAGTGGCCCTAATGATAATGGACATTAGCTGGGTATAAAAGCCATATGTTTCTCATGGTTAGCCAAATACTCTGCTTGCCTTGTGTTGATGAGGTAATAACAAGGCAGAAATATGCATATCTACAGTTAGTGGAGTTTGGCTTTATCGGCCTGAAATTATCCAGTAAAATTGTGAAACAAGGCATGGACATTCAGAATTACCAGTTAGCTGAAACACCTTGCATATATCAAATGTGCCTTTGACACAAGAGGTTTGGGAGGTCACTCAGTGGAAGTTCTACCATTGCTTGACTTTTCATTTTATTTTTACTGATTGTTTTTTTTTCAGTGACCTTCTTATTTATTTTAGTTTGTTTTTGGGATATTTTTGCAATGAACGTAATGATAATGGACATCAGCTGGGTATATCAGCCCTCTGTTTCTAATGGTTACTTAAACAGTCTGCTTGTGTTCTGCTGATGATGTCATAATAAGGCTGAAATATGCATATCCACAGCTAGTGGGGTTTGCTTTATTGCTCTGCAATTTTCCACTAAAATGAAACAAGTCATGGATGTTCAGAATTGCCAATTAGCTGAAACACCTGATGTTCATAAAGATCATTTGCGTATATCCTATGTTCCTCAGATACAAGAGGTTTGGGAGGTCAGTCAGTAGAAGTTCTAGCATTGCTGGACTTTTCATTTTGCTTTACTGATTGTTTTTTTTTTTCAGTAATCTTCTTACTTATTGTTTTAGATTGTTGTTTGGGATATTTTTGCAGTGACCTTAATGATAATGAACATCAGCTGGGTATAACAGACCTGTGTTTCTAATGGTTTGTCAAACACTTTGCTTATGAAATTCATAGCAAGTTCAAAATATGCATAGCTACAGTTAGTGGGTTTGGTTTTATTGGTCTGAAATTGTCTAGTAAAATGATGAAGCAAGTCATGGACTTTCAGAATTGCTACTTAGCTGAAACACATGATGTTCATAAAGATCATTTGCATATATCCCATGTTCCTCTGATACAAGAGGCTTGGGAGGTCACTTATTGGAAGTTCTAGCATTGCTAAACTTTTCATTTTGTTTTTGCTGATTGTTTTTTCAGTGACCTTCTTACTTGTAGTTTTAGTTTGTTGTTTGGGTTATTTTTGCAGTGACCCTATAGATAATGGATATCACTCTGCTTGTGCTGTGCTGATGAGGTTATAACAAGGCCGAAATATGCACATTCACAGCTGGGGGGTTGGCTTTATTGGCCTGAAATTGTTCAGTAGGATGATGAAACAAGTCATGGACGTTCAGAATTGCCAGTTAACTGAAACACCTGATGTTCTTAAGGATCATTTCCATATATCCCTTGTGTGTGTGATACAAGAGATTTGGGAGGTTACTCAGTGGAAGTTCTGGCATTGCTGGACTTTCATTTTGTTTTTCTGTTTTTTTTTAGTAATCTTCTTACTTATTGTTTTAGTTTGTTGTTTGGGATATTTTTGCAGTGACCCTAATGATAATGGACATCAGCTGGGTATAAAAGCCATGCGTTTCTCATTGTTATTCAAAAACTCTGTTTCGGCAGTGCTAATGAGGTCATAACAAGGTTAAGGCTAAAATATATGTCCGCAGCTTGTGGGGTTTGTTTTTTATCGGTTTGAAATTGCCCCGTGAAACAAGTCATGGACATTCAGAATTGCCAATTGGGTAAAACATCTGATGTTCATAAGGATCATTTGCCTATATCCCATGTGCTTTTGATGCAAGTGGTTTGGGAGATCACTCAGTGGAAATATAGCATTGCTGGACTTTTCATTGTTTTTTTCAGTGACCTTCACTCAGTGGAAGTCTAACATTGCTGGACTTTTCATTTTGTTTTTACTGATTGTTTTTTTCAGTGACCTTCTTACTTATTGTTTTAGTTTGTTTTTTTGGGATATTTTTGCAATGACTCTAATGATAATGAACATAGCTGGGTATAACAGCCCTGTGTTTCTAATGGTTAGTTTAACACTCTGCTTGTGCTGTGTTGATGAGGTCATAATAAGGCTGAAATATGCATTTTCACAGCTAGTGGGGTTTGCTTTATTGCTCTGCAATTTTCCAGTAAAATGAAAGAAGTCATGGGCGTGCAGAATTGCCAACTACCTGAAACACCTGATGTTCATAAGGATCATTTGCATATATCCTATATCCCATGTTCGTCTGATACAAGAGGTTTGGGAGGTCAGTTAATAGAAGTTCTAGGATTACTGGACTTTTCATTTTGTTTTACTGATTGTTTTTTATTGGCCTTCTTACTTATTGTTTTAGTTTGTTGTTTGGGATATTTTTGCAGTGACCCTAATAATAATGGACATCAGCTGGGTATAACAGCCCTGTGTTTCTCATGGTTTAGTTAAACACTCTTTTTGTGCTGTGCTGACAAGGTTGTTGAAGTATGCATATTCACGGGGTTTGGTTTTTCTGTCCTGAAATTGTTCAGTAAAATGATGAAACAAATCATGGGTATTCAGAATTGTGAATTAGCTGAGCACCAGATGTTCATAAGAATTATTTGTATATATATCCCATGTGCCTCTGATACAAGAAATTTGGGATGTCATTCAGTGGAAGTTCTATCATTGCTGAGCTTTTCATTTTGTTTTTACTGATTGTTTTTTTTCAGTGACCTTCTTACTTAATGTTTTAATTTGTCATTTGGGTTATTTTTGCAGTGACCCTATAGATAATGGACATCAGCTTGGTATAACAGCCCAGTGTTTCTAATGGGTAGTCAAACACTCTGCTTGTGCTGTGCTGACGAGGTCGTAACAAGGCTGAAATATGCGTATCTACAGCTAGTGGGGTTTGGCTTTATTGGCCTGAAATTGTTCAGTAAAATGATGAAACAAGTCATAGACATTTAGAATTGCCAGTTAACTGAAATACCTGATGTTCTTAAGGATCATTTGCATATATCCCTTGTGCGTCTGATACAAGAGATTTGGGAGGTCACTTAGTAGAGGTTTTAGCATTGGTGGACTTTTCATTTTGTTTTTTTTTTTTTTGTTTTTTTTTAGTAATCTTCTTACTTATTGTTTTAGTTTGTTGTTTGAGATATTTTTGCAGTGACCCTAATGATAATGGACATCAGCTGGGTATAACAGCCCTGTGTTTCTAATAGTTAGACAAACATTTTCCTTCTTCTATGATAACAAGGTCAAAATATGAATGTGTACAGTTACTGGGGTTTGGATTTATTGTCCTGAAGTTGTCCAGTAAAATGATGAAACAAGTCCTGGATATTCAGAATTGTGAATTAGCTAAAACACCTGATGTTCATAAGAATCATTTGTATATATCCCATCTGCCTCTGATACAAGAAGTTTGGGAGGTCACTCAGTGGAATTTCTCGCATTGCTGGACTTTTCATTTTGTTTGTACTGATTGTTTTTTTCAGTGACCTTCTTATTTATTGTTTTAGTTTGTTGTTTGGGTTATTTTTGCAGTGACCCTATAGATAATGGTCATCAGCTTGGTATAACAGCCCAGTGTTTCTAATTGTTAGTTAAACACTCTGCTTGTACTTTGCTGACGAGGTCATAATAAGGCCAAAATATGCATATTTACAGCTATTAGGGTTTGGTTTTATTGGCCTGAAATTGTTCATTAAAATGATGAAACAAGTCATGGTGCTCAGAATTGCCAGTCAGCTGAAACACCTGATGTTCTTAAGGATCATTTGCATATATCCCTTGTGCGTCTGATACAAGAGATTTGGGAGGTCACTCAGTAGAAGTTCTAGCATTGCTGGACTTTGCATTTTGTTTTTACTGTTTTTTTTCAGTAATCTTCTTACTTATTGTTTTAGTTTGTTGTTTGGGATATTTTTGCAGTGACCCTAATGATAATGGATATCAGCTGGGTATAACAGCCCTGTGTTTCTAATGGTTAGTCAAACACTTTTGTCTTGTGCTGATAAGGTCATAACAAGGCCAAAACATGTGTATTCATAGCTAGTGAGTTTTGGCTTTATTGGCCTGAAATTATCCAGTAAAATGATGAAACAAATCATTGATATTCAGAATTGCCAGTTAGCCTAATCACCTGATGTTCATAAGGATTATTTGCATATATCCCATGTGCTTCTTACGCAATAGGCTTGGGAGTTCACTTAGTGGAAGTTCTAGCATTGCTGGACTTTTCATTTTGCTTTTACAAGTAGTGTTACTTGTAAAGGTTATTTGTATTTTAAACTCTACTCAGTATTATTCTTGTAGGTTAAATCACAATTGTGGCAGAACCTTGCACTCTACAACCTTATTTGTGCCTTAGTTATTACTGCATTTTCCCATAAACAGTGTTACTGGTACATTTCTTCATAGTTTGGTGCCTTAAACTCTACTAGAAGTTCAATAGTGAAAGAATTGTCTCTGCTCCAGTTCGTGCTTCAGTGCTTTTTTATACTACTTATCATTTACATGCTTACATTCTTTGCCTGCCCTATTACCCACTAACACACTAAGTTAAGGTTTCTGAAAAAGCTTATATAATCCCTTTATTTGATTGAATGCCTCTCTAACTAGCCTGCTCATTCCTTGTAATTTTTCCCAACCCCACTCACTGTTTTGCTGTTGTTTTATAAGGTTGTGTCACTGCCCTCTACCCCTTATGGTAATCTGATCTCCAACATTCCTCCCTCCCCTCTTGCATTGCTATTGACTGTTGTATAATTCATTTTTGTACTTTTCCTACTCATTGTTTTCCATAGTTCCATGATACTGAGTGCAAGTCCAGCAAACCAGTATTAATCTTTATGAAACCTCCTTTAATACATATTGTCTCCTGCTCCTTTTCCTGGAACAGAAAAGCTTGGAGGCCTAGCTTACATTCCAGAAGTGTTTTACTTGTATTCATACTTTTCAACTGCACAGATTTTTGCAGAATGTCCAGTTTTTTGCCTCAAATATTTGGTCTGTTCCTCATAAAATTGGTGTTTTTCTGTCAAACCAAGAGGATTGAAGTAATTAAATAATGGCCAAATACAGACACACATTTGGGTTTCAGACTTCATATCCTTCAGAAAATGATGCTAACACAAATCCTGTTATTTTAGCAGCTTTTGAAGTTTACAAGAGCAATACTTAAAATGTGTCCCTATTTTTGGGCCTTTGTTATTTTAGGCTTTGTCCACATTTCTTGTATTAAGAGGTTGAGAGGTATGTTTGTATCCTCTACCATCAAAGCAAAGTTAAGTACCTTTGATTGCTAAATCACACAAATTATTTTGAGTGATTGCTACTGTGTCCTTTTTTTGTGTGTGCATTTCATTAAATGCATTTTGTTGAATTTTTTGTAAAAAAAAATGTTCTTCCTGTCACTTTCATTGCTGTAAGACTGTCCTAAAATTGCCTTCAACAAGGGATTTCCAGAAAGTTTTTTAAATGGTTTTGTGTTAGCATTGCACTTGTGGGTCTCTTCTACTGTGGTTTTACTTTAGGAGGACAGGGTTTTTACATCTTGTGGCAGGAGGTGTTTAAAGCTAGTAGAATTTAATACTGTTTAACATAATCTGCACTAGTAAATCACCATTATTAGTCTGCAGCAGCAAAGCACCCATTTTTTTCTGCTTAAAAACCTCAGCTTTGGTTGGCTAAGATCTAGTTGTATTCAACTGGACATATAAGAGAATTTAAGTACCTTTTATCTGCACTTTTTTCAAATAATACAGTATTTAAATTGATTTATTGTGTTGCATGAATATTAACTCAAGTGGAAATTTTGACTCTGTTCTTCAGTTAGTGCTTGCTTGAATTTTATTGTGTGTTAGTAATTGCAGGTGTGGGGTTAGCCACATTCTTTGATTTCTGTCACTGCCTATTTAAGTGGTACAGTTTGAAATATTTTCTGCTTAAAACCCTCAGCCTTTGGCCGGCAAAGATCTAGCTGTATTCAGCTGGATGTATAAGAGAATTTAATTACCTTTTATCTGCACTTTTTTCAAATAATACAGTATTTAAATTGATTTAATTGTGCTGCATGAATATTAACTCAAGTGGAAGTTTTGACTTTGTTCTTCAGTTAGTGCTTGCTTGAATTGTATTGTCTGTTAGTAATTGCAAGTGTGTGGGTAGCCACATTCTTTGATTTCTGTCACTGCCTATTTAAGTGGTACAGTTTGAAATATTTTCTGCTTAAAAACCTCAGCCTTTGGCCGGCTAAGATCTAGCTGTATTCAACTGGACGTATAAGAGAATTTCAGTACCTTTTATCTGCACTTTTTTTCAAATAATACAGTATTTAAATTGATTTAATTGTGTTGCATGACTATTAACTCAAGTGGAAGTTTTGACTCTGTTCTTCAGTTAGTTCCCCACCCACCCTCCCTGTTTTTGTTTTGGTGTTAATCTTAGTGGCTTTGAAACTGCCCGCCCCTCTTGTAAATTTGTGTTTGGATTCTTTTTCTGGGCCTATCTCATTTGCTCACTCAACTGAGTGCAGTGAGATCATATTCTGATTTCAGGCACTCCTACTGTGTACAAAGAGAGTATCTGGGAAAGAGAAAAAAAATTAAGCTTGTTTCCTACCTTTCCTGTGAAGTGGTCTAGACTGTTTGCAGGCTTCTGAGCCCCCAAGCCCTTCTGTGTTGGAGGGAAGCCTTCTAGCTTAGTTTTGTTTCTTATAACTAGCGAGTTTTCTAGTTTCAGCACTCAAATCTGTTTCTTTGAACTCAGCACTTGTTCAGAACTCATTGTAAGCACTGCATAAGCTGCAAATTACTGCAGCACTCAACTTTCCTCACTTGTCTAGAGGAAAGCAGTTTTTAGTACTTAATAAATAAGCACCTATACAGGCATGTCTAAGGGTCAGCTCCCAGTGGTTTCTCCTGTCTACCTGATGAATCTGGGCATCTTGGGGCAATGCAGCAATTGCCTCATGTACACAGACAACCCTCTCCTCCTACCACCCAACACTACAACCTGTGAGAGATGCACTTATATAGCCAAATTGGAAGCAAAGCTCTCTTCACCCAAGACTGGACTAGACAGTCAAGAGGAGAAGGTAAACACTTGCACCATACCACACTCATCACGTAGTCCCTCAAAACCTACACCACCAAAAGACACACATAGAAACACAAAACACACACCTACATTCATGGAGGCTCTCAATAAAAACCTGCCTAAGCATCAGGGACATCCAAAGCATAAACGCAAGCAAACTCCACCCCCCAACACAACCCAATTTAATACATAGCCCACAAACTCAGTGTGACACTCAACCACAGCCCATAAGGTATAACAACGTACCCAACACTCTAGTTATAGGTGACTCTATAGTCAGGCACACTGATGTTCCACTCACTAGACTAAACAAGGAGAAAGTTACTGTCAGCTGCCTGCCAGGTGCCAGGATCCGCCACATAATGCATGCACTCAGGTCACTCCACAATAAGTACAAATATGACACCATCATTGTCCATGTTGGTGTGAATGACCTGAGACATACCTCCCTGGACTACATGAAAAGAGGCATGGAGGAGCTCTCCAATCTTGTATCCCAGGCAGGTATGACCCTAACCCTGAGTAGCATCCTGCCATCACCCAGAATGATACCACAGTACAAGGACAAAAGGATTGACTTCAACAATTGGCTAAGCTTCTGGTGTCATTCTAAGGGGATCCAGTATTTGTCTGCCTGGGACGACATGATCGACAGACCAGGATGCTTTGCCAGAGATGGCCTGCACCTGTCACCTTTAGGATTCCGGATACTGGCTAAGGCTCTTGCCACCCCTATAGTGCCTTTTTTAGGCAAGGTTCAAATGACAATTCACCACCGTAACAGGTACAAGCAAGCAAAATCTGAGGCTAATGCTACTCAATGCTAGAAGTCTAAACCTCAAAATGCACTCACTTGAGGAACTCCTTAAAATGGAGAACATTGACATCTGTGCAGTGACAGAGACCTGGTTCAAAGCTCCAGAGAGCACCCCTGCATTACCAGGCTACAATTCATACCACACCTTTCGGCCAACTAACCCAGAACGAAGCACTAAAGGCGGAGGCGTGTCCATATTCATTAAGGATATCCACACCTCCAGGCTAGTTGCACAGCATAATGCGTCCGAGATTATCCAAGTGCAACTAACTCTGGGCAAGACCGCAAGCCAAATTCTAGCTTGCTATAGACCCCCCACCATGCCCCAGGATTCCCACTCCTCATTTCTTGATACACTGGAAAGTATTAGGGTACAACCCAACACCCTAATAATGGGTGATTTCAACTACCCCACCATTAACTGGGAAAACTACTCATGTACCAACTGTTTTGCTCAACGTTTTCTAGAATTCATAAATTTCAACGCCATGGATCAACTTATTCACATCCCCACCAGGGGCAGCAATATCCCAGACCTGGTCATTACCAACATGGGAAACCGGTGTTCCACACCAGAGATCAATTCCTCGTTGGTCAGATCCGACCACAAGCTAATCAGCCTAGACATCCACATCCCACCCCCACCCCCAATTAGGGAAACCATCGTAAAAAATCTTCTCCAAAGCCAACTTCACACTTCTTAAGACAGAAGTGGCAAACTTCATGACATCCATGCAGACAGACAATAGAGGTATGACTGCTGAATCCTACACAAATGCACTTTATAGTCTGCTGAATCCTACACAAATGCACTTTATAAGCACTTACACGAGTGCATGGATCATGCTATCCCTAATAGAACCAAGATGTTATCTTCCAAATAAAGGAAGCCAATCTGGTGGTCATCTGCCATAAACAAACTCTACAACAGAAGAAAGAAACTGTTGCAAAAAAGAGTAAAATCCCATGACTGAAGGAACACCCTGGTCAACCACAGTAAGAAGCTGAGATCCCTCATAAAATCCTCCAAAGCTAGTTATGAAAACAAAATTGCCACTGACTCTAAAGATAACCACAAAGCATTCTATAGCCATGTCAAGAATCTCAATGGGAACACTCAGATCTGCTCTGAGTTACAGCACAATGGCACTAAATATACAGAACCAAGTGATATTGCCAACATCCTAGCAGATAGGTTCAGTGCTAACTTTACCCCCTCTCACCCCCTAGAGGGCCCATCTCTATACCGGAAGAATGCAAAGTTCCTATAATCTCGGCTGCACAGGTAAAAAACACACTCTCCAAAGTCAAGAACACAGCATCCATGGGAGCTGACAATATCCCAGGCTGCATTCTACATGAACTACAGAATGAACTGGCACCCTACCTATGTACCATGTTCAATCACAGCCTCACTTCAGGCTTTGCACCCACTGAATGGTGCACCACGACGGTTATCCCACTCCACAAAGGCGGAGCCATGACGGACCCCAGGAACCACCGGCCCATTAGCCTGACGAGCCTGGTCTGCAAGGCCATGGAATGTATCATCATGGAGCTCATAAACAAAGACATTGGTAATCTCCAAACTCTGGACCCTACCCAGTTTAGATTTGTAAAAGGCAGATCATGTCTCCTAAACCTGATTGACTTCTTTGAAGCAGTCACCAAAACCATAGATGAGGGTAAAATAGTTCACACAGCTTATCTAGATCTCGCCAAGGCTTTCGACACCATCCCCCACTCTGGAATTATAGATAAACTCACTAAACTAGGTATAAATCCCTATGTCACAAGATGGGTTGCAAACTGGCTCATGGACAGAAGCCACACTGTGAAAGTAGCGGATTCCAAATCCGACTTCAGACCAGTGACAAGCGGAGTACCACAGGGTTCAGTCCTGGGTCCTCTCCTGTTTGGTATCTATTTCTCTGAAGTGCAGGCTAACACAGAAGGTCTTTGGCTAACAAAGTTTGCAGATGACTGCAAACTAGAAGCCATAATCGAAACTCCTAACGATGTGGACAAACTACAAAAGGGCCTCACTGAGATAGATACCTGGTGTCAAAACCATGGCCTGAAGCTCAATGCCAAAAAGTGTATTGTCATCCCCTTTGGTAAAAACTCTGTACCCATGAACTACCACATAGCTGGTAGTCTACTTAATGCCGAAAATGTGATAAGAGACCTTGGGACACAAGTGAATAGTAGTTTCTCCTTTGATAATCACATCACCACAGTGGTCAGGAAATCCTTCTACGTGGCTCATCTCATCACAAAAGGATTCTCATCCAGAAAAATAGAGGTCATTGTTCCCCTTTACTCATCACTCATTAGACCCATTATAGAGTAGAACGCCCCTTTTGGTATGTACCTCACAAGACATCTACAACAACTGGAAAGACCACAGAAATACCTCACAAAAAGGATTACTGGCCTCAAACAGATGCCCTACACAGACCGTCTCAAAAAACTACAGCTTTACTCCATCACATATCACCTACTCAGGGGCGATCTCTGCCTAACATACAAAGCTATGTCAAACCCAGAGCTGTTGGACATGCTCCACTTAAAGAAATCCCAATCCCTCCAAGCTACGTGCTCTAGAGACCTAAACCTTGTCACCACAATAAACAGAACATGCTGGAGGGATAGATTCCTGTCCCAGAGACTTCCCATACTCTGGAACAGACAACCTATCTATGTCAAACGGAGCTCCTCATTAGCACTCTTCAAGAAAAATCTCGATGATTGGATGGGAAATGGGAAATTCACCCCAGGGATCACTTCTGTGGATCTGCTTGACAGGGGCACAGAAAAATAATTTTCTTGGGTGGCGAAAGCCAGGGTGCATTTTTTGGCTAGGCTTATATAGGCCCTAGGGCCAATAGCCTAGTACCTACCTATGAACCTATGAACCTAATAGAATTCTGTCCTCAGTAAACCATCCACTTGTAGCTCACAAATCAATGGACTAAACATTATGGATATTCCTTAAAGAAGCAGTTACAGTATGCAAGCTGTGTACTTATGCAATGACACTGTAAGCTAAACTCTCTCATATATGTGCAAATCAGGTTGTTAAACTGAATGCAGCCAAGTGCGCCTCCAGGTGTTTCTGCAGTTAACTCCTACTGACGAAGCTAGATGTCAAACAGTACTTGTTCGTATTTGCATTAATAATTCCATAACCATGCTAACATACAAGGTATCATAACATTTTATCTTAAAGCTTACATGATGGTGAACACAACTGTATTCATTTTTGACCTCTGTCTAATACAGCTAAAAAGATATTGAATATTATTTGTGTACTGTTTATTTGTATTGTAATAATTTTCAAATTTCCCTAAATATCTCAACATTCACATAACACAGACAAAACTGCATAACCTCATATGAAAGCTCACAGTTGTATAAAGAAAATCCTGCTGGCAGTATGTGTCTTTCTTGAACAGTTACTGAGATATCATAAGTTGTTTATACAACATTACAACATTAATATCCACTGCCTTTATTTGACATAAAATACCGCACTTAATGAATCTAGCCAATTCAGAAAATGCATGCTAACACAAATCCTGTTATTCTAGCAACTTTCTAAGTTTGTAAAAGCAATATTTAAACTATGTCCATATTTTTGGGCCTTTGCCCCCTCCCCCCATTTGTTTAGGCTTTGTCTATATTTTTTATGTTAAGAGGTTGAGAAGTATGCCTCAAGGTATTACTGCTCAATGCCAGGAGCATAAATAAAAAAAAACTACACTCCCTAAAAGCCCTCCTTACATTCAAGAATCTGTCCAGTTACTGATATATGGTTTGAAGTGCAATGAGCTCCCCAGCAGTGTTTGGTTTCAGTGCCTTCCACACTTTTAGATCAGTAGCTGCACAGTCAATGGCTAAATCTGGAGGTGTTTCATTATACATCAATAACAAGCATACCTCTAGGGTGGTCAAACAGAATGATGTGCTGGAGTTCCTTCACATGCTGATGACCATAGACAAAACCCTTTCTATATCCTAACCACCAATAGGTTACCTTACATGTCCCAAGAAGCACACAATATATACTTAGACCTGCTGGTGACATCTACCATCCACCCTAACACTCTACTCATGGGAGATTTTAATTACTCCTCTGTTGACTGGCAATCTTACACAGCCTCAGATCTACAGGCACGGAGATTCCTGGATTTTCTAAATACAAACACCCTTGCCCAAATATTAAATATATCCACTAGATGGTCCAACATACCTTGTGCTCTCAAATATGGGAAAATGCTGCACCACCTAAATGTCTCTTCCTCCCTGGTAAGATTAGACCATAAACTTGTCTCCTTCAAAATCAAAATCAACTCTGTAATCCCAATAAAACCAATAACAGTTAGGAACTATTCCAAGGCAAATTACCTGTTATTAAGTGATGGTTTGACAAAATTCAATGCCCCTCCAAAATCTGAGAACACAGCAGCCTATGCTGAATTGCTGTCAAAAGTTCTGTATAACCATGTCAATGGCTGCATAGAGGCTGGTGTACTTACCAGCAGTAAGCCCAGGACTAGCCCAAGAAACAAACTGTCCTAGTGGCATCACAAATTAAACAGGATATATGACAAAAAAAAAAAGTATGATAAAAATTAGAAAGGGTATTTACTATAAATATAAAATTCTCTTATCAAAGTAAATAGGCAACTTAGAGGACTAATTAGGTCAAACAAAGCCAGCTTTGAGGTTAAGATAGCCTCCCAGGTGAAATATAAACATAAGACCTTCTACAGCTATGTCAGAAACCTCAAGACAAACATGCAGCAGTGTGCTGAACTTGAGGTTAATGATGCCACATTCACTGAGTATGGCAATAGAACTTGTTAGGAGACAAATTCAGCTCCAACTTTACCCCCCTCTCACCCCAGCCATCCCCCCAAAATACCCTCAAACATAACCTTTCCAACTATAACAAGGGAGCATATACTAGCTGTACTCACTAAAGCCAGAGCACTGCCTCACTGAGTCCATATAACATTCCCGGATGCCTCCTGGATAGTCTAAAATATGACTTATCAGGCACTTTAGAGTCGTTATTTAACTGGAGTGTTATAACAGCATTTGTGCCATATGAATGGAGGACTGTGACAGTCATCCTCCTTCATTAGGGAGGACCTTCAACAAATAGTGAAACTACAGAACCATTGATCTAACTAGTCCTATCTGCAAAGCCATAAAAAGAGTTATCGTACAAATTATCAACAAGGGCATAGGACATCTCCAGACACTTAATCCATCCTATTTTGGCTTTATCTAAGGAAGATCATGATTACTGAATCTGGTGGGCTTCTTTGAAAAGGCAATAAGGCAATGGATGATGGGAAAATGGTGATTACTGCCTACCTAGATCTAGTTAAGGTATTTTATACAATACCCCGATCAAACATTGTCAACAAACTTATGGAACTAGGTATAAGCTCCTTTATAACATGCTGGATAGCTAGCTGGGTCACTGATAAGACTCAGGAGGTTAGAATCAGTGAGTCCACCTCAACAAAGAGGCCAGTCATCAGTGGAGTCCCCCAGGGCTCTGTGTTAGTCCCACTCCTCTTTGGCATCTATTTTTTGGATGTCAAAGCCAATGTCAAAAGCCTCTGGCTAACCAACTTTTTAAATGATTGCCAACTGGGAGAAGTATTGAATCTTCCCAAGACAAGAACACCCTAATACAGACAAAGACTTGGTGCCAAAGCCATGGCTTCAAATTGAATACCAAGTAATCCATTACCTTTTGGAAAGTCTGCACCCCGGGGTATCTATGTCATCAATAAAACACTGTCAAAAGTTGATGTACTAATCAGGGATCTGGGAACTCTTCTAGATAGTAACCTAGCCTTTGGCCAACATGTGTCCAAGGTATTAAGAAAATCCTTCTATGTGGCTCAACTTATAAGCAAGGGCATGACATCTAGGTCCAGAGAGGTCATCATATCACTGTACACAGCCCTCATCAGACCATTCATAGAGTACAATGCCCCCTTCAGTATGTACCTGACCAAAAAAGTGCAGCAACTGGAACATCCACAAAGGTTCCTTATAAAAACAATACAGGGAGTAAACACAATGTCCTATGCTGATCACTGCAAAGCTCTTTCTTATTACTTGGCATCTTATAGACTTCTGAGAGGTGATCTTTGCCTGGAATACAAGACATCCCTGGACCCTGTTTTGATTAACCTTTTGAACATCTGCAAAACAAACAGCATCAGGAATACTAAATTAAAAGACCTAAATTTGGCTTGAGATATAAATAGGACTCATTGGAGAGACAGATACATATCTCATAGAATTCCCATTCTCTGGAAAAGGCTCCCATCCATGTGATACAAAGTTCCACAATATCCCTATTTAAGTGCAACTTGGACCAATAAATGGGTAATCAGAAATTCACCCTGGTATGTCTCCTATGTCAACCATCACTTTCCTGGGTATACAGTAAGTATACAATTAATGCCCACCCTGGCAAAAATGGAATGGTATTGTATCTTTAATAAAAAACAAGAACCTGAAACATACCCTTCCTCATTATGTACATCAACCAGTGATATAAACCCTAACTAGCTATTAACTAAACTCATTCTCAGGAACTCCTACAAAATGCATCTTGCCCTATCCTGCTATCTCCTCCCATCAATGTTCAAAAATTCAAACTCTTTCTTGATCAAGTTTAAACACAAAGCTTTCCAGAAGTAGGGTTATTCTGGGTGACGTTAATATAAACTTCCTCACCATTCTTAAAACTTGAGGACAGGACTATTTAACCTTTAAACTTTGGCTTTGTGCAAATTGTGCTAGAAATCACTACTCTTGGAACTTATAATCATAAACATGCCTAACAACATATCTTCGCTAATCATTCTGTCCCACCCATATGTAATCATTCCATCGACATCTTTTTCCTTCACACAAATTGATAGAAACTTCCTTTCAGGCTAATCTCTTTTCATTCCAAAGCCAAATTAATGATATCAGTTGTAAATATTGAGTAAACCAACGCCTACAGGTTATTTTTCAAAGCCATCTCTGATACAACTTTGGGAATCTACCCTAACTAGTCATCTCCTAAACATAGCAAAACAAACAATTTCTAAAGATCATACAATTTAATAAAGCCAGACAATGTTGAATGGATAACCAAATGAATAATGGCTCTAAATAATCTCAGAGATAATGTTTGAAAAAAATTAGAAAATATCCCTATCCCTGAATATAGAGGCTCATACTCCTTTGAAACCTAGCAAAAATGTCCCTAGCAGCTAAAAAGTTGTATATTACCAGTCTTCATAAAAAGCATTACTTAACAAACAAAAACAATTCTGTAACTTAGTACATCAGGTTAATGAATGTTCTCCCTAGAAAAAAAAAAACACCTTAATTGACAACACAATAATTTCCACATCAGGTAAACATTCCGCAACAGTTTTCCTCAAATAATTTTTAGAGGTTACTGCTTCTAGTTACTCTGGTCACATTCAGTATACCTAAACATCAAAATCACACTCAGTATATCTAAATATCCAAACATCCTCCAAATATACTGCTTTTTTTACTTCAAGATTACTGAAATAAAAGACATTAAAGTGTCAATTGGCCATTTCACTTTGAATTATGTCACTGCATTAGACAGCCTAAACCATGGGTTTGTTACTCTTTGTAAATGATGCCTGCTTCTTCCAGCTAATATCTTTTACAATACTCATCTTTTCCAAAACACCATGCCTAGAACTTGGAAACAAGCTTTTGTTAAAACAATCTCCGATATCTATAGACTAGCTTCCACAAACAACTTCTTTCCAACATCCATCATATAAACCCTGGGGAAAATATTTGAAAAGCTTTTTTGCTGTTAGCTCTTTGAATGCTTCCAAACTAATGGAGTACTGTCTCATAGTAAACATGTCTTATGGTCAGGTAGAAGGGCAATACTGCTTTATATATCCTAACAGATATGGTCTTTCATAACATGGGCAAATGCAGCTTTACTAGATCAGTGTTCATCAACCTGACCAAGACCTTTGCAGTGATAAACAACAATTTCCTTTTTAGTTGAGTAATACAAACAGGAATAATCATTCAAGCTATACTCTTATTTAAAAGGTTCTGTACAAACAGAAACCGTAGAATACAAATAGATATTTCGGCCTTTCCATCTGCCCCATCTCCAAAAGTTTCTCTCCTTTCACTAGTATTACTTTTCTTCTTTTAAACACACTAGTAGCAGACTTGCCACGGTGGTGCAGTGGTTAGCATTGTTGCCTCACAGCAAAAGGTTCTCCCATTCAATCCTTGGCTGGGGCGCTTTCTGTGGTCGCAAGGGTTTTCTCCGGGTGCTCCGGTTTCCTCCCACATCCCAAAGACATGCTGCAGGTGGATTGGAAACTCTAAATTGGCCATAGGTGTGAGTGTGTGTGCCTTTGGTGGAAGGTTGGGTGCCAGGCTGGCAACTCAACACTGTAAAACTCCACTGCCAATCATGAGCAGACAGGTGATCTGCTGTGGCGACCCCTAACCAGGAAAAGCAAGAAGAAGTCGCAGACTTACCAAAATTGCCATTCATTTTATATACAGGGGGGACATGCTGATCTACAGGTCATAATCCTCACATAAATTATTTAATTAAGCAACAACTTGGCAGCCTTCTTATTTAAATATCTAATTAGATTGGTAATAAAAACAACTTATCCTAAACACTATAAAAAAGAAAAACATATAGCAATGATTTTTTGCGTTTATATTACACTGTCAAAAACTCAAACTGTCGACAGTATAATAATCGACACGAAAATGTCGAAACCCCCAAACATCGAACACACCAAAAAAAAAAAAAAAAGAACCAAACACAACACAAATTGTTCTATGCAGGAGGAGAGCAAGCCCCCGTGCACCCCCCACGGGGGGGGGGGGCTGCAGCCCCCCACCCCTGGCTACTTAAATATACCAACTCCAAGATCCCACTACATTGCAGTAAACAGAAATCTCCTCTTACGGTGATTTCCGTTTACACACGTGATGACTTTTGCTTTCAACATTTTGGTGCCGACAATATCAGCTTCGATATTGTCGGTCTTCGTCAGGGTGAAGTAGACCCGATTTTTCAGTATGCCCCATAAACTGTCCTCTATGCCCCCTCTCTGGCACACACTACATGATAGCCAAACACCACTAGAAACCACTCAGATTTTCAGATGATTAATAATCTGGCTGAATCAGCACATCACCTTTAAGCATACTGTAGGAACAGCTTAGGCTAAAATCAATTCACTTATGTTCTGGGTAAGTAAAATCTTACAATTTCTGTCTTTACAAAGGATAGCCATCAGTAAAAGGATGTTCTTTGCCCAACATGAATATGGACTACCAATAAATGCTTCACCTCAAAAAAGAACCTTACTGCCCTACAAACCACAATGAGCAGTACTTGCTTGATTCATTACAGTGAACCCAAAAACAGAAGAATGCTACTAGTTCGTGTAAAAGCTAAATGTCCCCCAATGTTATGTAGAATAAAATAGCATCTTAGCTGAGTAATATTTAATCTATGGAACCTGGTCTCATTCCTATTCCTTCCCAGGCATCTAACCCTACTGATCTCACGCTACAGCTGCAGACCATTTCCTTCATCTGCAACTGCTCTTCATACATCTGTGACTAGGTTATGGTGCACTGCCCATGGCTTCTCTGTTATAAGACTACAAACCTGGGAATCGCTCACATCAAATTTAAAACTAATCACTTCCTACTTTACGTTCAGGGCTATGGTTAAATAATTCTTATTCAAAGATGAAACTTCCAAATGTTAAAACCTATGACTTGGCACAGTCACCTCAAATTAAATAACATTACTATCCACATACCTTCACAATAAAAAATATGAAAATAATTCTAATCCGTAATGTAATCAATTCTAAAAATGCTCTTCTCCTTTACCCCTTTTCATTTTTCTCACTTTTTTTTCTCTTGCCCAACTTTCATTATCAACAAACTCTAAATATTGTAGCAAGCTGAAATCCTCTTTATGTTGTAATCTGTCTACCTTATTTTTGTACTACTTGGTAGACATAGATAACAGCACTCAGATTTCTGATTTCTGATTTATTTGTAACCTAACAGAACACTGGGTGTTGGTAATTAATGTATGATTGTATGAAGTATCTTTGTACTATGTCCAGGACTGATATTGCAAAAAGTCCAGAGGGATCAGTGCACTACCCCAATCAATATACTGAAAAAAAAAATGTTTATAAGAACATCTTTCATTTCACATGAACTGCCACAACACCATTTGAATGGCCATGTAACAGCCAAATCATCTAATTCAGAACATTTCCAGTTTAAACATTAAAGTCAAATCCCAAGGACAAAAACAGAAGAAACCAACTACTAATGGCTCATTGTGTTTTATGGCTTCTTATGGATAATTAAAGGGACACTTGCTAAGTAATTTACTTTTTGCTGTAATGACCAATTAGCAGCATGTGCTAAGCAGAAGTGCTTAATAAAGACAGCACAAGTCGGTCTCAGAGAAAGACTGACGTTCTGTGGATAGTAACAAGTTATCCTTCTATCAGTACATCCACATTAGCAAGTTCTCCTTCTATCAGTAACATTGATTGGTTGTTTGGCTGCAGGAGATGTGTAAGGATAATGACTTTGGCATGCCTGTGTGGTCAAATCAGTAAAATTAGCTTCTAGTAGGGAAATCAACCCAAAAGACTCACTTTAATTGCAGGTTAGGTACTTGGTAAGTTATTAGCAAAATCACATTGCAACTTGAAAATGCATGTTAATCATTAAGTACAATATGATGGTACAACAACTATTATTACCGTCTAAATTGCCTCATACTAGAGAATGTGTCAAATTGGTAAAGTTAGTTTCACAGCACATAAAATGTTCGAACATTGTTCATTGAAATTAATTTCACCAACAGTGGAGTTTGCATTTTTCTCCAGTGTTATGTGATCCGAGAGTTGGTATATATAAGTTTGAGGCATGTCGGGGATGTCCCCCAACATGGATGATGCAGCAGGGCTTGTGCCTCTGGGGGAAAAACAAGTTCTCTTCTGTTTGCAGAAGGTAGTTTCTGCAAGACGTTTTTGAACATTTTACTGTCGTCGAAACTACCTTTGGCAAGTCAAGATAATTCCTCATACTATGCAGTGCTTCTGGACATTTCAGATTTTTAAAAATATAACCATGTAGTATATCCTTTTGAGTACTCCTCGGTGAGCATTGCAGTAAAATGTTTCAAAAAGTTATTGTCAGAATTGTCTAAATTATAAGTAATTTTACACTGAGCAATCAATTTCAGTTTTTTTAGTGTATAAATGCATCTGCAGTCATGTATCGGTATTTGCTGTTTTATATATCCAAATTTTCTCATTGTCCAAATTTGAAACATTTAGAAAAAGACAAATATTACTTCTGGATGGCATTTTTTATTTAGTCTTGTTTGTTAATAGGTCTGTTTGATCTTCTGAACTATAAACTATTATAGTTGGGATGTTTTCTAGTAAAGTGCTACTCGTCATTTGGAAAACAAACATAAGTCAGTGAAATCATCAGAGCTGGGCTTTAAAAAGAACATAGTCTTGTTCAGGAATGTCATCCATTGCTCAAATGTATAGTGTCATTCTGGATACCTTATAAAATGTGTCACAAAATTAAATAAAATTGATTGTTCCTCATCTTGCAAACACAGTCTGTCATATCTGGATTGTGTGATTCCTGGCCTGTCTTTTCACTTCATCATGCCTCTCATTTTGCATTTCACTTGCAAGTTGGGCTGACTTACAGAAGGTATTTTCTACTGAAATTCATGTTTCAACACAGGCTGTCTGGTGTTTTCCCTGTGGATAGGTATTTAGGATTTCTATGCACTCCAAGCATGCTGTTTAGTTGCTGTTTTCAAAGTATGTTCTTCACGTTTGCATCCATACCTCTAACCTGTCCCTGATTTTAACTCAAACGTTAGCTCTGTCCCTCTTAATTCCTTCTAAAACTGGTGACTTTTGGAGACAGGATAATAAGTTATGCTTAATAAATATTGACAATAATTTAAGTTATAGATTTATTTTACTTTAAAAAATGTGTATTCATTGAAATCCCCTTTTTCTTTCAATGTCTGAAGCTATTTGTACTAATATTTTTAAAAGTGTCACTGATTGTCCCTGATTATTTCTGGATTTATCCCTGATTCTGTTGAGACTTGTCAGGATTCAGTCAAGAGCTGTGTATATTGCACCCTGTGTCTTTCCCTTTTCTCATCATAATGATATTTCCTCTGTTTCACAGAACTCCTTGAAAGGGGAGGTATTAAAATAAAGGTTGTTATCAGATTTTATCATTTAATTTATAATATTCAGAGTATTGTAAGAGCATTACCCATAGCTGTGATTACCAAATCAGCTGAATGCCCAGGTTGCATAGCTAGCAATATTTACAATCACAACTAATTAATCTTTGTAGCAGAGAAGACCTTAAAATCTCTACTGATATTAGTTCAATCTGAGTTCAGTATTTCAACTATCTTAACATTGCACTTCTGTTATGTTGTTTGTTAATATGGCATAGCAAACAGTCTTTAAAATAATTTCAAGTCACTCTATTCATGCTTGGAAACAACATAATCTCCTTTACAATTGCTAATGTTTTTGTAAGTTTGTAAGTTATGCCTCATGGGCTATTTCAGTGCATGTTTTCAACAGCCCTTTTGGAATAATGAGACGCATTTCATTTTATAGTTATTTCCATAAAATTAAATTTTGGTTGCATCATGACACTTTTCTTATCTCTTTATAACCTTTATATTAGTTCTATCCTAATTTTTCTTAAGACATACATTATTAAGACACATTATTTCACCTTTTTGTAATAATGTGTAATTTTTGCTTCAGTATGTGTCTCTTTCAAGGTAAAGGCCTAATGACCAGCCATTTATCCCAAGGGTGATTTTGATTTGCGGCTGTCATTATTTCTCTAATTATTTGTAGTCAGTGATCAAACTCAATTCCTTGCCAATAAAGTATCTTGCTGCCTGTGTTAACTTAAACTTGCTATATTTTACATTCTTCATGAAACTCGTCTCATATTGATATCCTTCTGAGTGAAATGCATCAATGTTTAAAATATCCCTGTTCTTCCTGTTTTCCGGATTACTTTTAAATGTGTATTTGAGTCTCAAGAAAAGAGGGTGACAGCTATTACATTTTTCCGATAACTTCTCAAAAACATTATAGAGTAAAGATGTCTGTGCAGTGACTGAAACCTGGTTCAAGGCTCCTGAGAGCACCCCAGCACTATCAGGTTTTACATCATATCATGCTTTCCGGCCCCAAAACTTGGACCGAACCACAAAAGGAGGGGGAGTATCCATATTCATCAAAGATACCCACACCTCCAGGTTAGTGGCAACGCACGAAGCATCGGAGACCATCCAGGTGCAACTAACCATAGGCAAAACTGCCTTACAGTTTGTAGCATGCTACAGACCATCCTCTCAAACTCAGGAACCCCACACAGCCTTCCTGAAGACACTGGAGAGTATGAATGTCTCTCCAAATACCATCATATTGGGAGACTTCAACTACCCAAACATAGACTGGGAACATTACTCAAGCCCCAACACCCTAGCCCAAAGGTTCCTAGAATTCATAAACTCAAATGCAATGGAACAACTAGTCACCATTCCCACAAGAGGAGACAATATACTAGACCTGATCATCACAAACATGGGGACAAAATGCTCTACACCGAAGTATATCCCTCTTTGGTAAGATCAGACCATAAATTAATCTCACTGGAAATCCACATCCCACCCCACCCCCTGCACAAAAGACCACAGTGAAGAACTTCTCAAAAGCCAACTTCACACTTCTTAAGACTGAAGTGGTATCCTTCAAGGCCCCTGGGCCAGTGGAAACCACAACCCACACTGCTGAATCCTTTGCAAATGCCTTCTACGGGCACCTTCAAGAATGCATGGATCATGCAATCCCAAATAAAACCAAGACCCATTCCCCCAAAGGCAGGCGCCCGGTCTGGTGGACCCCAGCCATAAACAAACTTTACAACAGGAGGAGGAAGCTACTACATGACAGAGCAAAATCCCTAAAAGGGAAGGCATCTCTGATCAGTACTAGCAAAAACTACGATCACTCATAAAATCATCCAAGGCCAACTTTGAGAGAAAAATCGCAAAAGACACAAAAGACAATCACAAGGCCTTCTTTAGCTATGTTAGAAACCTGGGTGGAAACTCTCAGATATGCTCAGAGTTAGTCCAAAATGACACAAAATACACTGAACCCACTGACATTGCCAACATTCTGGCAGACAGGTTCAGTGCAAATTTCTCCTCCCTCCCCAAAAGGAGAAATAACTATCCCAGCAGAGTGTAGCCTCCCTAACATCTCAGATGCCCAGGTGAGAGCCGCCCTCTCTAAAGCTAAAAACACAGCATCAATGGGACCGGACGGTGTCCCGGGCTGTGTGCTACATGAACTCCAAGAGGAACTAAACCCACACATAAGGCTGCTGTTTAATCTTAGCCTTACTACAGGATACGTACCCAAAGAGTGGCGTACGGCAACAGTGGTCCCACTTCACAAAGGCAGTGCTTCCACGGACCCTGGAAATTACCGCCCCATAAGCTTGACGAGCCTGGTCTGCAAAGCTATGGAGTTGATCATTATGGAACTCATAAACAAAGACATTGGGGACCTACAGACATTGGATCCTACCCAATTTGGCTTTGTCAAGGGCAGATCCTGCCTTTTGAACTTGGTCGACTTTTTTGAAACAGTCACTAAGGCCATTGATGAGGGTAAGGCAGTTCACACAGCTTACTTTGACCTTGCAAAAGCCTTCGACACAATACCCCACTCGGGCATCATAGACAAACTCACCAGCTTAAATGTAAACCCATATGTCACAAGATGGGTTGCAAACTTGCTCAAGGACAGAACCCACAGGGTCAGAGTTGCTGGAGCTATGTCAGACTCTAAGCCAGTCACAAGCGGTGTCCCACAGGGCTCAGTCCTGGGACCCCTCTTGTTCGGCATTTATTTTTCCGAGGTACAGGCAAACATAGGAGGATTGTGGCTGACAAAGTTCGCAGATGACTGCAAATTGAGTGCCATAATTGATACTCCAGCGGACACAAACATCCTTCAGAGAGGCTTCATAGAAATGGATAATTGGTGCCAGAGCCATGGCCTTAAGCTGAACGCCAAAAAATGTATAGTCATACCCTTTGGGAAAAACAAGGTACCCACAAATTACCACATAGGTGGTAATCCATTAAGTACGGAAGAGGTAATCAGGGACCTAGGGACCCAGGTTGACAGTAACCTCTCATTTGACACTCACATTGCCAAAGTGGTTAGGAAGACCTTCTATATTGCCCACCTTATCATGAAGGGTTTCACATCTAGATCAAGAGAGGTCATTGTGCCCCTGTACTCTTCTCTTATCAGGCCAATGATTGAGTACAATGCCCCATTTGGGATGTATCTTACCCAACACCTGCAGCAGTTGGAAAGACCCCAAAAGTTCATCACCAAGAGGATAAAGGGTCTTAAACATATGTCATATGCTGCCCGACTGAAAAAACTCCAGCTCTATTCAGTCGCATACCGCCTACTCAGAGGTGATCTGTGGCTGACGTACAAGACCATGTCCAATCCGCAATTAATGGACATGCTCCACCTCAGAAAATCCAAATCCATCAGAGCCACGAGAGCAAGAGACTTAAACCTCAACACAGAAATAAATAGGACATGCTGGAGGAACAGATTCATAACCCAGAGGCTCCCTACACTCTGGAACAGAATCCCAATCCATGTTAGGCAGAGCCCCTCACTAACTCTATTCAAGAGAAATCTTGACGAGTGGATGGGAGATCGTAGGTTTACCCCCGGGGTCATCTCTGTGTCACTACTAGACAGAGGCACAGTAAACTAAACCCTAAAAGGGCATAGTATTCTCATCCTAAGGGGTGGTGAAAGCCACACACACTCTGGCTAGGCTTATAAATGCTCTAGGGCAGATAGCCTAGTACGAACCTATGAACCTATGAACCTATGAACCTGTTTAACTTATGTCTGCAACAGAGATCTGATCACATCATGCTTAGAGATGGAAATGTTCCTCAAAGCGATGACCTTATACTATTGTAGTGCATGTGGTGTGGTGGTTATGTTCTGAAATCATGAAAAAGACAAATAAGTTAATCTTCTATAATGCAAGACCCAATCTTAACAATTGTTAAGCACTCCTGCTTCAGTTATTAAATACACATATTGCACTAGGTGGTTAAACCTGCCAGTACTGGCCAGCAAACAACAGATGTAGAATTAAAAACAGATTTCTTTCTTCCTGCTGTCTACGCCAGTAATCTTTCCCTGACTTTCCTTAACATAAGATAATGTGTTGTGCCATTTTTTATGACAAAGCTCACCAACTGTTTTATGGTTTTGAAAGTTGGCAAACACGTAGCACTTTTTTCTTTGACTAGTAGTGGCAGATAAAAGTTCCATGCACTACAAATGAGGTTTGAGACAAACCAATTTGTCCAGGACCCTCTTTTGGGGGAGGGGAGAGGGGAGTTGAATACGGGGAATGGGGAGGGGGGGGTTTATGTATAGTGTTAAGTCAGGTTAGCTGGGTTTTGGATGTTAATTGGCTTGGGGAGTTAGGGGAAGCGAGGTAGGGTTGGGGATGGGGTTATTTATTATATTGCTGTAGCAGGGGAAGTGGTGTCACATTTAGGCATGAGTTGGTGAAGCTAACTTATGTCCAGGATGACCTGTAGGTACTTTGGTGACAGGTAGGCCTTGGAGGTTATGTGTGCTTGGTGGGTTGTGCATTAGGTCAACTGGTTGGCAAGGTGAGTGTGGAGTAGATATATATATATATATATATATATATATATATATATATATATATATATATATATATATATATATATATATACACACACATGTTTTTTTTTATGAGCTGAATTGTGGTCTAGGTTGAAGGGGTGCTCAATACAAGTATGAGGGTTGTATGACTCTACCAAATGGGAATGGAGAGCGTAGGTTAATTTTAATAGTTATGATATGGCCCTGTAACTGTAAGCTGCAAGTAAAATCTCTCATGGTTCGTTGGGTTGGTAGAAGGGAGTGCAGGCACACTGACACAAATGTGGTTATCCCTGTAACTGTAAGCAGTAAGTAAAATCTATCCCTACTTTGTACCTTTGTTCCCTCAGTTGTTTTAGGCTTTGTCCAGATTTCATGGGTTGAGAGGAGGAGCGGTATGATGAAAAGGTGGGTAGCTGCTCTTCGTTGGGTTTCCTGCTCGAATTCTGGTGTTTGGGCTTACCATTGTGGTATGGTGAAGATGTGGGTAGCTGCTCTTCATTGGGTTTCTGCTCAGGTTTTGTTGTTTAGGCTTATCATTGGTGGTGATGGTGTCTCTCATCATTGGTGATATGCCCTGTAGCAGTGGTGGGAGTGGGTGAGTTTGCTTCATTGTCTTTTGAGAGTTGATGAGTTCCCAGTGGTCTGCACATGTGCTCTGAGGTAGCAACCATTAGGAGGGGGAAGGTGGTGGGCAGGGAGGCAGCTCTGGATAAGTTAGTTAATGATAGGGAAGTTGTTGCATGGTAGATAGGGCTAGGGTATATATATAAAAAAAAGAATGACAGAGATGACAGAAGTTACGAGGGTATACAGATTGAATAGCTAAGTAAGATGTGTGAATCCAATGCCAGCTCTGAGAACTTTGCGTGTAGGGAGCAAGGGATTGCAGCAGCAGGGTAAAGGGTGCCAGCAAGTCCAAGTAAAGGGTGGCATGGAATAGCTGCCATTGCAAGGCTAGCCACTTGAAGAAGTAACATGGCCTTATCCCTGACTCCAGCCAAAAAAAAGGGGGGGGGGGTTGGAGGGATAGCAGCCTCACCTAATTATTACAACACAATATTTTAATTCTGCTTAACTTTATTTATTGGAATAATGATTTACTTGCTAATGTATTTGAGACAAATTATAAAAGAAAAAAAAGGAAATTCGGTTGTTCACAGATGCAGTCAAGCCTATTACCACTCACTGTCAGGGGTGACAGGCTTTAACCATAACTTCTTGCTTTTCTGTTTTTTTTTTTTCACTCACCTTGGTAGTTAGAGTGTACTCTGTTGTAACAACTATGCTAATGTGTTTATTTTTCCAGATGGACAGCATGTAGAGACTTCACCAGTGTTGGGAGGCGATAGTGGCCCAGGCGTAGGATCTGTTTCAGGATGCTGACACTGTGGTGGGAGAATCCACCCAATAGAGGTGGCGCTCCACTCTGAGGGCTAGGTCAGCAACTTGTGGCAAGAGACAGCGAGTATCTAACAAGGTGGTTCCAGTTAGCCCATCAGTGCTAGCAGGGTTCAAGATGGAGGATCAGGTAATGATCTTAAATCAACTGTTTTAGTAGGCAGGGTAGATGCAGGGAATGCGGGAGCAGTTGGAGAGGACAGGGAATCCTTTGGGACAGAATTTGGTTGTGACTGGAATAGGGTGGGGGGTGCTGCCATGGAGGGTACGGGGAGTTATGGGTACAGTGGGCGGGAAGCAATTAGGGAGGACATGAATTATTGGTGGATAGCCCAGGATTGGGTTCTGAACTAGGTTCTGATTTTGGCTTTCACCCAGGTGACTAGTTGAATACTCAGTCTTTGGGTCAAGGAATAGGAGCAGGGACAGTCTTTTTGACTCCACATATTCCTTTCATGGTTAAGGAGAAGATTTGGAAGGGGGAATACGTGGATGTTTTTGAGTTAATTGATGCAGCGTACAGCTGTTGGTGGAGTCTGAGTCGGCTAACAGTAAAGATTTATTGGCTGCCCTGGCTGCACTGGGGAGGAGGAGGGTAAGTAGGATTTGACCTCAGACATGAGATAATTGGGTAGTCAGTTTCATTTATTAGATGGTGGTACTGTTGGAACAGGATGCGACTTTGGCTTTGCATCTTTTGGGTTATTTTCTCATAATTTGGGAGGCTCAGTGTTTATGGCCTGGGAATGCTTGGTTGTGGTATAACCATAGATTTTGGAAGTGGAAAGCAGTGGATCATTCTCTCCACTGGGAGGTGTGGCATCCAGACATCTGCTTGTCTACCATGATGGACAGTTACGGCTGGAGTATTTAATGTAGGAAAAGGGAGAGAAGTGAGTGGTGTGTGTTGGACTTTTAATACCGGAAGCTGTTCGTGAGTAGGGTGCAAGTTCTTGCATGTTTGTTCAAGGTGCGGGGGAAGTCATCCACCTGCTCAATGTGGGCACAATCAGGTTAATTCTATGGCTCCAAATGTAACATCAGGGGATGGGGGCTTTCCATCTTCTCAGGAGTTTCAGAACTTTAGGGTTAGAGGTAATTTTTGTGGGTCAAGTGGTGGGGGTCTCTTCAGGGGGATAGGGGAAGGGGAGGGATCACACTCTCCCATTAAGGTGGGGGTTTATGGTGTATGCTCCAATGCTTTCCTGATACTGTGCTTAAGGATGAGATATTGGATGGTTCTGATCGGAGGTTCTCTATTAAATCCAGGGTTGTAGGGGATGGGATGACTTGCAAGAATTTGCGATCAGTGCAGCGTAAGGAGGACATTTTACAGGGTTTGGTTGAGAAGGAGCATCAGGCAGGTCGGTTACTGGGCCCGTTTGACAGCCCACCCTTTGACAATTTTAAGGTCTCTCCATTGGGTCTGGTACCATATGAACAGGCAGGGGAGTTTAGGTTGATTCACCATTTGTCGTATCGTGAAGGGAACTTGGTTAATGATTTCATTGCAGGTGAGGATACCAGGGTTAGTTATGCATCCTTGTATGATGCTGTGGGGGTCATTTGGGGTTTCAAGGATCCATGGTTAGTGAATGTGGATAGTGAGGCTGCCTTTCATCTGCTGCCAGTCAGGCAGGAGGAGTGGCCATTACTGGGCATGGTAGTAGGAAACAAATTTTATTTCGACAAGGCCATACTGATGGGTTGTTCAGTCGCATGTGCAAACTTTGAGAAATTCAGTACGGTACTTCATTGGGTATGGCAGCAATGGGTGGTCACACAGAAGGCAGTGCATTACTTGGACAATTTCTTGTTAGTTGGGGAGGGACGGGAAGGAGCACAGGAAGGGTTGTAAGAATTTTTGGGAATGTGTGATGACTTAGGGGTCCCATTGGCTCAGAATAAGTTGCAAGGCCCAGCAAGAGCTTTAGATTTTTTGGGATTATTAGTGGATGCAGAATGGGGATTGTTTTGTCTGCCTATGGTAAAATAGACAGATTGAAGGCTAGGATTAGGACAGTTGTGGCTAAGGATAAGGTACTGATCCAGATGGTTATTGAGCTGTTAAGGCTTTTGAATTCTGCACGTCGGGTGGTTCATCCAGGGCATATATTCTGTAGGTCAGTGGCCTTTTGTTAAAAGAAGGTAAAAGTAAACACCACAGGGTTAGGGTTAACAAGTTGGTTCAGGAGGATCTGTTTCTTTGGTTATGTTTTTTGGACTAGTTGAATGGGATTTCCTTTTGGCAGGCAGACTGGGTTGGTCAAGAGGAGCTCCAGTTGTTCACAGATGCAGTGGGTGGCATCGGAATGGGGACTTATTTTGGAGGGCAATGTTTTGCAGCTCAGTGGCCACTGGATTGGAAGGAAGACTGGAAAAGGGAGGTTGCATTTTTAGAGTTGATGCCAAGTTGGGCAGCCTCGGTAGTTTGGAAGGCACAGTTGCAGGGAAAGCAGGTAATTTTTCCTTTTGATAACATGGCAATGATGCGGGTGTTGCAGATAAAGACGGCCAGATCAGAGTTGCTATTGTTGATTTTGCATAAGTTGGTTTTGCGAGTTTGATAATTAATTTTTAATTTACAGGGGTGCATGTGCCTGGGGTAAGCAATGTCATTGCTGACAGCTTCTCCTGATTTCCAGATTCCAACAGCTGGTGTGAGGGGTGGAGGAAGTACCTGTACCACTGCCAGAGGAGGTATGGTATCTTGGGTCGAGATAACCAGGAGGTTGGTGTGACAATCTTAGGTGGTGTCTACAAGGAAGGCTTGCAGTAGGGATCTTTACGAATTTGATGAGTTTGTCTTACAATTGCTGGAAGAAGAAGGGGTTTGGTCAGAGAAGTTACTGTTTTGGTACTTAGCTCAGGCTTGGAGTTTAGGCAAGATTCTACAAATGTTTAGGGTGGATCTAGCAGCAATTGACATATTTCCACAGGTATCTGGGTTGCACAATTTTACAAAGTCTTGGATGGTTGCGTGTATGCTGAGAGGATGGGGAAGACTGGCTTGGAGAGCATAGGGATATGCGTTGTCCATTGACGAGGATGTTTTTTAAAATTTTACTGAAAGGTTTATCCTTAGTGGAGGGGAAGTCCATGGATTACATTATGTGAGTCACTTTGTGTGTGTGGTTATATTTTGGTGCGTTCCATGTGTCTAAGTTGTTAGGATCATTACTTTGGAGGAATGTAATGATAGGTCTTGGGACAGTGCTTATTGGGCTGCAAAGATCTAAAACAGATCAGTTGGGGAAAGGTGCATCAGTATTGCTCAAAAAAGACAGGAATGCTAGGCTTTGCCCAGTAAGGTTGGCTACAGAATTAAGGCGGTCTCAGGTGGGGGGCCCATAGGACTTGATTTTCCGGTTGTCAGATGGCAGGAGGTTGACAAGTGGTCGGCTCATACAAATCATCAGGAGGGTTTTCCATTGCATGGGTTTTCCAACTGAGAGGTGTGCAGCTCATTCTTTTCGCATTGGTAGGGCTTTGAACTTGGCTAGGTAAGGCAGATCCATTGAGGTTATTAGAAGAGTTGGGAGGTGGTCTTCTAATGCCTTTTTATCTTATATTAGATAAGATTTTCACTGCATTTAATTTTTTTTCTCTCTTTCAGGAAACAGATTGTCATCCAGGGGCATTCTTATATCCATTGGGTGGAGAAATGGGCAGCAGTTAGGCTGGATGGAAAGAATCTGAGTTTGTCTCAGTTAGGTAGGACAGTTACTTGGCATGGGGTTAGAGGGCTTAGATGGGATCAACTCTTGAATGAGTTTGAAGTGGTAAGGTTGCGACTAGGTTTTCTGTAAATATTAGTGGTGCACTTAGGTGGTAATGATCTGGGAATTCTCTTGAAGAAGCAGTTGGTGGATACCATAGCAGAGGATTTGTTTAAGTTGCAAACATTATGCTCTGGTATATGTGTAGCATGGTCAGAGATACTACCACATTTAACTTGGAGGAACGTGGTCAGTTACTGGACTGTGGAGCGGGTTTGGAGGTTTGTTAACCAGAGATTGGCTAGCAAGTTGGGAGGCTTAGGCATGTACACTATAGAATATAGGGACTTTAAAGATAGAGATGGTGTTTGGGTTTGATCAGATGGGGTGCATTTGAGTGATGTTGGTTTAGATTTATTTAATGTACATTTGAAATTATTTTTAGAGGGTATGATGAAGGTTATTGGATAAGAGGGGGAAAAGCCTGGGATCAGGCTGGTGGGTGGAGAAGAGGGACAGTATTTTCCTCTTCTGTTCCCTTTCTAGGTGATGATGTTGATGGCACTGAGTTTGGGGATCAAGTGAGTTGCTTGATGCTGTTTGATAATAACTATTTGGACACTGCTTATTTGGAAAAGGTGAGCAGGTATGCTGCCCATTTAAGAT
>NC_056739.1:1758451261-1758471261 GCF_019279795.1 Protopterus annectens
AAAAAAAAACAAATGTCAGAATGAAGCAGCTTAGGCAGAATGACAGAGCAATGCTAAAAAACAATAAATTACTATTATATATATCAAAAGGGAAAGAGACAAGGATTGTTCTACTTTACAAGACATTGAAAAGACTGCATCTTGAATACTATACAATGATCTGGATTTTACTGTCAGGAAGAAGAAAAACATACACAACAAAGCAGCTTAGACAGAAAGAGAGATGGAGAAGTAATGTTATTATAAAATGCTGAAGAGACTGCTAATGCACAGAACAAAATGGAGGAGGTGAGAGTCAAAGGTAATATTATGCAGACACATAGTGTATTGAGTAGGTACTATGTAGGGTTGAAATTCAAAATGAAGAAGGAGGAAGGGGGACATATCTAACAAGTGACTGGGGACTAGGTTCTGGACTGATATTAAAACTTCATGAGTGATATCACAAAATGAATAGAATGAACCACTGAAGGGGACAACAGAATGACAGAGTCAATGGTAGAGAGGATACTATGTCTGCACTTCATTGGAGCATATGCAAATGAGTAGGTGTAGTTCACATTCTGAATATTGTATTGCACCGTATCACATTGTGCTGGACTGGCAAACCAGTGGTGCACTTTTGGTGCTTTTTTCTCCACATATATTGTAGTCATGGAGATGGTATACATAACTTAGTGGGAGTATGGAGAGGGAGGGGGGAGTTAAGCCTCCTCACATGGGGCTTATAATTTTTTTTGACGTTTTTCGAGTTTCACTTTTTTATAGAGTATTTGGAAAGGCATTATTCGTATAGGACAGATAAGTGACAGGTCTGGTGTGGACGACAATCTACAAGAATTATCTGTAATAAACAGGCAGATAAAAGGAAACTCACCTTCTTCTTTTTACTTCACTCAAGTTTGTATAATGTTACAAATGAATGGATTGCATTTTTTGTTTGACCACATTAATTGAAATGTACAAACTGTTAATCTGAATATTTCAATACTAACAATTCAACAGAAATGTGGCTGTATAAATTATCTGTTTAAGAAAATGTATTACATTACAAATGTTAAAATGCAAGCTATGAGAGCCACTGAATATATCTGTAGAAGACCAAATTTCCAGATTCCACAGTGAAATTGCACCATAGACAAACTAACTTTACACAACCAAGAAAATGACAAGTAAAAAATGAGTAAAATAGAAAATAAATAGCATAAAGTAGCTGCATTTGTAAAAGTTTGAACAGTAAATGGACAGAAGAGGCTGGAACTATTCTGTTGATTTGGTTTATATAAATGTATTCACTGACAGGCCTACCTAGACTGTCCATCTAGACTGTCCATTCTCCTACCTACTCTCTAAATTCCAAATTAAAATTTTAGTTTTTTTTACTTTTTTTTTTTAACGCTACCCCTTAATAAGAACTATCTTATATTTATATCCCATATATGCTTTTTCTATTCTTTCATAGGTTCATAGTTTGTGGCTACCCTAGGCTGAGGCCTTGCCTGCTAGCCCAAGCCACCCTGGATAGCTTGGCATTGTGCCATCCGTTTCCCAGTGCAGTTCTCAGTGCAGCCCAAAGAGTGTTCCCGGGAGGGTGAATTATTTCTATTTCCCATTGACTCATCATTTAACTCAGGAAGAGGGTAGTTGAGTTCTTTTAGTGACATGTGGAAGTCTATTGTTCCATAGGATGGGCAGTCTCTGGGTTTTGAACCTGTCCCTCCAGCACATTGTCTGTGTTGGGTTGAGGTTGAGGGAGGTGTGTGGTTCAAAGGGACTGGGATTGCTTTAGATGTAGCGTTTCTAACAGAGCTTGGTCAGACATGGCTTTATAAGTCAAGCAGAGATCGCCGCTAAGTAGGCGATATGAGACAGAGAATAGTTGGAATTTTTTGAGTCTGTCCATATAGGACAAGAATTTAAGGCCTAGAATCCTCTTTGTGAGGTACTTTTGTGGGATCTCTAGTTGTTGCAGGTGTCTAGTGAGGTACATGCCAAATGGGGCATTGTACTCGATGATTGGCCTAATGAGGGAAGAATAGATGGAGACAATGACCTCTTTCTTCCTGGATGCAAAACCCTTAGTAATGAGATGTGCCACATAGAAGGAATTTCTGACCACAGTGGCAGTGTGGTAGTCAAAAGAGAGGTTGCTGTCAACCTGTGTTCCCAGATCTCTTATAATGCCTTCGGTGTTCAGTGGACTAACATTGATGTGGCAGTTCATGTGAATTGGGTTTTTCCCAAAGGGGATAATGACACATTTTTTGGCATTGAGCTTAAGGCTATGGTTCTGACACCAGTCATTGGTCTCAGTGAGGCCTTTCTGTAGGATGTCAACATCACTTGGGGAGTTAATAATGGCTCCCAACTTGCAATTATCTGGGAACTTTATCAGCCAGAGTCCCTTTGTGTTGGACTGGACTTTTGAGAAGTAGATATCAAACAGGAGAGGACCCAGGACCGATCCCTGTGGGACTCCACTTATGACTGGTTGGCAGTTTGACATGGAGTCAGCTACTTTCATAATGTGGGTTGTATCTGTGAGCCAGTCTGCAACCCACCTAGTGATATAGGGGTTGATGCCTAGCTTAGTGAGTTTTTCTATGATTCCTGAGTGGGGAATGGTATCAAACTGGCTGACTACAGTGATTGGTCAGGTAGGTCATGCCAGTCACTTACCTATGTATTCCCAAAACTGTCTGTCTTGTATCTTTACATTATACCTTCTTGTTTTCATACATCTCTGCTTTTAAAAAATGGTATCTTTCTGGACACTAATGATATTCTTGAGCTTCTCAAGTATCCTTTATGTCTCAGCAACTTATTTCGTTAAGACTGTACATTTTAAGATCCCATAGCCTTTCTTTACATAAAGTTTAAAGTCTTGACATAACAATGCAAGGGTCTTCTTGATTACAGTATTACAATCCCTACTCAAAAATCAGATCAAAAAATTAAGGCAAATTTTCAACTGCTGGCAAACCATATTCTGCATTTGCTAATGTGCAACTAGTGAAAACCAGTGAAATGATAGGCCAGCTGATTTAAAACAAATGTGTGAGCAATGAGGAAAGGAATGTGGAGTAGACAGGTAACAAACTGGGCAACTTTCATAGCAATGCAGACAATGAGTACCACAAAATGCAACATCTTCACCTTGCTTCTCTATCCAGGAGAGATATTTTCCTGCATGTACTATGTTTGTGCAGTTTTGCTCATATTACATTTGCTGCACACCTGTTTTCCATCCCTGAAACAAAAAAATCAGCTTTTTCTATTACACCTGAATATGAGTTGCTCACTGATGAACAGTATAATTTTGGACCCAGCTGTAGCACTGTGATTGCTCTTCACTCCCTCATTGATATAATCCTGTATAATGCCAGCCCTGGCATTTTGACTGGCACCTTTGTTGTAAAATGAAGGAGTACCTTTTGTTCATTCAGGCATAACCTGCTTCATGATAAGTTGCTCCTTTATGGTTTTGATGAAAGAACAATCACTAAGTTAAGACAACTAACTACTTTGTAGACAGGTCTGTAGAAATCAGAACTGCATTTATTTTCCAAATCTAAAAATAGACCATACTGGCATGCAAAAAGGCTCACTTCTGGATCTATTATCTTTCTTCCTCATCTTTAGATTTTTCACAAGCACTGATTTCTGATAAACTAGTTCTCTGCTTTTTCTGATATCCAGAAGAGTTTCCCTCATTCCCCCAAAAAATACTTCTGTATGCTCTCTCTTCTGGAATCCTGTTAGTATGAACACTGACGAAGCACATATTATGGTGCTTGTCACCCCTCACAAAGCTTCTCAGGTGACCACTTTGATGATCTATGCTCCTTTAGGAGAGCCATTCAGGTGCACCTCTGATTATAGATACCATACCAAGGTGCCTGCTTTTAAGTCTGCTTGACATTTTACAACCATACTAGCCAGGTTATCTAAAATAATATGAGCCATCAAAACTAGCATAACATGTTATTAGTCTTTCAACAGGTGAATCAAGGTCTGTTGTCAGAAAAAAAAGTACACTTAGACTGGTATATGCACTTAAACTAATAGCCCTTATCCTTATTAAAAATACTAAAGAAACTAGACAGCCACTAAAAATGTATACATGTTAACATTTCAGTGTGATTGAGAATCATTTGCAATATTATTGCCAGGGCCAGATGGCTACTTGCTATTGAACATGCTAGTTTTATGTTTAGTTCACAAATAATAAACCTCATATTTAACAGTCATTGCCACTTACTGTCAAAACAGTCTCAGTATCTAACAACATTTATATTTTTATATCATAAAATAATGACACTATTATTCTATTTGAACAATCATTTTCTCTGTGCTCAGGTTTTGGAGTTTACTAATCTAAATTCCCTGTAGAATGAATCAAAACCATACTACCTTTAAAATAAAACTGCATGCACCCTACAAATGTATTTCCAACTACCCAACAGTATTGCACTGTTTTATGTATTCTCCTACTCTCCTGCAGTTTGAAACTGCCCTTGCACCCTTTCTACATCAAATGTTATGTATTCTTCAATACATGTAACTGCCTCTCTATATACTTTGACTCTACTTTCAATCTTTTCTGCCTTGTATGCATGGCCCTTTCTTTGGACATATTTTTGTGAGCTCTATCCTCTATTTTCTCTGAAATATTGCACTTCTCTACTCTGAAATGTTTACATGCAGACATTTTAACTTCTTAACCACTGACATATGTGAGATTGTCCAACCTTCTACATTTGTAGCATTGCCCACTCCAGTGTCCCAAGGATATTGGGTCTGATTTTTATTGCCTTTGGTTTGTTTGTTCTTAGAAGATTGCCTTAACTATGACCATTTATGTGAATTACTACCCGGTTATAGTTAAATCCTTTCACTGTTGTTAATGTGTTAATATTTTTTTTTATTCAAGTAATACCTAAAGATCTCATGTACTGTTTTTGCCTTTCGTCAGTCAAGTATCTTAAGCCCAGTTCACTAAGCTATGTAACAAAGTAATGCACAAATAAATAAAACAAAACATACAATAAAAATTCTCTATCATCTTATTAATCTTAAAGACCCTCCTAGTGTGCCAAATTGCATAACCTTCTCTCTCCCATTTTACAGCCACTGGATTAGCCCTTTTATCAAAACTCATAATATAGTCTCACCTCTTTAGAGACAAATATACTTTTAGGTAAGTATTCATGGGTTGGAGGGATAGTGTTCTTTGATGAGCATTCCAAAAACAGGCCACAACATAACTGATTTCTTAACATTCTTTGTGCAACATTTCAACCTGCTACTTCTGAATGTTCAGTCCCATAGAGAAAATATTGTGATTGTACAGCTTGACCAAAAATAAGATTCTGAACAACTGTAAAATCACACATCAGGATGGGAGTTTGCAAAGACCTATACACGCTTCAAAATAATGGACTCTAACATGAGCATTGTTAAAAGCTTACTCAACTGTTCAGATTTTTGTCTCATACTTTTGGTCCACTCCACATAAAATTTGTGGCTTTCTTATAAATCACTGAGGATTAAGGTCACTAACTAATGACAGACATTTGAGTTTCAGACTTCATATTCTTCAGAAAATACATGGCAACACAGCACCTTTTTTTCTAGCAAATTTCTAAATTTATAAGACCAATATTTGAAAGTTGTCCAAATTTTGGGGCCTTTATTCCCTCATTATTTTAGACTTTGTCCAGATTTCTTGTGTGAAAAGGTTGAGAGGTATGGTTAAAAGTAGTTCCAAAATTATTGATAATTGACAGTTTTTAATGCTCTATTTTTAACTTACAGCATAGTCATGTCTTCCAACCACATCATGAATGTGGCAGCTGTCATTTTTCTGACACAGGTAACAAACGTGTTTTCTAACTGGCCAAAGATGACTGCATGTAGTGACTGTGAAACTGCCTTTTGGGATTAAATTAAACAGAGACACTCAACAGTTTTGAGGCGGAACCTTATTAGAATTCTCAAAATCTGTGCAAGAGTCTTTTAGAACTGTCAATATTACAAACTTTTAGTCATTTACATGAAAACAATGTTCTGTCATTTTCTTTATTTTTATCAGCAGTGTGGTACATTGCTATTTTTTTAGAACATCTCATTATAACATCAGCTGTCACTTTTGGTAGACAGGTTATAATGACTGTAACAGTAGAAAAAGCATGTGAATTTGCCATGTAGGATCACCCTTTTAGGAAAGCATACTCACTGTCATTTTTTTTCTCATGAACTATAATCATAATAAGAAAGTTTGAAATTTTCTCGACAACTAAAGTCACTAGGGCTCAGTGTTTACTTTGAGAAAATAGGCCTCTACCATTACTTTCACTAATTAGTTAGACTTTGGTACCACTGTAACTATACACCTTCTATTCTACAGTGACAAAAACATATTTTCACTTATGTATGTGATGGAGAATAAGAGCAAATATTCGATTAAATATGAAGTAAACAGAAATAGAAACTATGTAAAAAATGGAATTTTAAGAAACATCTTTAGTTTCCCTTGTTCATTTCATTGGTTGCTTATTTTTGTTTCTGCTTTAAATTAATACACTCAGTTTCTGCTAGCTGTGGTAAATTATGCTGCAATAACAGTGTGCTATGAGGTCACTTTTGGGACTAGAGGTTGCGGGAATATAATTTGTCTCCAAATTTGGCACACTGTGGATATCACAATTACTTGAGCTGGTTCAGCTCACTAGTAGGATTCCCTGTAACAAAAGAAATTCCTGTGTTTAAGATCATTTGCAGTACGTTTCATACTGTGGAATAAGTTCTAATATTTTCCTAGCAAAATAAAATTATGTTTTAGCAAAAGTCAAAAATATTTCATAATGCTTAGGCATGGACAGCTGTATACCTATGTAGAAGTAAGAACAGAATGTAGGAGACTAAAAGAAGCATGTTTAAAGAACATAAATATATTACTTTTGCAAGCTAAAAAGGCTGCTTGTGAAACAAGAACATAATAAATATTTTTGGCACCTTTGCAAAATTTAACAGAAAGAGAGAGAAAGTCATATACTTTTACTAAATATATCATCTCCAGTGGTAGTTGTTAAACATATTTTACTAGTGCTCATTTTGTTGTTTGTTTCTGTCTTTCTTTCTTTCTTTCTTTCTTTATAACGTCTACTGCAAAGTAAATGTTAGGATTATTTTGTTTGCTAATAAAGCTTAATTGTGAAGTAGTGCCAAGTACTTGTTGCTTGGGGAGGGTGGGCTGCTGTTGTATGTTTGAGAACTGTAAGTGTGATCCTCTTAATATTGAGAATTTAAATGCAGGAAAGTATATACTAACCCTAAAATTGCTGTATAATGTGGTATTCCATCTTCTCTGAAATTGCAGGGAATTCTGTGCTAACACTGAACTTGTTATATATTGGAGTATTCGTTCCTTTCTAAGCTGCACTGTTACTGATCACTGAGTTAGCATATATAAGTCACAAGTGTGGGGCAGGGACAAATTCACCCACCTCAGGAGGTTCTGGGGGGTGGGGTTGCCTCATTCAAACAATGTTTAAGTGCAAAAGCAAATTTCATACTTTCCTGCTATGTTCTGCGGTTCACACTTACTTTTTTGGTGTTTAAGGTCTAGCACTAAATATTCTGTATTTGGCATACTACTGTGTATTGCTGTACCAGAGAACACTTGTGCACATGTCTAACACTTTAAAAATAGCTATGGAAGAAATTTGAGAAGGGTTTCTAGAAAACAAAGAAAAAAATGCTACCTAAACTTTTACAAAAGTTTGATTTTGCACCAAGAGTTATGGCAAAGACCGTGCTATTAAAAACTATGACAACATTACAAAACAAGCCAAGTTAACATTTTTCCAATTCATACTGCCCTCATAGCATAACACATGAAACAGCAGGGGTCATACCAAAACACATTAAACAGTAGGGGTCTTAAAAGAAGTAGTAATACTGTAAATTGGTATGTGCCTGTGTAGGAAAGGCAAGTAATTACAAAAGTTATTGTGTGCATTTCTTAGTTTGCATGTGTGTGTGTGTGTGTGTGTGTGTGTGTGTGTGTGTGTGTGTGTGTGTGTGTGTGTGTGTGTGTGTGTGTGTGTTTTAGTGCTTATGCTTGAGTTTATTTATATAAATGGAAGAGGCATAACAAAAAAATGGCATTTAAAGGTACAAGTGATACTAATCAGATTAGCAAAGAACATGTGGTTTGTTTTGGTACCAGTAACGGAGCTTTGATTGTCATAAAATCTGAATTGTTTTTAAAGAAACCCCACACCAAAGCAATGTATGATGATATATTTGATTGATAAGCATCTACATGAAAAGAACCTGACCTACACATACTTTTTTTTCTGACAGAATGATACCATAAGTTTGAAACTGCAAAGTTAACTTAGTAATTAACAGATGTCTATCTAAATACCAGTTAAAAGAAATGCTTAGGAATTGAGTTTAACCTGGTGAATGAACTACTTAAAAATCTGGTGAGTAAATTAGCCCATCCCAAACTTTTTTCACCTACAATATGGGCTGCGAGGGGCAGATGTACTACAATATACACACACATGCACACAGACATGTGCACACACAGACACACAGACACACACACACACACACACACACACACACACATATATATATATATATATATATATATATATATATATATATATATGGAGAGAGAGAGAGAGAGAGAGAGAAAGGAGGTGGTAGGAGTGGTTGTTTTTGTGTAACCAATAACAGAGCATTTTAAGAATGAAGCCAGAGGATCCCTGCAAATCTTCGCTCACAGTAGTTAGATGAGAGGGGTCAGTATTAAACCTCAAACCTTAGAGCACAAAGAAAGAAATCTCTCTAGTGAGCTGTAGAGAAATGTGACAGCTTACTTAAAGGGAATTTTACATTTCAGCACTTCTAAAGTAGTTGTGGTCACTGAGTCCATCCATTTATTCATACTGGGAGGGGGAACAGCATTTGTTGTGATAGAACTACATGATGATGCTCTGTAAAGACAGCTCAGTCTTACTTAGTCAGTTTTCTTGGTAATTATCTAGAGCAAAAGAAAGTAATGGTAAAGCAATGTCTTTCTGCTTTTCTTGGATAGGGGTCACCACAGCAGATCACTGATCTACAGATTGATTACAGTGATGTTTTTATGGTGAGTTGCCAGCCTTCAGCCCAACCTTCACAGAAGGCACACATACACGCACACACGCACCTATCTGAATGTCTTTAAAATTCACTCAACCACAGGGAGAACATGTAGACTCCATACAAAAGGCTCTCCAGCAAGAATTGAACTAGAGAACTTCTTGTTGTAAAGTGATAGCACTAACCACTGCAGCACCATGGCCAGTAATGGTACTTCTCAGAATAAAATCTTATGAATAGTGCATTCAGTCCATGATAAGGTAACTTCAGCAATATTTTTTTCTATAGCAGCTGCACCAAAATAGCTGAAACGATGGCTTTAAAAGCAAAATTCTAAGAATCCAATTACTGAGTGTCATATTGAAAATGCATTGTGTATCACAATGCTTTATTCCTACCATAGTGCTGCTCTGTGACTTACTGCAATGCTCAGTAAACTAAGCAAGCAGATCAATATTTTAGAGAATGTTGTCTACGCAAATTGTGGATTTTTACTAGTTAAAGGTCAGTCGTCTCACCTAATGTACACCAGAAGGGAGAAATTATAGAAGCTCAAATCTATAAACCATTTTTTTTCTGTTGTAACATGAACTTTTCCAGTACATAGCATATTGCATAACTTTCTGCCCTCTACTGCTTTTGACAGATACAATACTGGAATAAATAAGCACATATAACACATACAATTATGTTATCTATCTAATGTAAACATGAGAAAAAAATGTTTAAAACAAATACCTGTAAAGACAGTACAACTTCTGGAAACTGCTCAGATGCAGACAATGGATACTCAGCTGCATGAATATTCTTTGTGTCTGAGAATTCAAGATACGAAACTAGAAGAGAGTCAGTTATATTTTCTTCATGGTCTATAAAATGAGTTGCCCAAACCTCTGGACATGATGAAGAACCATTATTTACTCTATTATCTTGTTGCTGGAGTGGGAACTGTACAACAGGACAAGGCAGAATGGATTCTGCAGATTCTGCTTCTTGTTTTTCTGGAAATACTTTTGTTGGGGAAAACTGATATGTCAATTCTTTCTCTGTCTTTGGAATCTGTGATTGTGCCCATAATGGGGATTCTGGGTGTTGATGAAATATCTTGTCTCTTTCTTGGTGACAGCAACATTCTTCTGGGCTATGCTCATTTTTTCTAGAATTGTCCAATGATATTTGATGCAGTTCTTCATTTAATCGCAGTAGTTCAGACAGGTGAGAAATGTAGCGGATTGCTAGTCGCAGGGTCTCTATCTTTGTCAAATTCTGGTCCACTGGAGCAATCGAAGGAGGCAGATACCTCCTGAGGTTATGGAGAGCCTTGGCTTGTTTCCTCATCCTTAGTTTCTCTCTTTCACTGGCACTCTGCCTTAATCTGCAAGGAATTTGATGTCTTGTCTGTCTTCTTTGCTGAATGGGAGGTAGCCATTGCTTCTGAAGGTTCTGATCCACATGAAAACACCTGGATAGTTCTTCATCAGGTGAGTAAGGCCGATAGAGAGGAGACAGGCTGTTGGAATCAGTAGAGGATGCAGATGATTGAGAGCTGGGAGAGGAGAGACCTTGACTGCCAGAGTCTGACTTGAAGCAGTTCCATCCAGAGGGCAGAAAGTATTCAGCCGTCTCTAAGCAGCCAGAATATCCAAGCTGCTGAACTCTGTGATCCATGTCAGTACTCATAAGCTTTCCTGTTCAGAAAAGTCAGCATTTGCTGCTAGGGACAGTAGTAATGCACAGAGCTAAGCAGACCCTGGCTTTATCCTGAATTCAGAGGTGTGAAATGACACCTCTGCAGGCCTCATCTGCTTGTCAAAACAAGAGAGTAGAAAACAGACTTGAAGCAGGGGGTCTCTGGGAAAGAGACCTTTTAAAACAAAGGTGTTACATTTTGCACATAAAGATATATAAAGATACTGAAAAAATAGAAAAGGAATATTTCCCATAAGAACTAGACCAAACCTGTTGGGCTGTATTATACAGAAAAAATATAGTTCAGGGAAGGAGTATATTCACTGAAACTGTTTCCCTGGTTAACATCATGGGGATCCTTTCCATAATTGTTTTTCCTTGTGTAATAAATAAATCCTTATTCTATGCAATGGTATTTTAGATCTAACTGAACTAAACCCCTCTTGACATCACTTGTTATTTCTATATTTTCTCTGTTGACTTATTTGACATGGTCAAAATGCAAACAGTCCCATTTTCTCTATGTTACTTTGATAATAACAGTAATTAATAAATCAGATAATAAGAACCTGAAAGTAAAGACAATTCATTATGCAATTACAGGTTAAAGCATTATCAAATTGTTGACATGCAGCTTTGGGGACACCTGAGCAAAAAAAAATATACTTGAATAAAACTGAGAAAAATCACTGGATAGCATCTGATATACGATGGCATTAGTAAATTATTCTGTATTGGCATTCTAAAATAATGATGTTTAGAAGCACTGTAGGAAGTGTGAGGTACTTGCTCTATCTACTTCATGACTACAGCATACAGTGAACTACCACATAAATGGCAGTCTACTTAATGCTGGATGTGTGATAAGAGACCTTGGGATCCAGCTGGACAGTAGACTCTCCTTTGATAATCACATCTCCGCAGTAGTCAGGAAATCCTTCTATGTGGCACACCTCATCACAAAAGGGTTCTCATCCAGGAAAAAAGAGGTCATTGTTCCCCTCTACTCAGTACTAATTAGACCCATTATAGAGTACAACACCCCTTTTAGAATGTACCTCACAAGACATCTACAGCAGCTGGAAAGGCCATAGAAGTACCTCACAAACAGGATTGCTGGCCTCAAACAGATGCCCTACACTGACCGTCTCAAAAAAATCCAGCTTTACTCTGTAGCATATCGCCTACTCTGAGGAGATCTATGCCTAGCATATAAAGCTATGTTAAACCCAGAGCTGTTGGACATGCTACACCTAAAGAAATCACAATCCCTCCGAGCTACATGCTCTAGGGACCTAAACTTTGTCACCACAATAAACAGGACATGCAGGAGAGATAGATTCCTGCCCCAGAGACTTCCTATACTATGGAACAAGCTACCCATCTATGTCAAGCACAGTTCCTCATTAGCACTCTTCAAGAAAAATTTTGATGAGTGGACGGGTAATAGGAAATACACCCCAGGGATCACTTCTGTGCCTTTGCTTGACAGGGGCACAGGGAATTAACTTTCTTGGGTGGCTTAAGCCAGGGAACCTTTTTGGCTAGGCTTACTTAGGCCCTTGGGCCGAGACTAGTACCTGCCTATGAACCTATAAACCTATGAACAATGTAGTACAATATGGAGGCATTTACTGAAACGTACTGATGCATGAGCTAGTTCCTTTCATATGTGATCTGTTTTTGTTTAATTAATATTCTAATCTCTTCTTGAACTTGGTGAGCACAATTTCTTCTAGGACTACTGTTCATCACAGTGTTTACTATCTAGACATAATAGAGTTTGACAAATCTGAGCATCTGTTTTCCACCTGGTATCGATACTTGTATAGTGAAAGCATGTGACCATGACATATCGATGGCATTCTATGTTTTATGCTGCCGGTGTACCTATACTGCCTCCCACCCAAAAGTAGGTTTTTCAACAGGTAATAAGATTCTTGGAGAGGATAACTGCAAGGTGACTGCTCAGCCTTGTTTGTTTCATCTTTATGCTGGTTAACATCTTACATTCCTGGCACACTCCATCAGCGGACTCTCAGGATAGTATGATTGGCACCACCTAGCAATACAGCCATCTTTCAGTTTAAGTAAATAAGACCAGAATCCACCTCTCTTCAGTCTTCTGATGAGTGAGCCTTAACGCAGTGATATTACCATTAAAACAATGGACACTCAGTCAGTAATTGTAAATTTAGGACTAGGAACTTAAAGTTATTGTCAGTGCAAGGCTTTCTTCTTCTTTCTTTTGGCTGTTCCCATTAGGGGTAACCATAGCGGATCACCTGTTTCCATTTCTTCCTGTCCTCTGCATCTTGCTCTGTCACACCAACCACCTGCATGTCCTCTCTCACCACATCCATAAACCTTATCTTAGGCCTTCCTCTTTTCCTGTTACCTGGCAGCTTCATCCTTAGCATCTTTTTCCCAATATACCCAGCATTCCTCCTCAGCACATGTCCAGTCATTTTAGTAACAATATGAGTCAGCTTGCAGTAGGCAGTATTTATAGCAGGCAAGGTTTTGCACACATGCAGAGGTGATGTGATATTCAGCTATTCAACAATTTGTGGCAGATTATAGTTCATATAAACTATTAACAGTTACCTTAATTGTTTTGATCCTGTAGTTTGTTACACATTCATCCAGTGTCTTCCAACCATATTTGCTTGGGCCAGCAACAGCTGAAGTTTCTAAGAAGTCTCTCTGCAAATTTTCCACTTTGGCACTTTGGAACAACAAACTAACATTATAAGCTACAAAGGAGCTTCCTTCTGTAGTCCTGGGTTTGAGTCCTTCAATTTACATTTGTTGTAGAATACCTGTACAGCTGAGGTTCTCTCTTCTGCTCTCTATGGAAACTAAATGTGTTGTTCCATGTGCTGCTTGATGTGGTGGTGTAGGATTTGCAAAGCTGATGCTTGCAAAACTCCTAACTGTCCCCTGTCGGATGCTTAAAGGTCTCCGCAATAAGAATAGTTAATGTTACACAACCCCCCGTGTCCAGTGGGGTAGGCATTTGACGTATCCCTTGATTCCATGCGTGGGCAGAACATATGCTTACTGCTATACTGTGTCTTTGCCCACACAATAGCAGTTAATAATGTCCTCATAATGCCGGGGTTGGTATGTTAGCTGCTGACAGATCTGTCTGAGATATAAAGTGTGACAATGCACAGCATCACAGACACTGCCTCTGATGGAGGCCAGTAAGTCACGCTGTTCTGCTAATGTGGATGCTACTAATAACAGAATACTGTGAATTAAGCTACTCTGTACTGGAAAATCTTGGTGTTCAGAATGCATGATCACCACAGTTCACTGTGCTAATTTTATATGTTTCTGAATGAGCCTGCCCTGTTTGATTTTATGATTCGCTTGCATGACACACTTATTTACTTGCCTTTATGTAGTCATTTGCATACAATGCATACCACACTATTTCTCAGACAGTGCAGTCACGCTTTGCATTCCCTGAATTGCCCCTCCCTATATATCACTACCTACTGCATTGTTTCACACAACATTATTCACTGTTTGTTTCTCATTACCTATGCATCAGTGCAGCATCTCACTCAGCTGCATAAATGCTTTACAGCAGGCAGCCCCGAGGGAGAGCACATGGCTAATTACCGTATGCCTCTGCCCTGAAATGCCTCATTAGCATTTAGCACAACTGCAGACGCAGCCCACTTTATTGCTGCATGTCTTCATGTTGCAGCACCATGGTAGGGCTGTCTCTGAATCAGAAATAGGTACAGAGAGGTGTACATCTTATGTAATCCTCAAAATAACCTTTTGGAACTGAGCCCAGATTATAAATTTTAAGCAGAAGTTTTATAGTAATATAAAGTATTTCAGTAAGAGTTGAATGTTCAACTCATTTAGAATAAAACGTTTAATGTTATGCATTCATAAGTGCCCATTATTAGTTGCAGAAAACAATTATTTTGTGTATTAATAACTTAAATGTGATGTGAAGTGATAGTTAGCTTTAGGATTAAGTTTAGAGGAAGGATTAGGTTTCATTCTAGGGTTATGGGTTGCACAGACTATATTGTCTTGTATGGAGATGTAAGATGTCTTCTCTTCCAAAAGGAAATGCTGTGGATATGTATGTTTACTGTTGTGTTGTGTGTATTTTTTTCTGCTGATTTCAGACAACTTGGTCTGTTACCTTTGAAGAGTTTATTTGAAACCATCTGACCTAGAATGTTCATCATAATACTCAAAATACATATTTTCTGTTACGTAAGTAGTTCAGATCTGTGTGTATGTGCACTTTCACTCCTTCCTGTGCCCTGCAGAAGTGAAGTATATTCTGAGCCTGCAAGTACATCTTTTGATTTAGCCTCTAATCTAGATGCCTGAATGTGACCAGAAAAATGCATGTAGTCTCCAATCTCAACTACTTTCTACTGAAGTTGTCCTTTAAATAGATGAGTATGAATTGTGTGTGTATTTGTCCTTTCCTGTTGAAGTATTTGAGTAGTATGCCCACCACAGGTCCTTTTTTATGAATTTCTTTTGGATGATTGGACAGACTGGTACATGTGTTCGGTGACATTTTTTTGTAATAGGTAAATATAAGACAGTCTAAGTGCTAGGAAAAAGTCCATGGCATCTTTGACGTGGGATGCAGGGATATTAACCACTGCACAATGAAATAAATGTCAAGGAGCACTCTAGTAATTTTTGTGGGAAGGACATAGGTTCCTGTCTATTACAGTGATGGTGAATGCCGAAGCTTTGACCACTGTATTAGCAGGGAATAATAATTTAATACATCACATTTCCTTCAGCAGTGTGCTGATGCAATGACTTTCTCTGGACAACAAGTATCACATTCTGTGTGACATCTGGGTCAATAAATGAGGAGCTACCCATGTACCATAGTTAGGGTTGGACATTTCATTTACTTTTGTTTAGCAAAAGGTTAAGTCTCATCAATTTAAGATTTTGCCTGCTGAAAAATCAGCAGGAGAAACAGCAAAAAGCACTGTTTTGATGTAACTGATAGTTGAATAATGTGATGATTACATGAAATATTTTGATGGCTGAATGTTTGTAGTTTTTCGTCAAGTTCTAACAAGGTTGGATTGAAGTTCTGGTATGACTTTATAACTAAAAAAGTTATATTTATATATTATTTTTTTCTACAAGACATTAATCCTCATGCTAGTTGACATTACTATACCTTTTCCTTTCATTTCTTTTAATTCTGACCTAAGGATTATTTGGAATATATTACTTGCACCACATTACGGTCTCTTTTCATTTAGGGCAGAGGTACTTAGTGATTATTTTAGATATTCCAAAACTGAAGAAAAACAAACTGTCAAAAACAAACCAAAAGGTTCCGAACCAGCAAGTGTAAAACTCCAAAGGTTTATTAGGAAATGTAAAAGTAAAGCGCTTTTCGTCTCCCTTAGTAGGAAGACTTCTTCAGAGGCACTTCTACCAAGATATCTAATTTCAGACCCATTACCATCTTATTTCCTCCCCCTTTAAAAATATTGGAAAAATGTATCCATAAACAACTTTTATAGCACCTCTTAAAGGAGCAATTACTAACCAATACTCAGCATGTTTTTTGATTCACCCATAGCACAACTGCCATTTTAACTTTTACATATAACATAAATAAAGCAAAGGGTAGATGTAAACTCATATCTTCTTCATTCCTAGACTTATTAAAGGATTTGAATTCCGTGTCTCATATAAAAGAAAGACTACTACAACTGTCCACAATGGATATGATCTACTTTTCAGTGGTTTAATAATTATTTGTCAGAGTGTCCAACAAGTCTCTCTCCTTGGTACTCTTCTATTTAATATCTTTATAAACAATCTTCACATTTCTATACAACAAGCATTCCTTGTAGAGTATGCAAACAATTCCACCCTTATCTGCCTCTCAGACAGTCTAGAAAACTTAAAAAGGATTATACAACATTCCTTTAACTCTGTTGAAAACTGACTTGGTAACCACCAATTCTTTCTTAATCCAAATAAAATTTTGCACATAATCACTTACCCACAAGAAACATAACTTTAAAATCACATCCCTAAGCAAGACTCCATTTGAAGCAGTGCCCATACACAACTGCTGGAGGTTACACTAGATGAAACCATACATATGACCTCTAAATACAGAACAGTATAAAAAACTCACAAAAATGTAAATGTTATATATGGTTGCAAAATTCTTTATTGCATCCACCAGTCACTCTAGCCTCTACCTACTTACTCCATCATCTCTATTATATGTTTTTTCCCATCTTGAATAACCTTCAGGCCCCACTAAAATCTAAACTAGAACAGTGGTTACAACAAGGTACCCAGATTTGTAGCTAACAGCAATTTACAGAACACATCACAGTTTTGCTAAAAGCATTAAAGTGAGACTAGAATTATCCCACAAACTAGATTATACCCAACTTCTAGTTACACATGAAATTATATATAATCATAGCAATAAATGCAATTCTCTACCAGTACTTCCGAAATCATGACCTTCAGTCTTCTGACGAAAATCTACTTGACATCTTAACAAGCCTTAGAAAAACTGTGGTGAAAGTTTGTATTCAAACTGTGTAGCAAAAGTGTCGAATACAATCCCTGACCAATCAAGGTAATACATAAAATTCATTCATTTAGTCTGCAACTAAAACAATTCATCTCAAAATCCTGGTTTTACACATGCTGCTCTTCTCACTAATAACTTCAGCTCCTGCTTCTCTGTTACCTATATGCACTCTCGCGCTCCTTTTCTTGTTTTATTTCTCTTTTATTTCCCTTAATCGTATTCTTGCTTTTCTTTATTTCTCCTGTCTCCCATATCTACCCCAGTCTTCACCACTAACAAATACAGATTTCTCACTCACCACTCCCGTTATTATGTCCTCCTTACCCTTATCCACAGTTTGAATCTTCCACTCTAACATTTGCTTTATTAGTGAAAATAAACTCACTCACTTACAACATGCCAACACCTTTCAGTGTTACATGAAATTGTATTCATCTTGTTTTACTGATTGCATATGCATATTATTCTACAAGTCATATGTGTATTAATATTTATATTAGTCTATGTATTTACAATTTATAGTAATATGATGTCAGTTTTCACCTGTGTATATGTATCTTTTTTTCTTGTATCTGTGGAGCTTTTCTGCCCTGGTCTTCTCTGAAAAGGGATAAAATGATCCATTCAGATGTTCCAGGTAAACAAATGTATATAAATAAACAAATAAATAAATGTTCGACTGTACTAGGTACTCATCAGACCAATCATTAAGTACAATGTCCACTTTATTAAATACCTGACCAGGCATATGCAACAACTGGACAATCCACAGATGTTCCTCACTAAAAGAATACAGGGTGTAAACAACAGGTCGTATGCAGACTGCCTCAAAGGCCTATTCCTGTGCTTCATATCCAACAGGCTGCTGAGATTTGATCTATGCCTGGCCTACAAATCATACTGTAATCCCACTCTGATGAATGTATTGTATATTGACAAAATAAAGAGCATCAGAATTATCAGAGCTAGGGACCCAAACCTCACCTGCAATATAAATAGGACATGCTAGAGAGACAGGTTTGTGTCTCAGAGACTAACCCTTCTCTGGAACAGGTTTCCCATCCATGCCAAGCAGAGTTCTTACTTAACCCAATTAAACTGTAATTTGCACCAGAGGATGGGGAATTGGAAATTTACCTCTAGTCTGGCACCTATGTCAATAGTAGACAGAGGTAGCCTGTAAATGCTTGACCACTCATACCCAAGCCTACATATACCCATTAAAACAACTCTAGCATATCAAAACCTGGCATATATCTGGTTAGGTTTAAAAAGGCCCCCCAGGGGTCATTGTCCTATGGTTTACCTTCATGTGTGCTTATTGCACAAGGACGAACTGCAATTGTCCAAAAGGCAGTTTGCAAAGTTTGCAAATGCCGAACAGAAAAAGGTTAGAATGTGCAATGAGTGAATGCACAGTGACATTCGTTCATTGCACATTTGACAGTTTGGGGCAGATTGCACTATAGTGGGGATCGGAAAATGGTCCCTTTTCCCACTGTTGTATGATCTCAGAGTTAGAATATTAAAGTAGGGGGGTGTAGGGGGCTTGCCCCCCACATAGGGGATGCAGGGGGGCTTGCCCCCCTGCTTTATACTTCATTAGATTTTTCTTTCAATATTTATGTTTGAAAATCAGTGAATCTGCTTTTCGATTTGCTGATTTTCGAACAAATTAAATTGTCACTGTTATGACTTTCGTGGTTACGATTTGCTCATATGAGCAATTGCACCACTGTGATTCGGTTTTGTAAAGGTAAACCTTTCATCCTAGTGATCACCTATGAACTTATAAGGAATGTCTGTACTGTGATCTTTCCCACAAGTCAGTATCTGTTACTGAAATATGCATTGCATTAATAACTGCATATGAAGATTATTATGCCTTTCCTGGGTCCAGGGATAGCTTTGCAGTTTGCTGTTTTACTGTTTCTTTGTATATTAATTTGCTTAGTGACTGCTCAGTATGCCTGAAGTAACACTGCATACTAAATATTGTGTTTTCAGTTACTAGTGTGGCTGCAAAGCTTACCAGTGTGTCTCGTATGCCACTTCCAACGAATCTTGAATGCTTTTTTTTATTAATGTTGTTTGTACATATGAGATTATCTGTGTACAGATTTGATGTTTCTCTCAGATACTTTCTCTCCCTAAAAAGTATTTTGACTGAAATGAATGAATCTGCTGAACAAAATGCATAATCCAAGATCAATAAATACATGCATAAATTATCCAGAATCAGAATACTTACTAGCCTTCTTCAATTTATAACTTGGTACAGAAATGTAAATAATATATCAAGCTTAGCTTTAATTATTTTATTTAGAAAGCTGAACTATTATCTAGGATGAAAGCCAGCAAGAGAAAAGGTCTGCATGGAATTTGTTAAAGCTGATGCACTGATTCTCAAATCAAAGTGGATGATTTGTGTATTTTATTTGACTTACTGAAACCATGTCAAAAATTCTGCATTAAAACCTAACACGTCTTTTATGTAATCCAGTAACACTATGTATCTGGGTTCTAGAATTAAGAAGAATGACAGACTGTGAGACATGTT
>NC_056739.1:1758476261-1758536261 GCF_019279795.1 Protopterus annectens
AAAGGGGTAAGTTCCCTGATCCTCAGTGTACTACACTCTCCATTCAAAATGCTAAACTCATAATAATGAATCAAGCTTTACATTCATCATTATGAAGTTATATTATTCCAGTTTGGCATTGTGCAACTTTGAAAAAACTGCCTTTCAGCCACTGAACGTCCACACTTGAGTATTCAAAATTTTGATTGTAAGCCATTTTAGGAATATTCTTTGCCATTATTATACTCGGCGTACTTAATAGATGTTCGTCAATCACCCACAACGAAAAATTAGTAAAATGCAAATGTCAGACAGTGACAGTAAAGAAATATGAACTAAGTCTGTATAAGTCCATCTTTGAAGTCTAGAGTTTCATCATTTTAAAGTTTCATAATGAATTTTTTTTCTGTAAAAACGTGGCAATTTGCTGATAAATCTCCTACTCTCCCCTTATGAAATTTAGTGGTTAGTTCAGTGCTGAATATAAATTAGCCACCTCAGTTGAATAAAAACATGACATTGCAGTCATGACAATTTGCACGTAAAAAATATTTGTTATGGTAAAATGTATAGAATTTATATTTCTAACATAATTATAAATGAGTGCATATTCTGAACACTACTTTCATTTCTCCTTTGGGCAGATGTCAAATAGCCCCCAGGTGGAACTTGGCCTTTTGAACTGAGGTTATACAGTAGATCACATAAACCAAGTATAATGCTAGGCTGTGAGAACACACCTTCTGAAATTCTGGATTTATTAGCTAAAGTGCATGTCATTTTTCTTATGGCAATTTGCATTACAAAATTCAAAGATATCTAATAATATACTTGGTTGCAAAACTCACTCAAGAATGCCATTCTAAGCCTAATGAATGACTGCATCTTCATTATAGTTTAGATAGCACAGACTATCATTGTAAGTGCACAAAATGTAGGCTTCACTACATTTCACAGAAATTGACTGTCGCATTCTTATAATTATAATCATTATTATTATTATAATAATTATTATTATGATAATTTTTATTATTACATTTATTTATTTGCCTTGAGTTTTTGTTTAATGAGAATGGTCAAACAATCCCCATGTAGATACTAGGGGTAATGTCAGACTTTGACAAAAAAAGTCCTCTGAAGCATTAGATTTCTTATCTGCATGCAAGAAGGGATATGTCTATTCCCTGAAGACAACCTGCAGTAAAAATCTTAGAGACTTCCAATAACATACTTGAGTACAAAAATACACACTGTCACAGTGGAATGTGTTTCTTTTGTGGGCATACACCATCTCTGACATCAGAAATAAAATGGACATATAACTCTTTAAACAGCTGTTGGTCCTCCAACCATTCATATTATTAGTCCTTCAAAACTGTTTAAATGTATTTTGCGTTCATACATCTTGTGCTACCTAAAAAGATAGCCATATTCTCTACAGCTCTGATGCCCTAAAAAGGTAGCCATATTCTCTACAGCTTTGATGCCCTAAAAAGGTAGCCATATTCTCTACAGCTCTGATGCCCTAAAAAGGTAGCCAAATTCTCTACAGCTCTGATGCCCTAAAAAGGTAGCCATATTCTCTGCAACTCTGATGCCCTAAAAAGGTAGCCATATTCTCTACAGCTCTGATGTCCAAAAAAAGGTAGCCATATTCTCTACAGCTCTGATGCCCTAAAAAGGAAGCCGTGTTCTCTACAGCTCTGATGCCATAAAAAGGTAGCCATATTCTCTGTAATTCTGATACCCTCGAAAGGTAGCCATATTCTCTACAGCTCTGATGCCCTAAAAAGGTAGCCATATTCTGTACAACTCCGATGCCCTAAAAAGGTAGCCATATTCTCTACAGCGCTGATGCCCTAAAAAGGTAGCCATATTCTGTACAGCTCCGATGCCCTAAAAAGGTAGCCATATTCTCTACAGCTCTGATGCCCAAAAAAGGTAGCCATATTCTCTACAGCTCTGATGCCCTAAAAAGGTAGCCATATTCTTACAGCTCTGATGCCCTAAAAAGGTAGCCATATTCTCTACAGCTCTGATGCCCTAAAAAGGTAGCCATATTCTCTACAGCTCTGATGCCCTAAAAAGGTAGCCATATTCTCTACAGCTCTGATGCCATAAAAAGGTAGCCATATTCTCTACAATTCTGATGCCCTGAAAAGGTAGCCATATTCTCTACAGCTCTGATGCCCTAAAAAGGTAGCCATATTCCCTACAGCTCCGATGCCCTAAAAAGGTAGCCATATTCTCTACAGCTCTGATGCCCTAAAAAGGTAGCCATATTTTCTACAGCTCTGATGCCCTAAAAAGGTAGCCATATTCTTTACAGCTCTGATGCCCAAAAAAGGTAGCCATATTCTCTACAGTTCTAATGCCCTAAAAAGGTATCCATATTCTCTACAGCTCTAATGTCCTAAAAAGGTAGCCATATTCTCTACAGCTCTGATGCCCTAAAAAGGCAGCCATGTTCTCTATATCTCTGATGTTTCACTGGGATGAAAAACATCACAGCCATAGTAACATAATTGAAATGACTGCACCTAGACATATTGACTTGGTTTCCAACATGCCATATAATTTTTATTTTCTAATCATTGTATATTGACCCTGTACCATAATGTACAGAGTGCCTCCATTCCCCTACTCCAAAAATGCCAACACTTAAAATCAATAGAGGGGCACATTACTGCTTGCATAATGCACTTTTCAGTTCTTGAAGTTGTCACAAAAATGAATACTCTTGTGGATATGTTTGAGGCAGTGTTACCAGGAAAACTGGATACATGTTTGAGAAGCAGAGTGCTGCTGAAATGTATGTGTCCTCATCTAGGCTCATTCATCTGCCGTAACTTATATGAGGTATTGTGGAGTACTGACACCTGTTTGTAACCTAAGCAGTAGCATACAATAGTTTGACACAAGGATCCCTTAAATGAATGCCTGAAAATATATGAAAAACATTTCACAGAATTAAAAAGCTATATCCCTGCAGAGCAATCAGTTAGTAATATCTGTACCATGCACAACTCTATGTTACTCATCTAAATATGTACATCTATGTGTGCAAACTGCAAACTATGTGCATTTTATATCACACATACAGTATTGCAATTAGCTTAATATAGTATAATCCAGTCTAAATTTCATTAAATTTCAGTATCTCTTCATCTTCTTATTCTACTTATGTGGATGCAGATAACCATTTGCAAGGCACAGACATGGCGCACTTTATTCAGCTCAGGTGAAAGCATAAGTCCAACATATAAATTAGGTATTCCCTATTTTCAGTATGTCTCAGCGATATGAAAATATACTTGATTACATTGCAGTGTGCACTGATACAAGCTGTGGGAATTCATATTACTATACTTCTTCCCACATTAGACATTATCAAAGCCAACAGCCCTTAGGGGGGTCTCTCCTTTAATGCTTATATTAATATTTTGTACATGCATATTGTAAAAATTTACTGTTCTTTACAGCATTATTGTGCAACAGTGATGCTTACACTCTACTTGTAACAATGTTCATGTTCTGATGTCTATAAGTGATACTTGTATTTTCTGTTTATTGTGTTCTTATACTTGTTACAGTGTATACAGTATAATGTCTATATGTCCATTTTATTCAGTGTTTTGCCTAGCAAGATAGTTTCTTGGTTAAAGAGGGTCCTTGGATGATTTGGCTTATCTGGTTAACAAAAGAATATATAAATGAAATAAGTACACTAAAAATAATTGTGTGCAGGGAAAGTCAGTGGAGAACGTTCTGAAGGAAGAGTGTGACACATGGGCATAATTCAAACACGGTATATCAGGGTGTATAGAGAGGGCCGATATAAGATCTGCATCAGGCTCTAGTTGCAGGAGGCCAGAGCTTTCTGACTGTCATGGATAAAATAGTAGTTTGAAGAGAAGAAATAGAAACAGGCAAGCTTTGCAAGGACATGAGTATTAAAATATCATGGGCAGCATACGAAATATGCATCGTATTATAGACAATAGTGCAAATATAAACTGGAAGGGAAAAAGTAGGGCTTCTGCACACTGAAGGAGGCCATGCAGTAGTCCAGCAAGAAGGTCAAAGAAGAGAGAGAGAGATGTCCTCTTCAATGGAATGCAAAGAAAGGGTTGTGAGAAGTACGGAATAATATTAGGCCACTGACTCAGATTTTCTCATTAGCAAAGTAACTGAGTGGCAAGAGATAAAAGGAAGGATCAGAACATCTGGGAATGATTGTTGCATCATTGAGTAAAACAGATGAAGGAGCTCCGATGAGTAAATAAGAAAGGAATGAGTGAGATATAGTAACCAATAAATCATTTGACTGGCCTGGTTGTGATGATCCAAAGTAGAATATAGTGATAAATACATATCAGCCATGAAGATGTTCAGTCACATTAACAACTTTACTAATGTCCTCAGGCATCAGGCAGCTTGGCATCTGAAAAGTTACCAAAATGCTAACCATTCCCCTTCACCCATAATGCCATGTATAGAGTCCTTCCTCTTCAGGCCTCATTTGATGTGTTGCAGCATTAATGCATCAGAGAAAGGCCCAAATGCATTTCTTATGTTTCTGTAGTAAAACTAAATTGGGTTCAGTGAGTAAACCATTGTTTCTTTCCTAATTGAATTGGTAAAGCTTCTGATATGGTTTGTAAGGTCAGTAGGCAACATTTATATTTTTTGTAGACATTTATCTTGCTTCATCCTTTCCTAGACCCACTAGTATTTATCTTACATCATAGTCTTTTCTGTTTGGTGGCATTCACTGGCTTTTCCTTTGTTTTATCTGGTTGTTGCTATTTATATGATGGAAACACTTATCATTACAATTATTAGTATAATTGACAGTTTGTTTCAAATTAATTTCATTATTCAGTGTTAGTTTGGGTTGTTCTGAAGTGTGATTTATTTAAACAAAGCACACATTTAGGAAATGTTAGTCTGGGAAAGAAATTCCACTTCAGCGTAAATATGAATTAAACAGTTTTGACTAAAAAAGCAATCTAGAAATACTCTTGTATGAAAAGTCACTTTTTGCTGAAGCTGGCAGTTCCTTACAGTTGAAAGATTCAGTGGGGATGAAGCTTTCGGCCTCGGGCTCAGAGCCAAACATTATGATCATTACGTATGACTTTCCTAAATCTCAGAAAAGAAAGCACAAATAGAAGTCTGAAAGCAGACATCTGTTTACTCATCAGAAACCCAAAAAGCTAATGTCTGAAATGATACCAACTGAGACTTTGAAAGTGGTTTAAAGTAAATCACAAGTTAAATTTTCACACTCTCTGAACTAAAGTTTGATAGCAGAAGGTTTTTGCTTTGACCTTTTGTGTCTAAACCAGCTTTTTAAACATCCTCCGCACTGTCACATGCAGAGTTTGATTATGATAGATTAGTAAAAGCTATCTTATGGGCTTAAGATGTCTGCAGTCTCGGTCCAAGAAACATTTGTTGCAGACCAAGACCTTTTCTTCCTCCTTCCTTTCTCTGATAAGTCTTCTAGATTTTTCTCACTGATGCCCTTGTTATGGGTGTCAGTACCAAGGAGAATGGCTTCAGGTGACATTTTAATATCACCTTAACTTCCAACTTAAAGACTACAGCTCGCTTGTTTACCAAGCCATTGGTATTGATGCCTTTAGTGACACTGAGCAGCTGAGATATTCAGTACTCATGCTGATCTCAGTACAGAAGGCTTTTTGATTGTCATTTCGAACAGCTTTGATATCAGGTACAATACCAGTTCTGACATTAACACTGGTGTTTCAGACATCTTTGCATTATCCACCTGCATCAGCTGCCCCTTTGCTGAAATTGTTGCTGTCCTTGCTGCCTGGCAGCAGGGCAGAGAGTCACAAACTCCTATGCAGTAACTGCCTACAATATCCCTCTATGACCACACTTCTTCATCTTTTCCAAACCAGTAACCTCCCCCGCCCCCAAGTATAGCACAAAAAAAACTCATTCAAGAAGAAGTGCATTGATGTGACCATCAAGTCACCCATTATAAGTGTTGGCATGAAGGGTGCAGATTCTCATCCACCCCCCCCCCAGACCAGAAGACCCCCGATTCTTGGAGATCTTAGAGATGGTAAAGCAGAAGAGGATGGCTAACAGACCCTGTGTTCTCACTACATAAAACATTGCAGAGACCATTCAAACTTCCACACTCATATTCTTGAGTGGTTTTGTCACTGGTAAAAATGCTTTAACTGGCAAGTATTGATTGGACCAAATCTAATACTGTGACACATGTATGTAGGAGACCCAGACAGGATAGTTTGGCCCACTGTACCACACCCGTTATCACTCCCTCCTTGGTCAGATCCGACCACAAACTGATAATCCTGGACATCCTCACCCCTCCACCTCCCCCAGTCAAAAAAAACATAGTCAAAAACCTTTCCAAAGCAAACTTCAAACTACTTGCATCCGAAGTGGAAAGCTTCACTATTGCCTTGCAGAAGGATAATGATATCCAGGATGTGGAATCCTACACCAAGGCACTCTATATGCATCTTCAGGATTGCATGGACTGTGCTATTCCAAATAAAACCAAGACTCCTTCCTCAAGCAAGAAGAAACCAGTCTGGTGGACCCTGGCCATAAGCAAACTTTACAATAAAAGGAGGAGACTTATACAAAAAAAGGCCAAATCTCAAGTAGAAAAATCATCCCTGATCAGCATTAGTAAGAAATTGAGGGCCCTCATCAAGTCAACTAAAGCTAATTTTGAAAAGAAAGTTGCCAAGGATGCCAAGGATAACCATAAGGTCTTCTATGGCTACATCAAAAACCTAAATGGCAATGCTCAGGTCTGTTCTGAGCTAGTACAAAATGGAACAAAATACACTGACCCTTCTGACATTGCCAACATCTTGGCTGACAGGTTCAGTGCAAATTTCTCCCACCCTTCACCACCTACAGGGCCTATTACTATTCCAACCATTCCAGGGGATTATGTAAGTCCAATTATTACTGATACATTGGTTAACAAGGCTCTATCTAAAGCTAAAAACACTGCCTCCATGGGACCAGATGGTGTCCCAGGCTGTGTCATACGCGAGCTCCAAAAGGAATTAACCCTGCATCTTAATTCCCTGTTCAGTCTCAGCCTCTCCACAGGATATGTGCCCAGAGAATGGCACACGGCAATGGCGGTCCTGCTACACAAGAGTGGGGCCACATCTGACCCTGGGAACTACTGACCAATAAGCCTGACCAGTCTGATCTGTAAGGCTATGGAGCAAATCATTATGGAACTCATAAATGGTGAGATTGGGAACCTCCAGTCGCTGGACCCCACACAGTTCGGCTTCGTCAAGGGCAGATCATGCCTCCTGAACCTGGTGGATTTCTTTGAGGCAGTTACTCAGGGTATAGATAAGGGAAAGGAGGTACACACGGCTTACCTTGACCTTGCTAAAGCATTTGACACCATTCCCCATTCGGGTATTATTGATAAGCTCACCAGCCTGGGCATAAACCCTTACATCACAAGATGGATCGCAAACTGGCTCTCAGACAGATCCCATAAAGTAAGAGTAGTGGGATCTATGTCCGAATCCAGACCAGTAATGAGTGGTGTGCCTCAGGGCTCTGTCCTGGGGCCCCTCCTGTTTGGCATATACTTCTCAGAAGTACAGTCAAGCACGGAAGGGCTGTGGCTGACTAAGTTTGCAGATGACTGCAAACTGGGTGCTATAATAGAGTCTCTGGCTGACATGGAGATCCTCCAGAAGGGCCTAAATTAGACTGATGCATGGTGTCAAAGCCATGGTCTCAAGCTAAATGCAAAAAAATGCGTAGTAATCCCCTTTGGAAAAAACAGAGTAACCGCAAACTACAACATAGGAGGTAATCCCCTGAAATCTGAAAAAGAAATAAGGGATCTAGGGACCCAAGTAGATAGCCAGCTTTCCTTTGATAACCATGTTGCCAAAGTGGTTAGAAAATCCTTCTATGTGACCCATCTGATTATGAAAGGGTTTGCATCAATATCTAAGGATGTAATGGTGCCCCTATACTCTTCCCTCATCAGACCCATTATTGAGTACAATGCACCAATTGAAATGTACCTGGCTAGACATCTCCATCAGCTGGAGAGACCACAGAGGTACCTAACCAGGAGAATTACTGGCCTCAAACAGTTGCCCTATGCAGCATGATTGAAAAAGCTAAGACTGTTCTCTGTTGCATATCGCTTTCTCAGAGGCGATCTCTGTCTAACGTACAGAGCCATGTCTATCCCAGAATTGTTGAACATGCTCTATCTTAGCAAAACCAAATCTACTCGAGCTACATGCTCTAGGGATATAAACCTCAACACAACAATGAATAGAACATGCTCTACATAAGACAGAGCCCCTCACTATCACTCTTCAAGAGGAACCTTGATGAGTGGATGGGTAACAGAAAGTTCACACCGGGGATCACACCAACAGCACTACTAGATAGGGGCCAAGGGTACTAGCTGCTAGTACAAGGGTCTAGGGAACTACTAAAGGGGCGGTGAATACTGCACAATGTGGCTGGGCTAATATATGCCTTCGGGCAGATAGCTCAGTACCAACCTATGAACTTATAAAGATACGAAGAGCTAACTGAGTTGCACAGTCAGTTCACTTGATGCAGCATCAGAAGCCCTTAAAAGGTTAAAAATTCACAGAGCCCTGCAGTCTATCTTATGATAAAGAATTTTGGGGTATGGATTAAATTGGGAAGTGGATTTATGGATCCTCCAAATTCTCCTCAGGGGCCACAAATTACATCACTTATGAATTTTACTTTTTGTGGGAGCTGGTTGATGAATACAACAACTGTTAAGCCCATTGCCAAATGGACCTATAAAAATGTTTTCCTAATTGGCAACCTATCTTTTTTGTGCTAGACCTCTTGATGAGAAGAGCATGTCCTTGCTCACAGCTCAGCTTTGGTGAAATTCCTTCAGGAACCGTCTGTCCTATCCCCCTAACAGGCCCAATCTGGATCCATTTCCTACAGTTACCAGCAAAGTTTCTTCAGTTTCTTTGATAGATAGAGATGCTATCTAGCCATTCAAGGCAGATTAGATTCCCATATATGCACATTGCCAGGAAAACAATATAAAATAAATGCACACATATTTTCCATTTGAGTTTTGCCTGGAGGAATGAACCCCTTTACTTTTCTAATACCCTCAGTCCTGGCTTACATCACATATTTTTGGCACAGATCTCAAATACTTATTTACACAAGCAGACTTAACTGCTACATCTAATTCCATCAGTGTTCAATTTACATGTCATTAGCCATCTTGAAATTATGTAAAGCCTTTTTAAAAGGTAATTTTCTTCTTAGACCTCCTTTCAAGAATTCTGTTCCACTATGGGATATACATTTTGGGCCAGAGAAACACAGATCCTTGTTTTGGACCAGCATCTTCCACAGTATACCTTTTTATTTTAGAATGTTTTTGTCATAGTGGTCATTACTAATCTAAGAGTATCAGAGTTGCAAACCTCTGCAGTACCCCCCTCCATACTTGATGGCGCATAAGGATGCTGATCATTCTATCATGCCTAAGGCAGCTACTAAATCTACTCAATCAATCAGGATACTTGCCAGTTTACTTCCTCATATATTTTAATAGTAGATGACATTTTGTCAATTGTATGGATGTTGATAGTCTACAATTTAGGCAGCCAAAAGTAAATCATTCAGATAAATTTGTCAGCTTTTCATACCATATTCAAAATAGAAACCTGGTTTTAAAGTATGCTACACAACCATGCTAATTAGATGACTGACTACATTAAAATTTGTTATAATAAGTACAATAAGCCTTTGCCCTTGAACCTGGGACTCACTCAACTAAAGTAGTGCCTGTCTCTGTATGTGTATACAGCAGCTGCAAGGTTTTATCTGAATACTTTTGAAAGGCTCTGTACACTGGACGTGATATTTAGGTGAAGGCTGGTAATCAGAGATGTCTTCCCATAAATGAGTATACCTAGAAAGGAGTTTGGGAAGGCATCCTGCTGCAACAAGGATAGACCTCTTCATACCAGATGCAGATGTGATTTACATACCATAATAATAGCTCCAAATGAGTAGGTTCATCCTGATTATGACTGGATTTCTTCTTGTTGACTTGGTCTTATCTTTATGAGTTTATTTGCTTTGGATTACACAGCACTGATGTGGGGAGGAATGTCTCTTGACAGGGTATTAAGAGTAAATGGGAAAGGTTTAATAGCCTGGAAAAAGCTTCAGATGCTTGTCTAATTCTTGATTACATTAATCCTGTTGTTAATGAGAAATGTCTTGGTCACCCAACTCAGTGGTTAAGATAAGTACATAACTGTCAATTACTGCAGACTGTACTCCAAGAGCTCCTAATGATGGTGGTGGAGAGAGATGAAATAGAAGAAGAAGAATGAAGGGGAGGCTAAAGTCTTACAGAGAGTTTGCATTCAGCTAGGGGTGTCACTGGTGATATAAGGACATTACCATTCTGTCCAGTTACTTACTGTTAGAAAAATATGTAATAGCAATATACATGCTTAGTGCATTTAGTGCATTCAAGATTTAAAAGGGTTAATACATTTATTCTGTTCACACTGCATGAATCTGCACAGCCATTAGAAACTTAACAAGAAGCATTCTGTTTCTGCTAATGTCAGCAAATAACAAAAGAAGTAATTCATTTCTGCTAATGTCTTGAAAATTAACAAAGGGATATTGATTTCTGCTTATGCCATGAGAAAACATGCAGCTGCTAGAAGCTATTGATAAAAAAAACAATAGATGCTTGAAAGTTTAAACCGTAGTCAGCATTACTTGTACTAAAGCTAGAAATGTACCTTGAATCTAGATAAAATGTAACACATGTATTAGAACAGTACAATAGAAGAATTGAAATGCTGAAATGGACTGACATAAACCCAAGGCCAGGTTGTTTTTCTCAAAATGTTTTGCAGAATGACAGATATTTTTAACTTGGTCAGCAATAAGTCTAACAATATTTTCTGTAGAACATACAGAAGGCTGTGCCTAACTACGTCAGCAATAGAATGTAACATTTTCTATGTGACAGGAAGCGAACTGTATAAGTATAGCCTACTAATCATTAATTATCCAGACAAATCCTGTACATACATGCTTTGTGTCCTTGCTGCAAGTAATAAAGGGTGCCTTGCTTGAACCTAATGTGAACTGGTCTTTGAAGTTTTTTCCTTTGACAGATTGGTCCTTCAGACCGGAACCCTCTCTTCACCTCAGATTAGATGGGCCAGGTGGTTGAAATCGTACGGGGAAGAAACCAAATCGGTTCTTCTTATCTGAAAAGTCCTCCGACTGAATTGTCGTTCAAAAGAGGCCAGACACTTTCTGATCTGTGACTGAAGGATGGGTCTCCGTGAATTGGTGATCAATCATGTGGGCTCAGGTAAGGTGAATCTACTTTTTTCTGTTTTCTGTTTTAGATCAGGGTCTAGATATGTATTGTTTTTGTTAGACTGTATTTTTCTTACAAGTCAGGGACAAAAAAGATTACAGCCTTGTCATAGATCAGGAGAAACAGAATAAGTAGGCAGTCATTCTGAAGAGACTATAACAAAATCCGTGGTACCACGTTAAAAAATAAGAAAAGTTACATAACGATAAAAGGGTAGAACAAAATGGGTAATAATTGCACAAAAAGACCCCAAAATCCACCGTTAACAGAAGACGCAAAATACGTGCAGTTGCAGCGCGCTGACAATATTAAATATTATTCAAAATGGGTTAATAAGTACAAATTCGACGGGAAATTAGAAAAATCCTCACTTATCAAACTTATCAAACAGCTCAAAACTGATTCCAAAGGTCGGGTAAAAAAGCAACATAAATTAGGAATCCCTCAGGCACACAGGTGGATTGAGGAAGTAAACTGTAGGGAACAAAAGAACAAGAATTCAAAAGCAATGCTTTTAGATAAGGAGGACAATAACTTAACAATAGCATCAGCACCTCTGCCTCCCTTACTGGAATATGAAGCAAGTGAACAGGTTAGTCCACCCCCCATGATATCCTGTGGTCACTGAAGATAGAGGCATTATGAAAATAAAACCGTATATTAGAGATCCCATCAAGACCAGGTCTCGAACAAAGGCAGGTAACTCAAATGAAGACATTGAGTTATGGCAAATGGTTAAGAATTCATGATCTATAAGTGAAGGAGAAGAAATATGCCCACTTATAGAAGTACCCAACCCTCAGGCAGGTCAAGACAATCAGGACCCAACTATTTTAGTGTATAGATCTTGGACTCCGGAAGACATCCGGAAAGCCACTGAGGGAATTCCCCATCCAAAAGTTAATTTTAGAAAATTCTCTGAAGATTTACAAGGAATGAGGCTGAGATATAACTTAAACGGAGAAGAGGTAGAAAAGGTAGACAAATAGTAGGGCCAGATTGGCACATGATTAGTGGGAACTGGAATCCCCGTGATGCTGCACAAAGACCCCTCCCACATAGCAGTGCAGAATTAGACACCAGAGTAAAAGGTCTGACAGACCGCATCTCTGAAAAATGGAAATCTAGGGCAGACTGGACTTGCATTAATCAATACATCCAACAAGAAGGTCAAACAATTGACCGGTATTATGCCAGATTGTTTGAGTGTTTTAATAATCACTGTGGAATGCAGGTTCCTGAAGATCAAACACAAGATTCCCCATATGAACAGCAGTTAAAGAATGCATTTTTAAAGGGCAGTATTGCACCTATAAGCAGTTTTATTACAAAACACATGGTAGATCATTGTACAAGCAGGTTACAGTCATTACTTGAATATGCTAGGCATGCTGAAAGGCATTTTAAAAGCAAAAAGAAAAAGAAAGCTCAAATATTTTCTGTAGACGATGCAGCAGAAGTTTATGTTGTACAGTCCGGGAAAAAGGGCAAGAAAAATGCACAGGGAAACAAACAATCTGATCAATGATCAGAAGACTTTGAAGGGCAAAAGAAAAGGGGTGAATGTTTTAAATGCAGTAAAAAGGAACACTTGGCAAAGGATTGCAGGAAAAATAAGAAGGCAACAACGGAAGACAAGTAGGGTGAGGACTGACTATATGGTAGTCAGGAATCACTAGAAAGGACCAGTGAAGAAGGGACAAATGAGAATGTGCTAGAGGGTGTAGAGGAAGTGCAGGAAGTTAGTGACAATGAAGAAGATGAAATATTAGACTTAGCTTTATTGAGCTAGGAGATCTATTTAGCAGATACAAAACCAGAAGTTACACTCTTGGTAGAAGGGAGGGAAGTCAAATTCTTGTGTGACTCAAGGGCATCACAAACCCTGATACATCCCTCCAAACTGCCAGAAAACACAGAGACACCTGATTACATACTGGTCAAAGCAGCTAATGGACAGCTGTATCGGGAGCCACTCTCCCGTGACATTGCAATAACTGATCCAGTTTCAGGATTGACACAAAAAAGCTAAATTGTTGTTTCTGCAAAATGCCCAGTAAACCTCTTGGGCAGAGACCTCATGCAGCTATTTGGTATAGCAGTAGTCCCAACCATGCAGGGTATGGAAGCACAGCGACAAATTGATACCTTTGCAGTGCAATCAGAGGGTGAAATGTTTTATTGGTACAGCCAGGACTTGGTTATGACTAATCCAGGGACTGTAATCGAAGAGTTAATGAATGTAGCCATCAGCAAGTTCCCCTCCCTTGACATTGATAAGCAACAACTGTTGCACTGTACCCTGTATAATTGTAACACACCAGGACCTGATAAGGAATAGGAGCAAGAATTGTTTAAGAATCATGCATCCAGATTGATATTGCGTAACCTGTACTGGGACACAGAAAGGAACAGTGTAGCCAGCTGTTCATTGCCCCAGGAGTTCTTTGCACTTTATAAATCTAATTGATTACCACATGTTAGCTTAACCAAAAACAGAAATATAGAATGGGCAGACCTAGGAGAAAAAGTCACGAGATGGGAGAAACAGACAGAACTAGAACTAATTGGATAACTCAGACCAACCCAGCTGTGTACTTGTAGTCTAGCGAGGACAGCTGATTGACACTCCTATTAAAGGAGGAAGAAAATGCCTTACAAAATATACCAGATACTCTCTGGTCAACAGGAAAGTCAGATGTTGGACTTATTTGTACAGCAGGACCAGTTACTATCAAGCCAAAGTCAGCATTTAGACCACAAAAGAGACAGTATCCCTTAAGGAAAGATGCAGAGGCAGGGATAAAGCCTGTTATAGCAGCCTTACTTAAAGGAGGGATACTAGTAGAATCTCCTGATTCACCATGTAATACACCCTTATTTCCAGTCAAAAAAGCAAATGGAGAATGGCGTATGGTCCAAGATTTACAAGCTGTAAATGATGCAGTAATACCAAGGGCACCTACGGTGCCAGACCCACACACCCTGTTGAATGATTTAAAACCTCAACAGAAGTATTTTTCTGTGGTAGACATTAGCAATGTGTTCTTTTTGATACCGATACACCCTGACAGCCAGTATTGGCTTGCATTCACATTTCAGGGGAAAAGGTATACATATACGCGACTACCACAGGGATATTGTGAAAGTCCAACAATATTCTCACAAGAAATGGCAAGCAACTTGATGGGATTCACCCCACCAAGAGGCAGTCAGATTTTACTTTATGTTGACGACATCTTGCTGGCAGCCCCCACCCAGCAGGATTGTAGAGAAGATACCATAGCACTTCTACAATTCTTAGCCACTGAAGGACATAAGGTAAATAAAAGTAAACTGCAGCTTTGGAAAAACAAGTCAAATACCTAGGATATGTAATATCCAAGGAAGGCAGAACACTAGATGAGGACAGAAAGGTAGCAATTTTGCAAGCACCAAAACCCAGTAACAAGAAGGAAATGATGTTCTTCCTGGGTACAACTAATTTTTGCCGGAGCTGGATTCCAAACTATGCTTTGGAATCTTCACTTCTGACAGACCTTATATATAAGAAGCCTATGGCAGCGCAGGATTTATTACAATGGACACCCGAAGCAGAATCTGCTTTCTGCAAACGGAAGCAGTTAATAGCATCCTCATTAGTTCTGGGATTACCAAACTACCATAAACATTTTTTTCCAAACTGTAGATTGTAAGTAGGGTTACATGACATCAGTACTAACACAGCAGCATGGGGATAAGCAACGCCCCATTGCTTACTATTCATCACAACTAGACCCAGTGGCATGATCCTTACCCCACTGTGTGCAAGCAGTATTTGCAGCTGCAATAGCAGTACAGGCTTCGGCCTCAGTAGTCTTATTCCATCCTCTCACTTTGACAGTGCCTCATGCAGTCACAATTATTTTACTACAAGAAAAGGTGGCATATCTTTCCCCTGCTAGGCATCTTTCCTGTATGACTATATTTTTGAGCCAACCTCACATGACAATTGAGCAATGCACGACTTTAAACCCTTCCACTCTGCTCCCGACTCCTGCAGACGGCACACTGCACTGCTGCCTGCAGGTAATTGATCAAAAGACACTACCTAGAAAAGATCTCACAGATGTCCCCTTGGATGATGCCGAGGTGACATACTACGTGGATGGCTTGTGCAAAAGGGGTCCTGCAGGACAGAACCTAGTAGGATATGCAGTAGTTTCTGATACAGAAATTATAGAAGCAAAACCTTTACTACACAACTTATCTGCACAGGCAGCGGAATTGATTGCTTTGACACGGGCATGTACCTTAGCAAAGGGTAAATGTGTAAACATACTGTACATGTTTTTGCACAACAGTGGAAAAATCGGTGAATGATAACATCTACTGGCAAACCTATCAATCATGCACAGTTTATTTTAGATCTTTTAGAATCTATTCAGTTACCTCAGAAAGTAGCCATTTGTAAATGCACAGCTCACACCAAGCAACAAGATAGAATTTCAAAAGGTAATGCGAGAGCTGATACAGCTGCAAAACAAGCAGCTACAGAAGTATTTCTTTTAAATGAGGAATTACAACCCTCTGAGATTTTAGACTTAGAAATGTTAAAAACAATGCAGACACTCACTATGCAAGCTGAAAAACAACGATGGGTAAAACGAGGAGCAATTCTCAAAAAGGGGCTGTACATCTCTAGAGAAGGGAAACCGATACTACCATCTAATTTGTTTAGATATGCAGCTTTGTTGAGCCATGGGCAGTGCCATGTCTCAACAGGGGGGATGGTACAGCTGGCGAACCAGGTGTTCACAACGTACAGATTTACAAACTACTCTAAAAAATGTTGTTTGATGTGTCAGATTTGTAACAAACATCATGCACAAGGGGCGTTAAAGCCCAAGCAAGGGAGTTTCCCTACACCACCACATCCGTTTCACACTATCTGTATGGATTTCATAGAATTAAACAAATGTGAAAATAAGAAGTATTGTCTTGTCATTGTAGATATGTTTTCCAGATGGGTGGAAGCCTTTCCAACCAAAAATCCAGATGCAGCCAGGGTGGCAAAAGTACTTGTCAAAGAAATCATCCCTAGATTCAGCATTCCAGAAAGGATCTACAGTGACAATGGTACACACTTTGTAAACCAAACCATACAGCAGTTAAGTAAGCATGTTGGTATTTCTTTAAAAAATCATTGTGCATACCATCCACAATCTGTAGGGCTAATTGAAAGGCATAATGGTATATTAAAAAACAAATTGAAAAAATTGATAGCTGAGACAGGGAAAAATTGGATATACTGTTTACCCCTGGCACTGCTGAGCATGAGAACTGTCCATACAGCAAAAGGATTGACTCCTTTTGAAAAGTTATTTGGAAGGGCTTACTATACACCCCAGTGGAAACTTCTCATATCATCAGACCAGGAAGCTGATTTTACACTAGCTGAATATATGAAGAAAGTCATGAATTCTAAACATCTGTTGCAGTCAAATTCTGTTTCAGATAGAAAGCAAACTGAAACATCAGAAATGGCAGTGACACCCAGGGACTGGGTGTGGATAAAAGTTGTCAAGAAGAAGAATTGGTTGTCGCCAAGGTGGGAAGGTCCCTATCAGATGCTTCTTTCGACACCCACTGCAGTCAAGATAGCAGAGTGAGCTTCGTGGATCCACCTGACGCACTGCAAACTAGTTAAGAACTTTGAACTGGACAAAATCTTACCTCTCCATTGGGGCCCTCAGCACAAAGTCTGGCTACAAAGGGGGGTCAGATCAATAGGACTGATCCGTCTCAACCCCAGTGAAGAAACCATCGGTGCTGAAGGTCCTATTAGGGCAGAGAGTAAGAACACGTGTCTGAAATAAAGATGACAGAATCCAGTAAGATCCAAATGTACCTATTCGGAAGAGTCGGAGAAAACAGGATTGCAGAACAACCGTTTCCTCTGAAGTATTGCATAACCATCCTGTTGACTGTACTAGTGACAATAATCTTTTTGTTGTGGCCATTCCTTTTCACAGCCACACAAACTGAACTAAACAAGCATGCAGAGGTGTACGTAGAGTGGCACCCAAACTTTAACACTTACCAGGCAATCAAATATGTGTATGCTGAGACCTTCAATGTTTTGAATTGCTGGATTTGCACAGCTTTGCCAACAGCATATGGGAGGTTATTGTTAACTTCAGTCCCCCTAGGAGCCAACAAGACCTGGGAAAATTTAGTCTATGATACATCAGTTGTCACATCACAAGATAAAGTAGCATTGCACTTGTCTGTTTGACAGAAGGGGACTGTGTATTTTTACAAAAATGATACAGTTCAGGTGGGTTGGAGCAATTGCAATGTGACTGTTCCTTATAGATGCTACAATAAGACTGATAACACAGGGTCCTATTGCAACTCGAGCTATGATTCATTTGTTGAACTGATGCATAGGGCAACTGATGAAGTAAAACATAATGCTGACCTTTATAAACAACTGTCTATGATGGACAAAAAAATGTTTCATCCAGAGCCAGGACATAGTAAAGTTACTACCAAAGTAGAAGACTGTTATTTTGTTTGTGGTAGGAAAGCATACAAGTGGTTACCTGAGAATTGGTCCGGCAGTTGTTATTTGGGGTACCTGGTTCCGGCCATACGACACACAGCAGTTTTACCTCAAGGGAAAATTCGGAATGTTCGATGAGAAATCAAGAAGCCTGTCAATCCAGTAGGACAAATCAATGTGGGCTGGAAAAAACATCATGCTGTGACCTTAAGGAAAAATGGACTGTCATATATGGACTTGGGTGATACCATCATCTCATGGGCAGGTGTACTGCCAGCATATGGAGTAACAAAATCAATCTGGGAACTGAGAAAATTGTCTAAACTTCTCAAAATAATGAGCAATGCAACCTTTTCTGCCCTAGAATTGGTGACTGATAAACTGACTGCCATGAGAACTGTAGTGCTTCAAAACAGCATGGCTCTCGACTTCACCCTAGCGGCGAGAGGAGGTATGTGCACTTTAATCCAAGAGGAGTGCTGTTCATATATTCCTGGCCATAAACATGAGATAGACAATCATCTTGAGGTAATTCAGCATGTGTCAGCCATGAGCAAACCAGGACCAAATCCATTGATGGACTTTTTTCCAGAGATTGTTTGGGGGGTGGGGCAGTATCCTGATGAACATCCTGATTGCCATCTGTGTAGGAATGATCCTACTGGTGGTATGTGTGTGCTGCTGCATCCCCTGCATGAAAAGACTGATTAAAGACTTTATAGACATGAGAGTTTCAGAAACCTTATACCAAGGTGCTGAACTTGAAGAATTGTTAAAAATCTGAAAAAGCTTTCATAAGTTTAAACTGAACGACTCTCTTAACTGAAAATCCTGAGTAGGAAGAGGTTAGGGGAAGAAAAACTGTTTATGCTTATTTTGAAAGTAGAATAAAAGTATTAAAAGGGGGGAGAGGTTAGAAAAATATGTAATAGTAATATGCATGCTTAGTGCATTTAGTGCATTCGAGATTTAAAAGGGTTAATACATTTATTCTGTTCACATTGCATGAATCTGCACAGCCATTAGAAACTTAACAAGAAGCATTCTGTTTCTGCTAATGTCAGAAAATAACAAAAGAAGTAATTCATCTCTGCTAATGTCATGAAAATTAACAAAGAGATATTGATTTCTGCTCATGCCATGAGAAAACAGGCAGCTGCTAGAAGCTATTGATAAAGAAAACAATAGATGCTTGAAAATTTAAGCCGTAGTCAGCATTACATGTACTAAAGCTAGAAATGTACCTTGAATCTAGGTAAAATGTAACACATGTATTAGAACAGTACAATAGAAGAATTGAAATGCTGAAATGGACTGACATAAACCCAAGGCCAGGTTGTTTTTCTCAAAATGTTTTGCAGAATGACAGATATTTTTAACTTGATCAGCAATAAGTCTAACAATATTTTCTGTAGAACATACAGAAGGCTGTGTCTAACTACGTCAGCAATAGAATGTAACAATTTCTATGTGACAGGAAGAGAACTGTATAAGTATAACCTACTAATCATTAATTATCCAGACAAATCCTGTACATACATGCTTTGTCTCCTTCCTGCAAGTAATAAAGGGTGCCTTGCTTGAACCTAATGTGAACTGGTCTTTGAAGATTTTTCCTTTGACACTTACTCTTGAAAATGTTGGGGGATGTTAAGTAAGTCACTCATTAGCTTACCTGAAGGTAATGTGACATGTAAATAGAATTCTTAGCTGATGTTAGAGCAGCATGAAGAGAATTCTGCTCTATATACTTTGCATGCCTAAAATGGATTAAAAATATTTATTTTTTTAAAAACAGAGTCTGCTTGTTATGCCACATAATCTGCATACAGCAGCTTTGTCGATCTGTCCCCTATGACCTATCTTCTAATGTTGTCCATCACCAGTAAGAACAACAGTAGGCTCAGAGCTGAACCCTGATGCACACCCACTCCCTTTGGCAACTGCTCTGTGAGTCCAAACACAATACGGACTTGTGCCAGTGGTCTTACATAGCCTGCACTCATTCTACCAGTGTTTCTGGGGCTGAGCCATCACAGGACTGTCCAAATCAGCTTTCTTGGGACTTTGTCATATGCTCGCTCCAAGTCTAGGAATGCTCATTTGGGCTCTTTCTTCATCACTAGCTTCTTCTCAAATAACCATCTCACTGCAAATATTGAGTCCTGAATTTGAACCACTTATCTCCTATCTTACGCAATCACCCTCTCCAAAAATTTCAAATAGTATGAAATGGGTCTGATGCCTCTATACAGCCCACAGTTGTGAGTGCCCCCTCTCTCCTTGTACAAAGGCACTGGAATGCTTATTCTCCAGTCATCTAGGATACATCTTTCTCTCTGTACTGTTATGAGTATCCTGTGGGGCAATTTTACCCCTAACTCATTCAACATCTTGATCATATCTGCTGTGATCTCATCTGAGTCTACTACTTTCTCTGACTTCATTTTCCTTAGTACTGTTCTTACTTTTTCTAGGGTAGGTTCTTCTTACTCTGTTATTGTAGGCTAGGCCTGGGACAGTACAGACTCTGTGAAGTTTTTTTCCTTCATTCAAAAGTTGCTGAAAACAATCCTTCCATCTGCCTTTGTTGTCCTGTGGACTGTTGAGCAGGTTGCTACTGGCATCTCTTATGAATGGTGTCAGATAGCTATCTTCTTTATCTTTCTGTCTTGTCTTGCTATCTGATAGAGTTTCTTTGTGCAATATTCTGAGTCAGAATTTAGAAGCTGCTTGACTGTGACAGATGTCTTGTTCTTTGCTACTGCAACTGCCCTCTTATCCTCTTTGTTAGTCAGCTAGTATTTCTTCTTAGCTTGGTCTGGTTTTTTTATCCTCCTCTTTTTTCTGTACTCCTTCATTTTTATGACTTCCTCTGCTTTATGCATTCCATCACCAATTTTCTTTATGTACCTTATTTACAGGTCCCTAGTAGATCAACAAAAAGGCTAAAGATCGAATGGCCTAGTGATCGAAAATGCCGTTCATCGAAATAAGTATTGTGTGGGGCTGTGCCCCCCACACACCCTGCTAATTATATATACCAACTCCGAGATCACACTACAGTGAGGAAAGGGTAAATTTTCCAATCTTCACTGTACCGCGATATCACAACTCCGATTCCGAAGAATGGCACTTTTGATTTCTAAGCCATTCAATCTTTAGCCTTTTTGTCGATCTAATAGGGACCCTATTTACATACCTGGCCTGGTCACATATCTGTTATATAGTCCTCATACATTTTATTTTGTGATACTGCCATTATTCTTTAACTTCACCTATTTCTTCTTCCTCAGATGCCAGATCCCTGAGTACTTCCTTAAACGTTTGTGCTTTTGCTCCAGTCAACTTCCGGGTCTTCAGCCTAGACTCTGTTGACCTTATAGCCTTCTCAGTCCACTGTTTACAGTTGATTGTAGCTACCTTCATTTATGTTGTGATCTGGCTGTTTCACTGGGGGTGTCTTTGCAATCACTGATTCTGCCCCAGTGCCTTTTCCTTACTAGGATGAAATCTATCTGAGTTGCATGTTGGCCACTCTAGTAGGTGATCTTGTGAATGTCTCTCTTGGTGAACCATATGCCATCAACCATCAAGCCATTTGAAGAAAGAAGTCTAGAATGGCCTGTCTTTCATTATTCCTGTTGCTCAACATATGTGGACTCAGGCAGTCCTCATATCCTGTTCTGTCTGTCTCAATATGAGCAATCAGGTCCCCCATTATCAACACCAATTCATGTTCTCTGACTTTATCCTGTAGCTCTTGTAACTGCTGCCTGAATGCACTGTTTTCCATGCTTTCACAACTCTGCTCTGGTGCATAGGCTAAGATTATGAACAAAGACCTGTACTTACACTGGAATCTGATTATGACGAGTCTGTAACTAACTCTGATGATATCCCTCACTGTCTTCTGAAGCTTCTCCCACACCACGATTCATACACCACTTCTAGTCTGTTCTCTCACTTGAGGGGTAGGCTCTGGATCCCAAGCCAAGTGTATTTTGTTTCACTGACATTCCATTTTGGCTTCTGGATATAAAGGAAGTCCAACATCCTTCTTACTATCATGTCATTCACTTCCAAGCTGCGTCATGTCAATGAAGCTATATTGATTGAAGCAATTCTTAGTTCCTGTTAGGCAGGTTGATTGATTTCAGATACAGTGATCATAGATTTAATATGTAATTGTAGAATTTATTTTGGGGAAGAGCACTTTATACTGGGGATAAATGAATGAAACCACCCTGCAAAAATCACTTTAAATGTCTAATACCAAGTTTTGATTTTTTTATTGCAGGTTTAAAAGTGTTCAAAGTGTTAGGACTTGTAGGACCAAGTCTTATATTTCTGATAAGCAGCTTGATTTCTGTCATTAGTAAACATGAGATTTATCTTTGTCCTTTAATACTGAATCCAACAATACAGAATCTCTATTTTCAGAGCAGAACAGAGTGCAGAGAAAAAAATAGAGAATATAGGTATCTAAACTGGGATAAATCTGGATAATATATATATCTAAAAATAGATAACTTTGAATAATATATAGCTATAGAGCTATACATTTATATATCTATATCTGGATCTACTTTCATGGAACGAAAGTACATTATATTAAATGTGACTTACCTAAGCTAAAATATCTGAATCTTCAATTAACTGAAGCCACGGACTGCCAAAATATTTTCCCTGTGAAAGGCACTACTTGGCTGTCATGGTGAACTTTGCCTCTCGTCAATGTAGTGCAGTCTTGGAGTTGGTATATTTTAGTAGGGGGGTATGTGGGAGGTGAAGCTCCCATTTTGGTGGGCTTAGTTTTCATCCATTTAGGTTTATTTTCATGGTGGCCAAATGGTTCCTTTAACAGGGAAAGGATTTTGACAGTCCAGTCTTTAGTTAACTGAAGTTTCAGAGATTTCAGCTCAGGTAAGTCACATTTGATGTAAAGTACTTTTGTTCAGTGAAAGTAGACCCCTATATCTATATTCTTTAATCTTACTGTATGCCATTAGCTTACTCTATATCAACCATACTTACACTTTCTACCCTAACCATATCTCCTTCTCCTAACATACAGTATATGTTTTCTTTCCCTAATAACAACAAAAACAACAAATGTTTCATCCAGCAATAACCAAAAGAAACACAAGCAACAGCTACTATGAAATGTCCCCCAGCTTATAAAACACATACCCTGTCCTCTACTTTAAATTTCAAGTACTTTAACACACCTCCCAAACCAAAAAATAAAACTTCAACCCATCAAAACTAAAAATGGCTTTATAGACAACTGCTATATTTCCAAGATCTCTCAATGTGGTTACATCCACCCGACCATAAGTCCTTCTTATCCTCCAATCAGTGTACCACCTTCTAAATGTCTTAAATTTGTTATAGCAAATCTCTGCAATATTTATGACAAAATAGCAGACTTTCATGTCTGGATAACTTACTTTATGCTAGACATTATAGCTGCCACAGAAACGTGTTTCAGACCTTATATGAAAGACAGAGTTTCTTCTTCCCAGCTATAGTGTTATGTGAGTAGGTTAAAAAAAGGTAAGTAGAATAGCCTTACTCTACCACAGCTCTTATATTCTGACTCATTATTCAAACGCCATACCAAAATTTGCCAATTCAGGAATTCTCATCACCCTCCTATAAATAAATAAAAAAAAACATATGTATTGTAGTACTTTACATCCCTCCTGAAAACAATATTCCTATACTAAAAGACATGCTATCACTGTTATCAGATACTTTCAAAAATGAGACTGTCATACTAGAAGATGTCAATATAAACTGGTTTAACCAAACCTCTGATTTCCCTACTGCCACCACAAACTTATATGGATTCACTCGGCTTATTAAATCACCAGCTAGACACAATAAAACTAACAACCAAGGCTCTGTCCTTAACTAGATTATTGTCTCCAGCATAAGTAAAATCACTCAATCTGGAATATTTCCAGACATTTTAAATGACCACTTACTAGCTTATGCCTATAGAACTATTTCTCATATGGCAAAAAAATGTAACTATAAAACATCATGCAATCTTTCCAAATTTAATCAAGTCATTCATTAATTTATTAACAGCAATGGACTGCAACACATTAAAAACTCTCCCTTTAGATGAGGCAGTAAATTATTTCAATTCATTACTTCTAAATGCTTTCAATAGCTTAACTCCTTGTGTTCAAACAGAACCACATCCAATTACTCTTCATGGCTTTCAAAGCTGTGTAAACACCTTATGATTGACAAGGATAGGGCATGGAAAGAGTGGCAAAAGTGCAAAACCAGCGCAGACTTACAACTTTTCAGACAACTTTGTAAACAAGACAAAAACAAGTCATCCACGACAAAACATATTATATACCCATATAGACTAAACACAGACATAATCCCCAAAAGTTCTGTTCCTCAATTAAATCACTTCTTATCTCTGTATCTAAATAAGATCCCACTCCAGCTCCTGAAAGTACACCTCTTCAAACTGCATGTTCATTTAATTCCCACTTTATTGAAATTATATCCAGCTTAACCACATGTACTCCCCACCCACCTACCTCCTACACATGTAACTCATCCAACCCCATTCCTCACCGTATCCTTCTCCACATAAAACTCAGTCAACCTCATTCCTCATCCCCTACTCTTCCACATGTAACTCATCCAATCCCACTCCTTACACTCTCTTCCTCCAAATGTAACTCATTCAACCCCATTCCTTGCAATTTCCCTTCTCACAGCACCACAAACTCCTCACATCTTACCTGTATCCCACCACTGCTCATTAAAACTACCTCTACCAATGCCCTCTCCTTTTCCCTACAGCGAGTACCAACCTCATGTATAATGAAACTAGTATACATGTTAAAACGAGGCTGCACCTCAGCAGATAATATACCTCTGAGTACTTGAGAATGGCTGCCAATGCACTGGCCTATCTTATTAGCATTCTTATAAATAGATCTATAGTTGAATTGTATGTCCCATCAATATGGAAAAAGTCCCAAATCATTCCTCTGCACAAAGTAGGAAACTCTTCCAATATGACTAACTTTCACCCCATAGCTATTCTGTCCCCTCTTTCAAAAATCTTAGAAAAATGGGTGCACAAACATCTTCTAGACTATCTCCTTCAAAATCAACTGTTACCCTGTACCCAATATGACATTCTGCCAGCCCACAACATAGTCACTGTCTTATTATCCTTCATGGATTTTGTAAACAAGGCTAGGGATTTTAGTAAACTCATTTCCTTACTATCTCTCTATGCTTTTGAGTCTGTCTCTCTTTTCCCATACTCTTGCATTATCTGCATATCATCTCCCACTCTCCAATGAATCACTAGTTGCCTATCTAACAGACAACAATCAGTAAAATGGCAGAGCTCCTTGTTATCATATCTAACTAACAAAACAGGTGCTCCCTAAGACTCTATTCTTTGCCCCACCTCTGTAATATTTGTATAACTAATCTCTACACTTCTTCCTGTCAAGGCTGCAGCATTCAACATGCAGATGATTCCACACCTTCAACAAACAACACAAAAAGCTTTTACTTCCATTGAATCTTGGCTTACCAGCACACATTTACTTAACCCTAAGAAAACCAAGCTTCTTCTCTTTACTCTTAAAACAAATGTGTTAGACAGAAATAACTTCAAAATCATTTCTGTGAACAATAAAGTAATGGAAATAGTTCCACATACCAAGCTATTAGATATCATAATTGTTGAAATTTGTAAATTTGATTTTCATATACAAAACCATATAAAAAAATCAGAAACTCCATATGCTCTATAGGCATAAACACTTTCTGAATAACTCTTCCAGAGCTGCCCTTGCCTCTATATATATTCTACCCTCTCTCTCTGCTTTATGGAGTTCCAGTGCCAGCAACCTACAATGCTTACTAAAAGCTAAACTTGAAAATTACTGCAACATTGCTAAGTTCACAACTAATACATCACACTGCACCCACCACTGTACAGTGTCTCAAGATTCTCCATGACTTGAATTATCTACAACTTATTACAACCCACAACATTGTTCAAAAACCAGCAGCCTGCCTTACCCTTAGCTCTATCCCTCACCCCTCTTTCTGGTAAATGGTATATGTTTAAATGTGTTGTGGAAATCCACAGATAGCTGAGTCCGGGCCAACATGAAGAGCAGTGATAGTATATCAACAAAGATGATCCCAGCATACATTGCTTTTCTAAAAATCATCGGGGTCCCAGCTTTTCTAATTTCTCTGTAAAAAGTGGAAGAATGTGTCAGCCAAGCTAGAATCTTCACTCTGTATCACCTTAAACATCTTGCTGTGGAGGCTAATGAGATATATGCAAATGACTCCTTAAATACATACCAGTGTTTCAATTACATGGCTTCTGAATGCCCATGACTTTCACTTTTTTACGTCTTTATTGGTACATTCATGCCAGATCACCAATAACTTTCCCAAATGACTGGAATATCAACTAATGAAAAAATGAGACAGTATTAAATGTGGAATTGAATTCTTAATCTGCAGGTTCATTTGTAGATGTTACTGATAGTTGGATCAGCTCATTGAGAAAAAACCTGTTTACATAGATGGTCTGGAAAAAAATGAGTCTGCGAGTCTGCTTAAGTTTACAGAATGGGTCTTCTACAAGTGCTCGGATGCTGTATGCTCAACATATACTTCCTGGCTATTTGCTCAAATAGCCAAGTGATCCTAAGACTCTCACTAGTTCAATCTCTTGTAACATGTTAGATCCCATCCCTATAGCCTTTGCTGAATGGTTATATAGTTGATGTGGAACACTGGACATCCTAAATGCCTGTGCATGGCTTGTGGAGGTGTCACTTAATTCGACCATATAAGATGTGCTGAACATCATGACTGTGTCATAGCATGACAGTAGTCACCTGTACAGCATCCACAGACATAGACACCACATCAGGCCACAGATACCGTACATTTCCCTTGCTGCTGTTGGACATTACTGTCAGCCATGCACCTCGTGTGTGTGGTACATAACTGTCATGTGGGACATGGTGTATTGACATGCCTGCCATGTGTGGACACGGTTGCCAGGCAGCTAAGACATGTTAGTAGTTGTGCAGGGGTGTCATCCATAGGTCTTCCAGTGACCTGTCACATGACACAGCATGGTTTAGTGTGTATACACCTCAGCGATGTGGGTCACAATCCACAGTAGTTATGTCATATGTTTGCATGCAGTCATGGCTATGCACTGTGTGTGTATTGCACACTGTATAGCAATATAGGCACCTCATGATGCCATGCAATGGCACAGTGTCTGTACTTCACACTGTATAGCAATGTAGATGCCTCATACTACCCATCAATGCTCATGCACATCTGCTAAAAGTGCTTTCTATCTGTAGGGCATACAGACAACACTGCAATGTGATACCCATTACACCACTGTACATGTGTCAGGACACCATTGTGTCAGACATGTATGCATGTCAGTGCACACGTCCACAGATTACATGTCATACTACATGTCAATGTCAAGATCACATCTGCCATGTGTACTGATAACCTGTGCTGGTCCAAATGGTGTATCACAGGGATGCATGCTTGCTACCATGATTGTGTGAACTGCATGGCTTCTGATATGACACCTGCTTGCTGTTGTGTGCAACCCAGGGAGGTATGCTAACTACCAGTATTAATGTCTGAGCTGCATGCCGTCTGCTGTATCACATGCATGCTGCATGCCGTCTGTCAAATCACATGCATGGTGAGTGTGTGTGTCTGTGTGTCTGTGTGTGTGTATGTGTGTGTGTGTGTGTGTCTGTGTCTGTGTGTAATGTAGAATATTTCTTTGCATTCACTGGTGATGTAGGTGCGTTACCCTCCTGCGGTCCATCTGATGTTAGTGTCCCCACAGATACTAGCAGTGATGAACATATGCATGAGGTACAGGCAGGGTTGTCAGAGGCTGAATCTGTGCCAATGGTTGCCGTCCCTGCTATGTCCACCTCTTCCCCACACACAGTACTCATGCCAACACATACCCCATCACCAGTGGCCATTGAGGAAGGACAGTCAGCGTGTGTTAGCTCAGAACAGGAACGTGTGGTGGCTACAGAAGGTGTGTCTCCACACCATGGTGTCAGTGTAATAACTGCAGATGTGCCACACTGGCATGTGGCCAGTGCTGCCCATAGGAGGACCTCTGGCAGACATGCACCTGCAGGTCAGAGTGCAGCAGCTGGTGTCACCAGATGCATGTTCCAGACTGTAATGGCGGCACAGGCATGTGCTGAATGGCAGAACACAGAAGGGCAGAGGCTTCAGAGGGCTGCTATCCATTCTTTAAACATCTTTAAACAACAACATCCAGGCACTGGCAAATGCTCAACAGCAGATTGCTGATGTTCTGGACAGGCGATTGGGTGACATGGTTGGAATCCTTGACCGTGGCATGGCAATCTGCGAGTGTGAGCTGTCTGTGCTGGAAGATCTGGTAGGAGTGAGGCGTAGGCAACGTGGAGGTAGGCCATCTACACCACCTGGTGCAGGTCAACGTGAATGTGCCACCTCACATGCCTGGTCCCACAGTGCCAGTAGCAGTAGCAGTGCAGCTGGTGCTGTGCTGTCCACACCAGGACACAGCAGGCCATGTGGACGTGGCCCTGGACGTTCCCAGCAGGGACACAGTTCCAGTGGACATGTGTCATCAGACAGTAGCCAATCTGTACCTCTGTCAAGTGATGTACAGTCAGTAACAACCTGACCGCTGTGTAGGTTGTATGTCTTCACCTTCAGGTAACAGTAACATAGCGTACTGTTTGCACATGTAATGGTAGGATGGCTTGTGACACACCTGTGAGCTGTCCTCAGCAAATATCCATCTGCAATGGTGGACCACCACTTTATGTACACACATCCATCCATACCTGATGTACATCCTACCGTACTGTCAGTATTTCATCATATACAGGTGTCAGTGATGGGGCTGCATTGCAAATGCATGTTGTAGTTAGACACAGATGAATGACATACATCAACTACTGCACATGCATGGTAGCTGCATGCACACCACTACATGTACATGTGTGTTGCTCCTACATTCCTGTCATGTAGCCATGTTTGTATGTATTGCAATTGGTGGACATGTGTGATGACATACATTACACATGGACTGTTGTATGATATGTTGGTTGTCATGGGTAACTGTTACAGAGGGAATGTTACCTCAGTCAACATTGCTACCTTATGTACTGTTAGCATTCAACAGCCATGGACCTACCTTCCATGTGCATATGTGTGATAGCTGTAGCCACCTGTCTGCACAGAGGACAGCAAAAGCATTGCTATGTACATATTCATTGTGTGTGTGTGGGCCATGTACATATCCACTGCGATTACATGTATGTCATATCCAAACATGAGTGTTTTCTGGTGTACAGCGACAGTCATCTGTTAAAGCTGTGCAAGACCCAGGGCCCCTGTTATGTGTAGAGCTGACCTGGTTATGAACTGTGGCATCATTGCATTGCATACCACATGATGGAACCCTGTCAGTACATGTGTAGTCTGCACAGTTGCTGTAGACCCATGTACAGTCCACTGGTCATGAGTAACATGGTGGTGTGGTAATGTATGGATGTGTGTTGCTGGTCCAAGGACATGGTGATGTCCGAGGGCTACATAGTAGACTGCGGCATTTACTACTGTGATCTGCAGCTGAGACATCTGTGATGGCTCTCGAGTGTGTACTGGTCAGTACATGTGAGTGGCCTTCATGTACGTAGGGACAGTAACACCTAGAGCGGTCCGTCACGGTCTTATGGCCCACATGTCTGTATATGAGGAATATGGTGGTAGTGCTATTGTGCACAACTGTGCCATATGCCAGGTATTCCTCACTGCAGAGATGTCCGTATTCCCCATTGTTGGATCTGGATTGTCAGCTGTGATCACGAACGCTACACAGCTAGCACCGACGACCGGTGTCAGATGTGTGTAGTGCAGCGTTCATGCTAACAATGTTCACTATCGACACACTGTGCCCTTCCATGTTTAGAATCCGTGTACATACAAGACAGCCCTTCACTACTACTAAGCGTGTGAGCATGCCCAGTACGCCGTTGTGTAGATGGACACACAGTATATTCCAAACTGCCATGTGCTACTAAGTGTGTGAGCATGCCCAGTGACACCTTGTGTCGGTTATGTGCCTCTGTGTATGGGCATGACCATTGAAATCCTGTATAGCGATAGTGGTCAACCAGGTAACAGATGTCCATACCCCACGTCAGGATGGATTCCTACATTTAACAAACTGGGACTGTCTTGAAGGGTGTACTGTCTGTGGCACGCCTCGTATCCATGTAGTGTTGTAATAGTGCTCCGTAGATAGGCAGTTGTCCCGCTCACACAACTGCCGTGTGTTTGTCTATGTCTACCTTGGGACAGTAATATGCTTTTAGACTGCTCCCTCTCCATACATTCCCTATCAGTGTCTTTGCCTTTGCTGATGATGTCATCCACCTAGAAGTATGCCTCTGGGAATGCTGTGTTCCAGTAATCTCAGTAGCGCGTTCTGTAACTGCATAATGCTGTAGTGTGATAAGGTAGTTAGGTGTATGTTCAACTCCAGGCCCTGCCAAGTGTGTGTGTGTTTCCAGCTGCCTGGGGACAGAGTAATGCTTTTAGACGGCACCCTCTCCATACATTCCCTATCAGAGTCTTTGCCTTTGCTGATGATGTCATCCACCTAGAAGTATGCCTCTGGGAGTACTGTGTTCCAGTAATCTCTGTAGCATGTTCTGTAACTGCGTAATGCTGTAGTGTGATAAAGTAGTTAGGTGTATGTTCAACACCCTGCCATGTGTGTGTGTGTGTGTTTCCAGCTGCCTGGGGACAGAGTAATGCATTTAGATGGCTACCTCTCCATACATTCCCTATCAGCATCTTTGCCTTTGCTGATGATGTTATCGACCTAGAAGTATGCCTCTGGGAATGCTGTGCTCCAGTAATCTCAGTAGCGCATTCTGTAACTGTGTAATGCTGTAGTGTGCTAAGGTAATTAGGTGTATGTTCGACTCTCGTCCCTGCCAAGTGTGTGTGTGTGCGTTTCCAGCTGCCTGGGAACAGAGTAATACTTTTAGACGGCTCCCTCTCCATACAGTCCCTATTGGCATCTTTGCCTTTGCTGATGATGTCATCCACCTAGAAGTATGCCTCTGGGAGTGCTGTGTTCTAGTAATCTCGGTAGCACGTTCTGTAACTGCGTAATGCAGTAGTGTGGTTAGGTGTATGTTCGACTCCTGGCCCTGCCAAGTGTGTGTGTGTGTTTCCAGCTGCCTGCGAACAGAGTAATGCTTTTAGACGGCTCCCTCTCCATACATTCCCTATCAGCGTCTTTGCCTTTGCTGATGATGTCATCCACCTAGAAGTATGCCTCTGGGAGTACTACGTTCCAATAATCTCGGTAGCGCATTCTGTAACTGTGTAATGCTGTAGTGTGATAAGGTAGTTAGGTGTATGTTCGACTCCCGGCCCTGCTAAGTGTGTGTATTTCCAGCTGCCTGGGAACAGAATAATGCTTTTAGATGGCTCCCTCTCCATACATTCCCTATCGGCATCTTTGCCTTTGCAGATGATGTCATCCACCTAGAAGTATGCCTCCGGGAGTGTGGTGATGCTGAAACTCGGTAGCGCGTTCTGTTACTGCGTAATGCTGCAGTGTGGTAAACTAGACAGGTAGGTGCTCGATTCCACCGCATGGCAGGTGTGTGTGTTTGGCAGTTATACCCTATGTGATATCTGTGGGTGGCTAGCTGCGCGATGTGTTCAGTGTGTTTTGTTGCTGACCTATATAATGTCCACAGCCCGCATATTCTGCCAAGACACTGGGTTATCAACACATACATTCACCAACAGGTCTGGTGAGTAAATGTTAGCAGCCCTACACTTACCCTTAATACGGTCTGACCCATGTGATGCTACAGAACACACATGCCTTGATAGTAACAACACTACATGATGCAGGTGGCACATGTAGTTTGTAGTTTCCTTTTCATGCCTGTCTAATGCTTTGTTGTCATGTGAACCGCTGTTGTGATATAAATGCAATATCTACATATGTGTGTACATGTATATGTGTGTATGTATATCTATGCATATATGTATACAAATAACATATATGATATATGTGGATATGGAGAGATAGACATAGATATAAACATATATGTCTGGGGACATCAGCACTATTGAATGTATGTGCCGGATGATCTGTATGTGATAACCTGGGATGTATGTATATCTGCCATGGCATAGTGTTAATGCACATCGTCTGTTGTGTGCAGGGTCCCAGGTTGTAGTCATGTAGACACCGGGTATTTTGTTGCTGGGAAGACCATGGGACATCGAATATGGTGATAGTAAAGCACCTGTTACCAGTTGTGTATGGATCTGAGTGACACTAAGCAGTGGTTATTAATTTGGAGGTTCGGTATGGGTCATATAACTATTCATTAGAAGACAATACTATGCAGATGAGGTTGACAATAGTGTATCCCATTTATCCCCCAGGGTGTGATGCAGATACCTGGAGTGTATGTGTGTAGTTAGCCGGGTGCAGGGCTTGGACATAGTTGACAGCATGGGAGGGGGGGTCAGGCATACTGTATGTACATTGCAGAACTGTGCCTCAGGAGTGCCCCTGCCTTAGCATGCCTAAGCTAGGGGTGTGTCTATACTTGCCTGGTGACATTGGGAGGGACAACAGCAGTGGTAGGGTTGTCAGGGTGTACAGGCTGCACAAACAGGTGATGATCAGCACAATCAGCAGATGACATGGCCAGCCCACACTTGAACAGTATGGTAATGTGAGCAAGCATCATACACACAGGTTTCTTCCGCACTCTACACCACCGGTGTATACCTGTGGGGACATTTCCCGACACAATCCAACCAAATGAGTAGGGCTGCAGCAGGCAACATAGACCATCATGTGCAGGAGGCTGAGGGCAGTGAGGATGTGTATGCTGCCGAACATCCCTTACTGGGGTGACATAAGACTTTATAGACCCAGGGTGACTTACCAGAGGCTACATGAGCTGGGGATGGTGGAGCACTGTGGGGTGGACAGAGACCTCCTACAGTGGCTTGTTGATCTGTGCCTTCCACACCTGACACATTAAACAGGAAACCCATCACATAGGATACCTCGGTATGTGTTGGCCTGGCTATACTAGCCACAGGTACCTCACACAGCACAACTGGGGATGTCATGGGGATCTCACAGGCATCTGCATCCAGAGTACTGCGCCAGTTCACAGACGCCATGTCAACACATGCCAGTGAGCATGTACATGTCCTCAACACACATGATTAGTAGACCAGCAATATGCATCTCTTCAACCACATGGATGACTACCCTGGGGTACTGGGTGCTATAGCCTGCACACACATACACATCACAGCACCACCCGGTGAGTGGGGTAGGGCCTACAGTCACTGCAGGGGCATACCCTCCAACAGCTAGGCCATATGCAATGGCCAGGGCATTACATAGAATGTGTGTGCTGTCTGCCCTGGAAGCTATGATGATTCCGATATATGGCTTCTAACACAGCTGTACCACACCTTTGCCAATATGGACATCCCCTACAGTGTCCTAGTGGGGGATGCTGGGTAACCACTGGTGTTGTGGCTGATGACACCCAGCAGCAATGCACACACACCTGAACACTCACACCATAATGAGGCGGATGCACAGGCAGGACATGTAATTGAGCATGTGTTTGGGATGCTCAGTTCACGGTTCTGGTATCCAGACACATCCGGTGGTGCCCTGCAGTATTCACTAGCTACATGCACACACTTTGTTATGGTATTTGCTATGCTACACATTCTGATCCTGCCGTAACGGTTGCTGCAGGAACAGCATGGGGCAGGACCACATGGCCCAACACCACTGCCAAGGCCTGTACAGGCACAGTGTGACTTGACGAAGGAACTACCTGAGCAGGGCCCAGTCGGCGAAAGGCCATACACAGTATGACCTGCCCTTGACAAAGAGGCAAAACAAGGCATATGCACTGACACAGTAGGTACCCACGAATGTCCCCTCTCTGACCCGCACACAGTACAATGGATGCCAAACAAGACACTACCTGTGCTCGGCCATGTATAGGAGGTGCACTGTGTGCATCCGACATAGGCAGCCCTCCAGCGCCATTCTCAGGTCCAGAACACCCCCAGGGTATGTCTATTGACCTAAAAATTGGCAGTTGTATTAGAATGTGTATTTACCCATTGCTATGGTATGTTTGTGAGCATACACGAGACTTTGGTGGCTGACTGTTAGGGCAGCAGACAGTACACGTCCATAGTGTCACCATGACATCTGTAGCACATACGGGGATCACAGTGGTAGCCAGTAGTACACAGGGTGTACTAACCCACTACAGATTATGTGATGAACATCATGTGTGTCCATACAACCCACACACATTCAATGCAGCTGGACAGGTGTGGACCACTACAGACAAATGATATACAATGGCCTATGGATATGCCCAATGAATGACCCCAACCCCCAAAGACACACACAGACTACAGCAGGCCAAGCGGTTTGATGTAGGTTGTGAAAGCTAGGACGTCCAACACCACTGTGCTGGTATTTCATGCTGGGATCTGATGTACACTGGTATCCCTCCAACCGGCAATTTAGGTAGGTCCACACACTGACATGAAGTACCTGGCATACCAGTACAGTAGTGGCAGATGTGTACAACTGTCAGCTGTGCCCCCCGTCCAACCTACACATGTGAGAGTCATGTGCAACACCCACGGTGCTGTGTAGGACTGTGGATGCAGTTGGATGTGCCCCCACGCTATGCAGACATGTAGCAATTGTCAATGCCACATGACCATTAGCTACCCTGCAGACACAGCATGACACCTGTCTGTGTAGAACAGAGGGGTCGGCAACACAGTACTGACTATCTAGACATGTGACACATGCAATACAGTTGTCCATATTTGGCATGCTCGCACACATGACGGTATAATGGTAATGGTCGACAACATGCGTAACAGTCATACTGGGCATGCTCACACACTGACACACAGGATGGCCAGGCATGCATACACCAGTGATCCGGACATATTTGCCAGTACATTGCTATACTGTTGGATGACTGCGCTGCATGGTGTGTGTGTGGTCTATTGTCTGTACATATGCCATGGTCTATTGTTAATTCACATGAGCTATGTGCTGTGCGCAGGGTACTTCTACCAACACGTGACTAGGACGGTTCTTTGTTTGCGGACAGACCGACGCCTGTGCATATGGGCTGGGTAAGGCACATTCCAGCAGGTGGGAGCAGTTGTACGTGGGTTTGCACAGTGTTAAGCACTGCTGATCTCTGGTTACAGCACCGTTTACCCGTTTAGACTCCACATTTCTTTGAAAGTGCACTACTGGCATACTGGTAGACAAACACGCTTACAGCCACTCGCTCACCAACATTTCTGCTTACATTTGTCACTCACGCTGGGTGTGTGCGATCCCTTGTGATGCGTATTACATCGGACTACATGACTACAGTATCGGGTATGTCTAACCATTTGGCGACGGCAGGCGTTCGGCTGTACGAACTTGGCGGCCTGTCCAGTGACGTACTCATATTATATAAGTGTTCCTCATACGATCTACTCCCATCTGCCTGATACATGGGAACAGATACTCTGGAATGTTGACATGTGAATATGATTTTGTTAATGCAGCTGTCCAGTGAGTCATGCTACCGCATACCTATTGTACATTTCCCACCTTTCAGATTTCACGACGGGAGACTGTAGGAATGACACCTTTCCCACTTTGCATGGGACAGTCCCTCATTAGGCATATGTCATGTGACGATATTCTAGCCATTGCAACTGTCCTGATTAGGGGACATTCTCATATTCTACGTGTCTGTAGTGGTTGCTTGTTACAGGTCTTGTATACCTGACACGTCAATGTGTTATATGTAGTGGCATAAGCAACTTTACAGCTGCTAGACTACGCTTTGATTTGTGCAGATATGTATATTGCTGTACTATGCATGGCTGTAGGTATGTTCTGCCCTGGTACATCTGACATTTCTACAGAGCATGTCCCACTTTGGCCATTCAGACTGGTGGCGGCCCTATAGATCCTATATGTAGAGCTATCATATGTGTCAAGGCAACACATACCCACAGCCAGTTGTGAACTGACTACTTCCACAGTTTGCATACGTTAAGGTTATTCTTGTAGCATTATAATTGCTAATACTGTTTCCTATTACATGTAGCTGTTTCTGATACAACAAATTAATTTCTGATACCACTACACACAATATATGGCCTCCTTTCCTGAACTCACAGGCCATGTGCCATAACATTCATTTTGCAGGACACAACTGCCCAGACGGGTGTGTCACTCACAGATGTACGGGTGTGGAACCATCTATTATGCTATCATCTACCTGAGGTGGTCATCAAATTATGCACTTTCCGTCACTAGCAGACCTCACATACCAATGGGGGAGAATGAACACTGTATCAGGAACACTGCATAACACCCTGTGGGACACATTTAGATGATTGGTTGTATTAACCAGACACATTGACAGTCACAGAGCATATGTATTCATTCACGTTTGTCTAGGTACATGCCGTTTATGACTCGTACTTGCCATCTGTCATAACCTGTATTCCGCCACCTGTCCACCTAATATCACTAGTTCTGGAAGTGTTTATTTGGACTTTGTTACAGTCTGATTCATAACTATGGACATCCATGCTAATCGGGTACATGGCACTGATTTGGTCTCTATGTATTCCCCTGATGGTGTACAGTATATCTGGTAGATGTGCTCTTCAGGTTTGGGACATATAGGCGTCTGCTATGCCCACATAGGAATATTAATGACTTCCACTGGATGGGCCTACTACATCTCTGCCAACCAGCACCTGCACACTTAAGCCCATTATTGCATACCCATGGTACACCTACCTGGCACCCCTCTACAGCACTCATTACATATACTTACTGTGAGCGCAGCTGGGGTATAAGCACACCCCCACACATTGCCCACTCTCTCCGTCTCGGGACACATGTCGTATGTTTTGTCAACCCATGTATTATCACACTTGCACGACCTACTGTTCCATGTACACCTACATCCTGCTTGCATCGATGACACCAGGTTGACACATACACTGAATTTTTGGGGTCCCGCAAGGGACACCGTTATCCATGTTTAAAGTGTAGACCTTGCAGATCTCTCCCACTGCTACTTTCCTGCTGGTGTTTTGGACAGCAGCAGTGTAATAATCTTTATTGCCTATCTGTATGTCTGACCGGCCTAGCTGGGTGGTGTAGGGGGTACAACGTTTATTTATTGGCCCTCCCAGTCATATATGCTGTATATATGATACCCCTAATTGCTGTAAAGTAACCTAGTTATGTACATGTGTATATCTACAATGACATATTTGTTTTGTGTGTATATGTCTATATCAATACCTGTTGTTTGTGTATATATCTATCTATCTATCTATATATATCTGTAGTATATCTTTGTGTATATATATATATATATATATATATATATATATATATATATATATATATATATATATATATATATATATATATATATATATATATATATATATATAGATATACGTTTTTATCTATATATACATCTGTGTGTCCATTAACCTATACATTTCCCAGACATAGACACTTACACAGGCGTATGGGGTTTTATCTCTGCTTCAACAGCATACTATTGCCTTAGTCATTCTGACACTGACACTTCACTCCGTTGAACTTGTGATCAGTATACTGCACTTTATACAGCGGACAGATGTTGCACGTTTTTCATGTCTGGGGTGCCGCTGATAAGTGTGATGTGATAGTGTCATTCGATCTATTATTCGTATGCGCAGCCTGTTATTCCTGCTACTGTGTTTGTTTCTGTGCACATTCATATTAGTAATGTTAATAGAATGAGTGTTTGTGTTACTGAGATTGTACATCAACATATTGATGTCTGCATGTAGTTGTGTCTTTCTGCTTTTCACGGTTTGGGGTTGTCACAGCAGAACTCCGTTCCACTCATGGGTGGCGTTTGTTTTACGTGCCGGGCTGCCAGCCCTGACGCACACCATCCGACAACGATACGCACATTCACGCATGTCTCCACGCAGACGATGCTCTATCTGGGAATCGCACCTACGCACTAGCTGACCTCCACAGGCCGCTCCATTGCAACCGGCGCAACATACCCTAGTCCTGTGTCCATAATCGCATATCCATAGTTTCTCCAGCACACCCGTGTTGAGTTTCCACGCATACCAGCCATTTTACACCTGTTATCGCAGCCATGACACACCTTTACACATTGCCCTCTCCAGAGCGTTGGGGTCCTACACACATTTTGTACAGCCTCGTGTATTCACAGGCTCACCATCCATTCATATTTGCACATACGTGCCTTTCCTGATGTTATGGATTACGAATGATTTGAGGGTTACAAGTGTAGGTGGTCGCAACATGTACTACATTCCGTCTGTTTACAATGTTGACGTAACACTTCAACGATGTTATGGCCACTGGTGTAACCCTGCCTCTGGTGTGAATAACAGTGCTGTACTCACACTTGTGCAGCTTTATCTGACATACGCTGCGAGCACTTTATAATTCCTTACTTGCTCTAGATTCCCTTCACAACCCTTATGTTTGCTTTTGTCTTTCGGCATTCCTTACATATATATATATATATATGTATATATATATATATATATATATATATATATATATATATATATATATATATATATATATATATATATATATATATATATATAGATATATAATTGCATATTTCTGTTATGTCTGTGGATATTTATCTATACACACATCTATCTATATATATATATATATATATATATATATATATATATATATATATATATATCTATATAAAAGTTACAGCTGTACAAGACAACATACATTTGCAATGCTAAAAGCTGCATACACCCGCGCAGACGCACTTGTACTTATTCTGAGTTACATATATTTACTGGCACTTCTTTGGGAGTACATGTGCCTTATTCCTTATGAAAGTACCACTTTGATTGATGGAATCCGGTTAACGGACCCATGCGAACATGGTCACCTTTACATGTATAAATGTTGGCTTTACAGCACAGAGGCATTCATTACACAATTAATATGTTCTATAGTCATACTTGAACCGGGAATGCCTTCACATTAGGCAGATGCTCTGACCACTACACTATTGTTGTTCTGGCTCATTTATATGTATACCCATGGTTCATAGCTTCTCTGACATACGCCTCACTGCTTCACTTACACAGCAGGCATCCATTCTCCTGCTGGGAACACTGCAGTACTACACTTACGACATTCCCTGTTTCCTACTGCTCTGGACCCGTGCTGCATGTCTACTCACTCCAAGGATATTCAGAACTCCTACGCTTATAGTCCTCACACATACACATGCTTGATTGTCAGGGTGTTCATGTGCTGGTCTGGGTTTAGGCTTGTCTGACTGGTGACTAGAACTGCCCTGGTGCTGTTCAAATATCTGACGTAGCACATGGACAGAGTTAGTCCAGATTTTAACATTCTACCTGTGTTTACAGATGCAGGTGTTTGGGCACCTCTGACCACATTATTAGGTCGGCGCTACATAATTTAGGACAGGGAGTGGTTCCACTGCATAATGCAGGGTGGGGGAGGTTTCCACATGTTTCCCTTCCTGTTTGACTATTTATTCATTCATAGATATAATGAATATTATTTTGGACATCAGTTATACATTCACTACAGGTTTGTAATAGTCCTGTCAACAGATGTGACAGTTGGTTGGTGTACTTATGTGTATGGACCTCTGTGATACTCGGGGACTTGTTTCTATAGTGACAGGGACACGGCTATGACAATTCAGGGATAATCATGGACACTTCTACCATATTAGTACTATTAACTTGGAACGTGTTGACAGATTCGTAATACTACTAATTTTCTGCAGTTAAATGCATCTATTACTCTTCATTGTTGTAAGTAGTCATTCTCATTCAACACCTTTCCTCCAAAGGTCACTGGCTTTGTGAGTGGTTAAGAGGCTGGCCAGTTATTGTGCAAATCCTCTGACCATTGGTAAGGTTGACATTGTCATATGTACAGGTTGGGATATATTCTGTGGACTAGGGTTGCCACCTTTTCAAATGGCCAAAGTGGGACATTTTCGGAACACACATCAGATTTTACAGGCCGACACATACCCACGGTCAGTACAAAGGATAGACTTTTTACTTTTTTGCCTAAATAAAAGCTTATTCTTGTAGCGGTTTAGTTGCTTATTCTGTTTCTTGTAACATTTAGGTATTTTAGATATAGAAATAATTATTTTATGCAACTATTACATAGCATATGGGACATAATTATGTCCTACAATCTCAGAACATTTGCCATTTTTAATATTTTTTGTCAGGACACAACTGCCCAAAGAGGGACTGTCCCTCGCAAAGTGGGACAGGTGGTAACCCTACTGGGGACACCAGATTGATTAGGCCAACACATAGCCACGGTCAGTGCAGGTTTAGAACATTCATTAGTTTCCTAGCTGTGAGCCTATACCTTTAGCACTTTAATTGTTTGCCTGTTTCTTGTACGAATTATGTTTATTCTATCCTGATGTGACCGCTTTAGGCAACTGTTACATGCAGTATGGTACATAGTTATTTCCTACAATCACAGGACATTTGGCATTGTATCATTGTTGGTCAAGTCACACCTACCCACACAGTAATTGTCCCTTACACAGTGGATCAGGAGGTATCCTGTTTATGTCAGTGCCTTCATCACCCTTATTCCATGTGCCACTATGCGAGTGTGTGCAATATATTCTCTTGCTTATTCGTGTCGGGACACGTGCATCACGGGCAGGTGTTTGATCCTAGGTAGTAGGTTCTGCATGACCATCTAGGGCTGGACAGTCTCGTGCACCACTACTGCACATTCCAACTTGTGTCCAGATGTCTACAGGACTGGACATCGTGTCTTGATACCCATTCTAATGTTTACACAGGTTACTTATCCCATGAGGGATATCCAAAAATTTAACAAGACCGAATAACAAGACCGATACCGACCATTCTTCTGGCGTTATGAAAATGTGCTGGGGGTTTTACATGCAAGGGATACATAGTTTGCAATCCTGAAACTGCCTAGGGTGACACTACCTACTACATATGCATAGTGGTCACTATGTGTAGATGTGGCTGCACCAAACTAGTAGGCCAAGTATGGCTGGATTTGGTGGACGTTCAGGTATGGGTGCAGGTTGTGTGCTGTGGAGGGGATGCTGGGTAGTCCATTATGCATCCAGGTGTGTTGCATTTGATATGGCCAGTTCCATCAGGACCAATCTGTGGGTATGTGCCGGTGACATTTCTGTACATTTGTATCGCACATTTTAATATTCATATGTTTGTGGGATTGTGTTCTACAGTATGGCCTGTATGGTTGTATTCCAGATGTGTATACATGTTGTTTGTGTTTCTTTCTGCTTCACCCACTGCTCCCTCATACACCTCCAAGTCACCTATTCTGCATACGACACAGTCTCGCCTTTGAGGATTATACCATTAACCATCCTCCCACACACATATTCCTGACACTCCATACATCACTGCTTTGGTTGATGACCCATGACACGGTCAAGGTAACACACTGCATACCCTACATATGTCAGGTACCTGTATGGTTGTGTTTGTGTGGACTACCCTGCCATGTTTGACCTTCCACATGCTATACCTCACGTACATAGGTACATGCCCATACTGAACTTTCATGACATGGTTGGTATACCCGGGTAATACACGTTCAACTGTGACACATCCTGACAAGTACGGCTTGGACCGCAGATGTGCAGATTTTGGCCGACTGTTCTAATCATTGGTAGGATGCCACCTTTTCCTATGTCCAGGATAGGATATATTCCGGACACATATCCGATTGTACTGGACAACACGTACCCACAGTCAACGCTACGGATAATACTGATCCTTTCAGCTTGCATGTTGCCTTATTATTGTAGCAGTTTATATGCTCCTTCTGTTTCGTTTACACGCTTATTCTATTTCCTGTCACATATAGGTTCATAGGTTCATACTAGGCTATCTGCCCTAGGGCATTTATAAGCCTAGCCAAAGTGTGTTTGGCTTTCACCACCCATTTTAAATTCATTTTGCTATGCTCTTTTTCGAGGTTAGTATACTGTGCCTCTGTCTAACAGTGACACAGAAGTGATACCCAGGGTAAACCTACGATCTCCCATCCACTCATCAAGATTCCTCTTGAAGAGAGTCAATGAGGGACTCTGCCTAACCTGGACTGGGATTTTATTCCAGAGTGAAGGGAGCCTCTGGGTTATGAATCTGTCCCTCCAGCATGTCCTATTTATTTCAGTGCTGAGGTTCAAGTCTCTGAGCGTAGCTTGATGGGATTTGGATTTTCTGAGGTGCAGCATGTCCATTAATTCCGGGTTGGACATGGCTTTATACGTCAGGCACAGATCGCCTATAAGCAGGCGGTATGCCACTGAGTAGAGCTGGAGTTTCTTTAACCGGGCAGCATATGGCATCTGTTTGAGCCCTTTGATCCTCTTGGTGAGGTACTTTTGGGGTCTTTCCAGTTGCTGCAGGTGTCTGGTAAGGTACATCCCAAAAGGGGCATTGTACTCAATTATGGGCCTGATGAGGGATGAGTAAAGAGGCATGATGACCTCCCCTGATCTAGATGTGAATCCCTTCATGATTAGGTGGGCTATATAAAATGTTTTTCTAACCACTTTGGCCATGTGGTTGTCAAATGAGAGATTGCTATCAACTTGGGTCCCCAGGTCCCTAATTACTTCTTCTGTACCTAATGGATTACCACCTATGTGGTAATTTGTGGGCACTTTGTTTTGCCAAAGGGATGACTATACACGTTTTGGCATTTAGCTTGAGGCCATGGCTCTGGCACCAGTTGTCTGTTTCTATGAGGCCCTTTTCGAAGATGCTTGTGTCAGCTGGAGAGTCAATTATGGCACCCAGTTTGCAGTCATCTGCGAACTTGGTCAGCCACAGTCCTTCCGTGTTGACCTGTACTTCCGAGAAATATATACCGAACAAGAGAGGTCCCAGGACTGAGCCTTGTGGGACGCCACTTGCAACTGGTTTGGAGTCTGACATGGTTCCAGCAATCTAACCATGTGGGTTCTGTCCTTGTGCCAGTTTGCAACCCATCTAGTGACATAGGGGTTTATATTTAAGCTTGTGAGCTTATTTATAATGCCCGAGTGGGTTATTATATCGAAGGTTTTTGCGAGGTCCAGGTAGGCTGTGTGGACCACCTTCCCCTCGTCAATGGCCTTGGTGACTGTTTCAAAGAAATCAACCAGGTTTAAGAGGCAGGATCTGCCCTTAACAAAGTCAAACTGGGTAGGATCCAGTGTCTGTAGGTCCCCAATATCTTTATTTATGAGGTCCATGATGATCCTTTCCATAGCTTTGCAGACCAAGCTAGTCAGGCTTATGGGGCGATAGTTTCCAGGATCCATTGAGGCACCACCTTTGTGGAGAGGGACCACTGTTGCTGTACACCACTCTTTGGGTACATATCCTGTAGTAAGACTGAGATTAAACAGTAGTTTTATGTTTGTGTTTAGCTCTTCTTGGAGTTCATGTAGGACGCAGCCCGGGACTCCGTCTGGTCCCATTGATGCTGTGTTTTTTGCTTTGGAGAGGGCAGCTCTTACCTGAGCATCTGAGATGTCAGGGGGGCTGAACTCTGCTGGGATAGATATTTGCCCTTTTGGTGGGGAGGGGGGGCAAAGTTTGCGCTGAACCTGTCAGCTAGGATGTTGGCAATGTCTGTGGGTTCGGTGTATTTTTTGTCATTTTGGACTAATTCTGAGCATATCTAAGAATTCCCACCCAGGTTCCTAACATAACTAAAGAAAGCCTTGTGATTATCCTTAGTGTCCTGTGCAATCTTTCTCTCGAAGCTGGCGTTAGACGATTTTATGAGTACCCGTCGTTTTTTGCTAATACTGATCAGAGATGCCTTCCCTTTTTGGGATTTTGCTCTATCATGTAGTAGCTTCCTCCTTCTATTGTATAGTTTGTTTATTGCTGGGGTCCACCAGACAGGACGTCTGCCTTTGGAGGATTGGGTCTTGGTTTTATTTGGGATTGCATGATCCATGCATTCCTGAAGGTGTTCATAGAATGCATTTATAAAGGGTTCTGCGGTCTGGGCCGTATTTTCCACAGGCCTGGGGGCTTTGAAAGATTCCACCTCGGTTTTGAGGAGTGTGAAATTTGCTTTAGAGAAGTTTTTCACTGTGGTTTTCATGGCAGGGGGTGGAGTCGGGATGTGAATATCCAGTGAGATTAGTTTATGGTCTGATCTTACCAGTGAGGGATACACTTCTGGTCTGGAGCATAGAGTCCCCATGTTGGTGATGATCAGATCCAGTATGTTTTCCTCTCTTGTGGGAGTGGTAACAAGTTGTTCCATAGCATTTGAGTTTATAAATTCTAGGAACCTTTGGGCTAGGGTGTTGGAGCTAGAGTAATGCTCCCAGTCTATGTTTGGGTAGTTGAAGTCGCCCAATATAATGGTGTTTGGAGAGACCTTCATATTTTCCAGTGTTCTCAGGAAGGCCGAATGGGGTTCCTGGGTTTGGGAGGGTGGTCTGTAGCAGGCTATAAACTGGAAGGTAGTTTTACCCACTGTTAGTTGCACATGGATAGTCTCTGATGCTTCGTGCTGTGCCACCAACCTGGAGGTGTGGGTATCTTTGACGAATATTGATACTCCCCCTCCTTTTGTGGTTCAGTCCAAGTTTTGGGGCCAAAAAGCATGGTATGAGGTATAACCTGGTAGTGCTGGGGTGCTCTCGGGAGCCTTGAACCAGGTTTCTGTTACTGCACAGATATCGATGTTCTCCATGCTAAGGAGAGTTTGAGTGTGCATCTTGAGGTTTAGACTTCTGGCATTGAGTAGCATTACTCTTAGCTTCTTATCCCTTGTGATACCTATGGAGGTGGGTTTGTCTGCTGAGCCTTGCCTAAAAATGGCACTATGGGAGTAGCAACAGCCTTTGCCAATATCCGAAAGCCCAGGGGTGACCGGTGCAAGCCGTCCCTAGCGAAGCATCGTGGCTTGTTGAGCATGTCATCCCAGGCTGACAGGCATTGGATCCCCTTTGAATGACACCAGTACTTAAGCCAATTGTTGAAATTGATCATCTTGTCTTCATATTGTGGCATCATTCTTGGTGAGGGTAAGATGCTACTCAAGGTCAGGGTCATACCGGCCTGGGCTACATGCTCAGAGAGCTCCTCTATGTCTCTTTTCATGTTGTCCAGGGAGGTACATCTCAGGTCATTCACACCAGCATGGACAATTACTGAGTCATATTTGTACTTGCCTTGGAGTGACCTGAGTGCTTGTGTTATGTGGCAGATCCTAGCACCCGACAGGCAGCTCACCATGACCTTCTCCTTGTTCAGCCTGGTGAGCGGGACGTCAGTGTGCCTAATGATAGAGTCACCTATTACAAGTGTATCAGGTGTGTTGTTTAGCCTTAAGGGCTGTGACTGTTCAGCACACTGGCTTTGTGAGCTATGTGTTGCACATGTTTTGTTTTGGGGTAGCGGTTGCTTGGGTGTCTGCTTTGGAGGTCTCTGCTGCTTAGGCAGATTTTTATTTAGAGCCTCCGAGTATGTTTTTGTGTGTTTATGTGTTTGGTTTGCTGTCATGGTAGGTCTATGTGAGACTGGAATTGTAGTGAGTGTGGTTTCCTTCTCCTCCTGACTGGTTTCGCCAGTACTGAGTTGAGAGAGCTTAGCCTCCAGTATGGCTATATGGTTGCATCTCTCACATGTGTTGGAATTTGTTGGGAGGAGGAGAGGGTTGTCTGTGTACATGAGGCAGTTGTAACATTGCCTCAAGATTCCCAGATTCACCAGCTGGACCGAGAGGAGATTGACAACTGACCTTTGGACATGCTAGAATAGTATTGAGAATTCCTTTATAATTGAAAAAAAACAGCCAATGGGGAACGAGGTACTCAAGGGGAGTTTGTGAGGGTGTAGTGCTTTTAATATTTTAGTGCTGACTTATATAATTGCTTTAGTGAGCAAGTGCCAGGTAACTTAAATGCAATGTGTTACAGGTAACTTAAATGCAAAAATGACAAACAGTAACTTTCTTTCAAGTGAAACAAGGAAATAAGTACAGTAAGCAATGCAGATATCACTAGGGATCCACAGAAGCACTGAAAAGCCACATTTTAGGTGGAAATAGCGTTTCAGGGAAATAACAAGCAAACAAACAACAAGCATACAAATAAAGCTAGATTCAGCAGGCCTGGATCTAGTCTATGCTACAGCAAACAAGGTGTACCAATTTCAGTAATAAACAGTTCAAATATGCAGGCACTATAAGCCTTTAACCAGAAATTCCCAGGTCAGAAGGGCAGAATCCAGCCTCTCCTCCCACAAGAGTGCAGACCACGAACCTTCTTAATGTAAAATAACTGGCCTGAAGCCCAAGTGCTTAAACCAGAACTAATACACTTTTAGAATAACAGACACTGAGCCCTCAATCAGCAGTTCACAACTTAGAAGGATGTAAGCTACCTGTCCTGCCACCACAGTGCAGGTCACAAACCTTCCTAATGTAAAACAACTGGTCTGAAGCCCAAGTGCTTAATCCAAAAGACTTAGAATGATAGCTACACTTTAATCAAGTTACTACCAAGCAGTAATAGATACAATTGAATACTTTAAAGAATGCCTAGATTAGTGCTCAAGTTATACAAACAAAGCTAGATTCAGCAGGCCTGGATCTAGTCTATGCTACAGCAAACAAGGTGTACCAATTTCAGTAAGAAGCAGTTCAAATATGCAGGCACTATAAGCCTTTAACCAGAAATTCCCAGCTCAGAAGGGCAGAGTCCAGCCTCTCCTCCCACAAGAGTGCAGACCACGAACCCTTTTAATGTAAAATATCTGGCCTGAAGCCATGGTATGTTAAATACGGACATACCTATTGTATGTGACTATTTCATGCGTTGTGGGATATAATTCGGTCATACGGTCGCTAGATATTTACATTTATCGTGTTTTTTGTTATGGACACATTTGCACAGCTGTGTACTCTCCCTCACAATATGGGTCAGCTGGTGACCCTGACCATTGGGCTAGATGTACCTATTGGCAGCGCGCTAACATATGATGCGTTACACTTCCACTTGGTATAACTATCTACACTGCATTGGACTATGGGCACACAGTTTTCAATGTCATTTGTTCGAGGGATAGGGACCCGTTATTCCCTACCGTGCATTTGTGTTTGCTTCTTCATTTTGTCTTGCATGCTTTGCATACGTTTCAGTATCCACGGACACTGACAGATGTGATTACTATTGCTTGCAAATTGTTATATGCAAGCATTTTAGGTTGCACGTCGACAGCTGACATTTCCACGCCTCCGTGTGGCACTTCGACATGCCCTATGCACTCACGCTCCTTTCCTATGCACGTGGCTGTGCTGGCAGCGCAATTTCATTGATATGCATTTGGGGCTACTGCGCCATCTTCACGCCACATGGTCGGCGCAAGCCTAACACTGGCCTTGCGCTGAGCTTCATGAATCCCGGGGAGTGTTTTTTTTTTTTTTTTTTATTGGAACTGTGCTTCTCATTTGAGTTACAATTCTACATCTATTAAATGCATTATATATCTTAATGAAGCACATTCAGGCTACCATAAAAAGCAACATATATTCAATTACTTTGTAGAGTATGTTGCATATATAACAGAAATATTGTAAACAGTGCTTCATGTTTTGTACAGTATTTACACATTTATTGTACAGTTATAGCTTGTTAATGTTAACAAAAAAAAAAACATACTGCTGAAATGTTACAATAGCTTTTACTGTACAATTGCATTATATTTTTCATTTTGGCCCAACAGTATATGTACACAATGTTCACAAATGTACTTCCTAGCTGGAACTCTCCTCTTGGTTTTTCCATGAAAAGTATTACTAGCCTAAGTAGAACCCATCAGATAACCTGACTATAGGGGTATGCCTTGTCCTCAGCGACTATCCATTCCAAATGTGACTTATTTACAGTAGTGTAGTACCATGTAAAATGAGTTTATGGTATTAGAATTCTATTCTCACAATCATTTACAGAACTGATGCATTATATACCTGACTGATGGCTTTAATGACTTAACCACACTCACACTTTCATTGTTCCTTATAAAATGATCATATAAACTGGTTCATTATGTACATGTGTTTTTATGCAGCTGTTGCATGTAATAATTTACATTTTGCCTGAAAATGCAACACTGACTGAACAGTGTTATTTATTTTGTTAAGGAAACAGAAGACATAACTGCATGCCTGGCCGTTAACAGGGATAAAGCTAAAGAAATCATTACACATGCAGTGTCTGAACTAGGAATGCAAATTGACCAGTTTTAGGAAATATTAGTTTGGCAGGCCTCTTTAAATAAAATGGTGTAAGAAGCTTATGAACTATATGCCTTATCTAAAATGTCTGCTTGTACTATTGCTCTAAGAAACAAATATGTATATTTGTTTTGCAAAACTGGTAAGCAGCTGAATGTCAGTTCAACATTTTTAGATTTTTTTACATTAAATTTTCACAGATTAGTTAATAGAATTCACTCTCCTATTTTCTTACTCTAACTCTGCTTTTCTCCTTCTCCTTATGGAAAATTCATCGCCTTGACCTTTTTGTGCCCTCATGTAGAACCGATATGGTTAGGCAAACACATGCTCAAGCAACAAGTTATCATCTGAACATACATGGCATGGAATCCAGTCTCTCTTTCCCACAAACAGTAAGGGACTCTGAATGGCCTGTACTGGGGGTGTTTAGACAAGTGCTGTCCATCATTTAAAAAGGTGTGAAAGTGTGAACTGATTCTTGGAAAAACAACCCATCTAGCACACTTTTAGTCCTGCAGGGTGCATGCAGTCAGGAATAAATGACAGTCTGAATGTGTGGGTGTGTCTTTCTAAAAGAAGCTGAACATGTTAATAGAAGCAGAGGACAGGTAATGCCTACTCCTCCAAAAGTGTTATAAGTTTAGACTAGCTGTCCTTACAAGCCATTTTAAGCCTAGCCAATTATCCCTTGTGAGGCTCAAACCCTGTACCTTGCATTTATAAGGCAAGCACCTTAACCATTAGGCCACCCTCCAAACATATTGATTTAATTGTTTCTTCTCTGTCACCTCTCTGTTATTTAGATGTACATGACAGTACAAATATTGGGAAACTCTCCTGTTTCCATAGAATATGTCAGATCATACTGTCTCACCAAGGGCTGTAAAATTGTATTTACAAAGGAAGAGTATTTTTGTTAAGCAGTATTGCATGCTCTACTCTGCTTACCATTTGATGCCTACATTTTTGTGTCTTTCGGCTTTTCCCGGTTAGGGGTCGCCACAGCGGAACTCCAGTCTGCTAATGATTGGCAGTAGATTTTTACATGCTGGCTTGCCGGGCCTAATGCACAACCTTCAACGAAGGCAATTTCACGCATGTCGCCACACAGAAGACGCTCTAACTGAGAATCGAACGGGCAACGTCTAACTGTGAGACGACAACGCTACCGGAATAATTTCAACAACATCATTTGACAGTTTTTGATTGACTTTTTGAGGACAGATTCAATAAAACCTGTTTGCTCTAAACAACTGAATGGTGCTTTGTAAATTATTTCATATGAGAGCCTTTGTAATTTGAATTAGATGTAATAGAGAGTTGCAAGAGTCTATCCAGAAATGGGTGTTGTGTGAGTGAAGCAATCCCCACATAATATAATTACTTCAGAAGTTCTGATCAGTTTTCTAGTCCCAAATTGATTGGTTTGAGTCAGTCAGATGCCAACTGATCTATCCTTTTCTGCCTCTCTCTCTCTATGTTCCAGTTTGGCTATTCTTCTGCAGTGGACACAAGTTGTGACACTCTCAGATTAATATTATAAATAATGTACACTGTTACTTCCTTATTAATGATTCTCCCTCCAAACACACACATGCATGCACACATCTAGCAATATAACATGAGAATTAAGTTGTATAAGTCTGAGCATGCTAAAAAGTTTCATTCTGAAGCCCTGAAATCAACAATCTTATCTATTATTCTTGCTGTCTGACTTTGAGCAAGTTAGTTAACCAAACAATAGTCCCATGTTGCTGCTAACAAGAAGTATTTGTGTCTAGTATGTTTACCTGGTTAAAAAAGTAAATAAAGAAAATTGAAAACACTGGCAGCCCCCCCTACCCAACAGGTGATGGATGCTTAGAGGCTTAAAGAGAGCCACAATGAATGCTTTGATTTCCAGTCATGCATAAAATGTAGCCTTGGACTGCTCTAAGACAGATCATATAATAAGAACCTCATAAAAAATTCAAATGTTCAGATTTTAAAACAAAGCATATTGGAGGTAAAACAGTTAAGCCATAAGTCTGCATAGAAAAATAAATATAAACTTCAACACACACGCCTGAACCTTTCAAGCTATGGTTTATTATTGCATTATAGTTTTCTTGACTGGCTACTCGAGTTTGACTTGAATGTCAACAGCTGGAGTATGGAATGATGGTGTCCATAATTCTGCAGTGTTAGGTAACCAGGTCCTCCATCATTGCCCATTGGTTGGCAATGTATTGCACAGATAAATGTGCAGCACATAGCAGCAATGACAAACAAATGCTTCTTTTAAAAAGTTTATTATTGCATGGATATTGATGGTATAGAAGGGGTAACATATTCAGAGGGGATAGTGAATTATAGATGTTAGCATTGTCCATAGCTGTCAAAATGCAAATAACTCTGTCAGGATTTATCACTTCTTGTCATAAACTGTGTGATTTTATTACATAACAGTGACTGATAAAACTAAATGACCACAGCAATTACTATTATGGACTTGTTCTTTCAAAAGTATGCATTAATTGCAATCATTGCAAAGTGTACTTGATACCAGCCTTTGCCCCCTGGTTATTTTAGACATTGTTCCTGACTTGTGAATCTAGGCACTAAGATATGGGACAAGTCACAATGAGTGCAGCTAGAAATAAACCAATTATACTATGACATAGACTTTTTGATAATTTATTCATTTTCTGAAATTATATCTGCTACAACTTAAAAAAATACTGGCACATTTCTCATGGTGAATGGGTGTCTATTTTATTAAATTAATTTGATAAATGAGGTTTTGCTTAAGCCTGTCAATTTAAGATGTTTATTAGTGGCATAGAATCATGTACTTTTTTTTGGGAAGGGGGTTGATGTCTATACATTAGTGTTTGTGCTTGTGTGTAGGGAAGCTACATTCTAGCATTTATTGTACATATCCAAAAATCCTGGCTATAACTCTATATGCCACTACCATACAAGGCTGTCTGACAGGCAGATGGGTCTGGAGAAATATCTTTAAACCCACCATGACTGGTTTACTGCAGAAGGTAATGTCATTCTGCAGATTCTGCTAAATCCATTACTCCCCTGCACATACCAGCAAGGCTAAAAGTGCACCAGAGGAGTTATTTTTCTAAGAATGAGTTCACACTTTCACATCTTTTGAAATAACAGGCAGCACCTGCCTAAACAGCAATAGCACAGGCTGTGGCAACATCTCATATTATGTGTGGAAAAAAGAGGCAAGAACCTATGTGGTGTGTGCACAGACAACCTCATGATACTCATGTGCCTGTCAAGGTGATTAGAACGGTTCCCTATTAGAAGACCGAAGATGCAGTCTTTCAAATGCGTCTTGGTCGAACTCAAAAGCTTGAAATGGCAAAATATTGAAGCGGCTCTTAAGCAAATTCTTTCCCTGGTAAAGAATATGCTTGGCCACTTCGTTACTTTTCCATTTTCGGCACTGTAGTGCAGTCTCGGAGTTGGTATATTTAAGTAAGTAGGGGGGTGTGGGGAGCGCAAAATGTTTAAAGTATTTTATTTTTGTTTGTTTTTTTTTTTTTTGTTGGAACAGTGATTTTTTTTCCCTTGGAAAAAAATCACTGTTCTGACAGTTTGAAATTGTAAGCTTTCACTTACATAGGGTCAATTAATCACCGTTTGCTTTTTTAAGTGTTCAGTGATTTAATATAGACCCTATTAGTGCAGGGGGATTACTATGTACAAAGGATGCCATGAGATTTTCCAGTATTTAACAAGTAATACAATAATACATGACTAAAATTACAACTGGTAGGCCTTTTATTAACAAACTGTTTTTAAGATTTTTGCTGTGATAATGACATAGAAGCAGGCATTCACTTACAGGATAGGTCCACAGGTTGTTATCAGGTATGCAGTCCAGGAGACGGTTAAGGAGCTAGCCCAAATTCCCAATTGCCCCAAAGTTCTGTCAGGTCAAGAACACACATAAGAGCACAGCAGTGTAGTTTAGAGGTTTGGAAATATCTAATATACTACTGAGAATAACAGCAGAAGACATGAATGGCAGGCTAAGCTGTCAGAAGTATGTAGGGCAGTAGCACTGGATATGGATGGAAAACCATGCTCCTGAGCAATGGATGATGAAGCAATGGCCAAAGTAAAGTATTAAACTTAAAAAAAAATGCTCATTGCTGCGATTAGCAGGATCAGTGCAGTTGTCAAAAGCACCATGGCAAATGTAGTGAGAACTAATACAGTTTAATACAGCAGTACAAATAACATGGCTAAACACTAGCTATCTGCACAGATTACAATGCTTAAATAGTCAAATGAAAAAAAGACCTTGTTGCTGAGGTAAATGGGTTCCGTACAGCTACTATACACATGGAAAATGTAGGGACAACTAGCAAAGTTTAGGACAGTAGGATAGACAATGCGTCTTGAAAATAAGAACAAAACGAATGAAGGCAGGGTACAGAGTAGTGCAGGAAAACAAAAGCCAAATAAGTAAAAAAACACTGCACTAAGCCTGCAGGCTAGAAACAGACTGTAAACTGTTTATTCAATAAAACAACAAAAATACGCACAAAGTAAGTGCTTTCATGACATCCAGTCGCTTCATCAGCTGAAGGTATGGGCGACACCTCTGTTGATTTCTATGTTGATGCTGGCATTGCTTGCCAGAGAGAGTGATGCCAATATACTCACTCACTGCCCTGGTAAACACATACTAGGCATCCACCTTAACAGGCAATCCTCAGGTGTAAAAAGCATTTTGTCTCCCTGCTGCACCATGTGGGAGTCCTGCCATATCTGGCTCAGAACACATTTGAAGACTATAGGAGGTTCAGGATTTAAAATGATAGTTGGGGCACAAAGTTTTGTGTCACTGAGATCACAAGACATGCATTAATAGATAACATAGTAGCACAATACTAATCTCTGGCAGTATGATACACATGCTCAGTAGCATGGGGCAGGGAGACAGCTGCATGGTTATGTTCCAAACACACTCCCTACATAATTTGCATGGACAAGACAGATAGCTTATTATTGCAATGACCATGGTCATTAATATACTGCAGGTATTTTGTAGCATGACTGGATTCCACAGCCACACATATTTTAATTGATGGCAGTGCTTGTGCAGAATCTGGACTTGATCTCACAGTGAACACCAGTGCTGATAATGCATTGCGTTATTAGTATGATTCAGAGACTGTTGCCCTAAATCACCTTATTAACATAACAGATATGCTATGATTCCCAGTTTAGCACAATGCACAGGTACAGCCAACCATTTTGCAAGAGACCACACTACAGCAAGGAGCATAGACTATAGAAGAAAGTTGATATCTAACTATACTGACATAGGGGGAAAGTATCAGCTGATAGGATTTCTGATAATACATGCCACCATTGTAGTGACTGCTCCTGGCTACATGGTAGCCTCATATAGTTGACACACAATGAACCATTATGTTTACTAATACTGCAATGGCGGGGTCTGACAGTGCCTGGGGCACAGGGAACAGGCTGCAATCCTGGAGGGGGAGTGTACAAACATCCATGGCATAGCAAACAGGCAGAACAGCTGGCAGACCTGTTGTGTGGCATCTAGGCAGGACACAGGGAGCAGGCAGGCTGAGCCATAGCCTGCTCTGTGGGTGTCTGCACATACAGACAGCATGCTAGACTAATGCAAATGCTGCATCTATAGTGCAAAGAATACATACTGTACCGGTACACTGGTACAAGGACACAGCACATGACACTCATGCTCACAGCTGCAAAAATATGGCATAGTGGCAGGACAAGAACTACATAGCAACACACAAGGCTGTACCCATGACAGGGGTACTAGGAGGAGTGAAGTGGCAGGTGTAGGCTGACATTGACAGCATTTCATAGGCATACTGATCCATGTTTGTACCTAGAGGTGTAACTGTGGTATCATGATATCAGTAGAATGCCAGTACATAGAAAAATTCACATTACAATAGACAGAGGTGCTACTGCAGGCAGTACACACAGAAAAATTCAGAACAAGGCTAAAGCTGACAAGGCCTTCAATAACCAGGATTGGTAGGAACTGGTGTCGGACTGGTGGGTGGCAACATGGTACACACAGCCAGTAATCCTTAGCTGAAAGTTTCTCAACATCATCTGATACCCCAGAACCCCAAGAGCAAAAAAAGTCCACTCTTTGGGATTTCTTTACAAGTAATGAGTTATTGAGTTATATTATTTGCTTTGTCTGAAGATATTCAGAACTAAATTATAAGTAGGGAAAAGGAAGCTGTCCACACTGATGAGGAACATGGAACAGTATACTGTTTGCATTTGTGAAAAAAAAAATAATAGCTGTATCATCATCCTGTTGCTTCCATTTAACTTGCCGACTTATACAGTGCATCTGGTAAAGAGACTCAGGTTTATTGTGATGATGTGAAAAATGCACCTGCAGTACAAGGTGAATGCCCCACATTGTCTCACCAGGGTGGTGTTTAATGCCAAATGCATCACATGTTCTAGTAAGCATTGCTGACATTGGTACATGGACATGAAATGGTGCCATCCTGACCTTTTACACCAATGGGAAGAAGCTAGTAAGACAGACCTCAAGCTCTGCAGTATGTACGAAAAACTGTTAATTAGTTTTACAAATGTAGCCTCATTATACATCTTAGCAGTTACTTATAGTCAGAGGTATGTTGTGTTTTTTTTTTTTCTTGCTTGAAGTTTTCATCACCTGAGGAGGTATGGGAGAATAGACTATTATGCTTGGGGAAGCTGGCATGCCTTTTCTGGCATAGGAGTATATATATAAAGAATTATTATTGTAATTATACATCTCTGCCTCACCTGCTTATGGGTTTGCAGTGCTACTAATTAACTTCAGTACTACTTATAGTTTTGTTTTGCTTTATTTGTCTATAAAATGTGTACATGCAGTTATAATACAGTCCTTCCTACTTTCATGTATTCATGACAGTACATTTGTATTGCAGAATGATTTGTCTTAGGTGGAACACTAGAATTAAGGGGACAGGTCTGTGTTTTGGTACACTGCTGGTTGGAATTGATGTGTGCCTTCTTTCTGTGTGACCACCATGCAGGTATTCCATAGTGCCCCTATCAGCCTGATACGATCTACTGTCTGATATGAATTATGTCTGCATCAGTTATGCCTGGCATACCATGTGCATATATATATATATATATATATATATATATATATATATATATATATATATATATATATGTCAGGTTGTGGTGTAGTGATGCACTTGGATTCAGTGTTATCAGCGTGCAGTGTTTCCACAGGGATTACATGACCCTAGTGTATTCCTTTTAGTATTCATGTTATATGCTATCTGGTGCTACCCTTTGCCATGTATCCCAGTACTTGCCACATAGTGTATACTAACTGCTCATAGCCTCCTCAGGCCTGTGCAGATCTTTTGAAATGTTAGCCTGTCTGTGCCTACCCTTTGTGCCCATTGCAATCATATCAACTGACATACACTACACCACTGTACTACACACTGATAACAGAGTACTTGCCAACATAACCTATCCTGTGGTACACACAGTTCTGTAAAAAGGTGTGCCCCAGGGCTGACCATCACTTTTGCATTGTCATTGCTCAACTGACTGCATCTTTCTCCTTCCAGTGCCTTTAGTACAAAATGATGTACCACAAGCAAGTGAACATTGATTTTGATTTATTTTTCCTCTATATTGCTGTTATCTTCATCGTTTTGATTATTTCTTATTTATTCTATTGTTTGTCTCCATTTGTGTTCATGTTTTCTGCAGTGTTAGCCATAAGGATGGATGTGGTGTGGCAGTGTCTACCATACCCTTCACCTGCCTCTCCACAACCAGGTGGGTCCCCAGCATTTTACAGGATGACCTTTCTACTGAATGATGAAGACCATCCTGTGTGGACAACCTAGAGGCTTTGCTGATGGACTGCAGTGCTTCTTCTCTATTGGGGGAGTATAGGCTCACCACTGTGGACTAGCACTGGAGAGTCCCCCTTGAGTTATCTAGTGGGGGTGGAGATGGATGATGTTTGTGTGCACCAGTAATTAGACATCCAGGTTGGCACCCTAGAATGCATGCTTATATGACATCTTTAGTAACACAGCTGTACAGCCTTGACCATTGGGCCACCAGTGGCAGGATGCAGCCATGATGGTAGTCATAGAAGTAATTCTGGTTGGGTTTACCACTGTGCAGCTTAGAAGGTAGTACTCACCCCACCTTTGACCCCTTCATGGTATTTTTATTTATTTTATTTTTATTTATTTTACATTTGTTGACCAGGCTGGTCCAACTGGATATATGTCCATTTTTAGTGGAGGCCGGGGGAGAAAAGCTCCACACATCAGAATAGTATTTACCAAACAGTGGTACATTACAAAGTTTTGGCAATTATAACACGTCATTACATTTTAGCTTAGGAGTAAGAAAAAACATTTCTGTTACATAACAAGTATAGATATACATACAAAAATATGTGAAAGTAAGTAAAAATGAGAAATATTAAACTAAAGTTACACACACATTATTGTTAGTAAAAGATTAATGAGTTTGTGAAGGTATGAAGATTAGTGTCTGGAGACAAGGGAGGTAGTTAGTCCGGGTTTATACAGGGGCATAACCAGTGTGATTTAAGGTATGGTTTAAGTTTGGTTTTGAGCAGGGTAACTGAGGGTAAGGAGGTTAGGTGATTAGGTAGGGTGTTCCAGGTTTTACCAACTGTGTTAGAGAACAATGAGTCTCTGGCCAGATTGTTGGTTTTACCTATCTTTACCAGTAGTTTATTTGATGAGCTTAGGCTCTTTAGGTTATTGTAGGGGGTGATTAGGTTAGTGAGTATTGGAGTATTTGTAGGTTGATACAGGATCTCATGGGCAACTATTAGTTGGTTCAATAGAATTAGATTTGACAACTCTAACCATCCTAGTTGATTAGGATTGTGGCAATGATGGGTTCTATAGGTTGACCCAGTTGCAAATCTGGCAATATTACTGTAGGAGATAGCCAGCTTGTTCAGATTGCTTTTACATAGTTTAGTATAGATAGGGGATGCATATAGTAGGGTTGAGATTAAGTGGGTACGGGTAATAGTGGTCCTGGCTAGTGGTGTCAGAAAGGGTTTGATCCTATAGAGGGAACCTAGTTTTTTGTTTACTGTTTTTATAGTGTTGTTAATATGGGGTTCAAAGGTAAGGTTATTATCAATTAGTTCCCCAAGTCGTTTTGTGGTGGAATCGGGAGATATGATAGTACCATTGCTAGATGTAACAGTGAAATTCAGTGGGGAGGCCCTGTGGGTGAGAGTGAATAGTAGCATTTTTGTTTTTTTTGGGTTCAGGATGAGACATCGGTGAAGGAGCCACTTCTCTACTGTGCTAAACACGTCTTGGGTTAGGGACTGAAGTTGTGATGGTGAAGAGTCTGAGCATATTAATGTGGAATCATCTGCGTATTGGATACAGGTAGCTTGAGATAATACAGAGTGTAGGTCATTTGTAAAAATGGAGAAGAGGAGACGACCCAATATGGAGCCTTGAGGGACACCAAGGGCAATTGGAAGGTGGGAAGACAAGTTATTCTCCCATAGTACAGCCTGTTGCCTGTTATTTAAATAGGATTGGACCCACTGTATAGCAAGTGGATCCAGTGAGAAGTTTCTAAGTATGTTTATGAGTAGCTGGTGATTGACCATGTCAAAGGCTTTTGACAGATCAATAAAGAGGGCTGAGGATTATTACGATTTTTATTAATGCAGTCGGTGAATGATAAGGGAGCAGAGGTAGTGCTATGAAATGGTCTGAAGCCATGTTGGCAGGTAAGTTGTTTTCTAGTAGGTGGTTTAATAGTTGCTTATGAATGCACTTCTCCATGATTTTTGCCAATGGGGATAATATGGCTATAGGCTTGTAGATAGATAAATCTTTGGAATTACCACCTTTATGCAGGGGGGATGATAAGTGAGATTTTCCAGATTGATGGGATAATTCCTTCAGAAATAGTTCTGTTAATGAGGATGGATATGGGGTAGGCTATAGCTTTAGCAGCTTTTTGCAGGTATTCTGCAGGTAGTAGGTCTGCAGAGAGGGTGGTGGGTTTAAGTTTCTGAATAAGGGTGCAGACAAGGGATGTAGGAACAGGTTGAAATTGAAATAGTGGGGGGCTGTTGGAGATATCAGTGGAATAAGATATAGTGTCATGGAATAGCTGATTGGCAAGAGATTGAATGGTGTCTGTGAAGAAAGTGTTAAAAGAATTGGCAATTTGGTTAGGGCTTTTGAGATTAGAGCCTGAGGGGGTGGGTGTGACTGAACAACCTGAGTGTAAAAATTTATTGATACCAGACCAGAATTTTTTAGGTTTATTTTGGTGGGTTTGTTGGAGGTGACAGTAAACGTTTCTTTTATCTGACAATATGGCTTTTTTAGTTTCATTTCTTAACTGTCTGAACTTTAATTGGTCTGTTGGGCATTTGGTTGTTCACCAGCTAGCCCAGAGTTTGTTTTTATGGAGGATTTTTTGTTTGGTAATGTGGGTAGATAGTTTGGTATATAGGAAGAGCATCAGGGGCTTTGTTGTGCAGCCCTTTTCAGTTCTAGGCTGTGACTGTGCTTCTAGAGAGTAGCCTGCTAATGCATGTGTTGACATGCTTCATCACTAGTACACTACCTGTATGCCACTGGATCTAGATCATGTGACCTGCCAATGCATATTCCATTATGTATTTTATTAAGTATATTAAGTATTTATCTTTTTGTGTGTTGCTTCCGTTCCCAGTTTGCTGTCTAATCCTCCCCATAACCACTAGTTCTTAATCTCTCTGTATCTCTCCTATTTGATCGCTCACTGTTTCAGCATCTACCCTCCCTGCTTTTCTCATTTATGTCTGCTTGTTTGGCCCCTGATGCTCTCCCTATCTACCCACACCATTTGCAAACTACATTCTTCTGCTTCCTCTCTTAAAAAGTGAAAAGGGCACCTGTAGTACAAAAACACAGCATACCATTCCATCCACACATCATATCACACCACTCTATGCTTCCTTTTCTCCTTTTCTCAGCTGTCTGTTTCTTTTTCTTACTATTCTATCCACCTGTTTCCTTCCAATTTATAACATGAAGATGTTAGAGGCTTTGTTGTGCCCTTTTTAGGCTCTTGGCTGACTGTGCATCAAGAGAGTAGCCTGATAATGCATGTGTTCACATGCTTCATCACTAGTACACTACCTGTATGCCACTGGATCTAGATCTGATGATGCATAGTCCATTAATTTGTACAAGATGCACTACTTTCACCAGCAATTAACCTAATCTAGGGCAGGCATGTCCATGCTAAATTACTGCTGTTGTGTATTTATTCACTGAAAGGTTGCATTGTACAACTTTGATTGCGCTACTTTTT
>NC_056739.1:1758541261-1758653761 GCF_019279795.1 Protopterus annectens
ATATTGAAACTATACACCAATACTTACATGTTTTTTTTCTCATATAAACTTTACATTTATTTTACATATGGTTTTCTTTTTCTTTCATTCTTCTTTATCTCAAATACATTTATCTTCTATACTTTCTTATTAATTTATTTGATGTTTATATCCTTCTCTTACCACTGTACATGTTATAGGTATTAAAAACATATTACTACCCTGCACCCTCCCAAGGGATCTTTGTCCTTATAAGACAATTTCTACTAAGCACTGCTAAAGCAAATAATTCATTGGGGGACTCACACAATACTCCTGTTACATCTCAAACTCTGGAACACCATCCCTACATAAGTGAAAATGATTATCAAATTCCCAACCTATAAATTCAAGCTCAAACAATACCTTAACCAGTCCTGGGCATGCTGATGTTCATCACCAGGTTGAAACGTCTAGTGTAAGCACAAAGTTCTTCTTGCTTATCACTGATATTTTGCCCTCTTGTACTTGAATCATTACACCCATAACAACTATCCCTCCTGCACTTGAATTGATATATCCCTTTTCACACCCCCCCCTTAAACAACACTTCTCATCTTATTCTTTTCTAACTGCATCCATTGATCTACACATCTTGTGCCGCTCCTGTATACCCATGTCATAATCCTTCTAGATACACTAATTTGGAACATGCAGCTTAAACAGAACCAGTCCTATTACATGCTGTCTGTTGTACATTATTGCCACTATCTTCCGATACACTAATAATACCTCCCATCCATTCCTACATCATTTTATAACATACTCCATTATAGCTCTTGAACTCTTTACAAATCTGTCCAATACTAAAATCTCCCTTCCTATATAATTTTATAAATTACTTCATTATGTATCTTGAACTCCTTGCAAACCTTTTTCACTGAAATGTAAGAACACTAAAACTTCACAAAAATGCGTTCCCTTGTGCAGTATGATCCATTTTGTTCTGCAAAAGTTTAGAGCTGGAACAACTGTATAAACTTTTAATTGTTGATGTAAATATTTTACTACATATACATGTCTTGTAATTATGGTTGTTGTTCCATGAAAAATATAATTGTTGTTTTTATTTTATTTATTTTGTGGTTGGTTTTAAAACAACAGATAAACAAATCAATTATAAAACAAGCAAATAAGTATTAACATAGCCCACAGCTGATCAGTACAGCAAAGTTATGCATATCAGCAATTAATATTTTTGAAGCATTTGTTTAAGCCAAAATTTATATGAATATCTAATATTAGAAGTTCTCATCTTTATAGTATGCAGTTCACTACTGCAAACAATTTTACCATACTAATAAATTCAGCAGTAGACGGGGTAACTTTTCCTTTCCAATTTTTAGTAATTACTTTTCTGGCTATAGCAAGAATAGACCAAAGGAGATGCGCTTGGGTTTTTGGAATAATTGTAGGAATTGTGTGTCAGTGTGAGGTATTGCCAGCTATGCCAGGAGAAGTAGGGCAGTGGATGTGTAACATATGCCAGCATAGCTAACTTAAATTTGTAAAGAATTATATGTCATTTGTATATCAAACTGATTTGTACCGATAATTGTGTCGAAAAATTTATTTGTAAAGCTGCTTGTGTTAAAACTGTCCCAACAGTGTGCCCTGCTGTACAGAAAAAAGAAATATACATATACTATTATAACTGTTGAAATTATATATTGTAACAAAGGATACTGTAAGAGAAGACGTTAATCACAGTCCAGCAGCAGCTATCTTGAAAAATGTTCCAAAATTAAATTACTGGGCCTAGAACATAAATATTGTATCCTACAGTTCTCAATGCAGCTAGAAACAAAAAGTCTGTACTAGGAAGCTTTCTGCATTGTCTTTGTGGTGAACTAATTGCTACTCTGGAAGGATGGAGGTTTGGTATTGCTTTATGATTTCTAGGAGCTGCAGCAGATCTTAGCAAGGCTCTTTGTGTGTGCATTATTGAGACATACGTGCTAAACCCTGACAGCTTCTAGCCAAGGGTGTAGCCGGGGACCAGAATTCAGATGACCAGATGTAGGTGATGTCATTCTGTAATCCATCACTAAAAATGATGTTTAATACTAGATGATACTGAAGTCTCATAGCACTCTGTTTCTGTAAACTGGCAAAGAAGGATCTTTTACTAGGTCTATATTAGTTAACCATCTTCACCTCAGCGAAAATTGTTTCAGTGATTTACTGAATTTACCAGGGGCAAAAAAGTAGTTGGCCAACTACTCAACTTTGCCCTTTTCTTCACTGTAGTGTGATCTTGGAGTCGATATATATGGGTGTGGAGAGTAAAGCCCCCCCACATGGGTGAGCTCAATTTACTTGCATGTCAGTCTGTTGTGCTGCAGGCAAGTATTTACTTGCCCTTGGTAAATTCAACAAATCGCTGAAATGATTTTTGCTGAAGTCGATGTTTAGGTGTTTGCTAAAATCACATTTTGGCAAACTAATATAGACCTTTTATCCACTTCATCTTGCCTTGCTATAGTAACTAACCAGGCAATAATAATTATTTAGATCAATCAGGAAAATATAGTGAGATTAGTCAAGTATTGTTTTTTTCTGCAACTGAACCTCTCCACCTGTGTTATTTTTAATATTTCTTGTGATTGAAACTCTGGTGTTTACTGTAAAGAGATGTTTAGCATTGTCATGCTATTTTCTTATTTGTTATTAAATATATTTAAACTTTTCATTGTGGCTGGTCTTTTAGAGAATATTTTAATGTCCGAGAGTACTTATATATATTTGGTGACAGCTATGGCTACTCCTGAATGTTTGTAGTCAGTCAAACTACCATTTGTATTAACATTAATTTGACTTGGTATAATTGGGTACCCTTGCAAGTGCCTTGGAGTAGCTGGCTTTGGAGTGTCTGGTAGCAAAGTAACTACCTTATAGTCTGGGCAGAAAGGACATAGCTAGTAAATCTGTGCCATCCTTTCCCATGGGTGTGTGTGAGTGTGTGTGTGTGTGTGTGTGTGTGTGTGTGTGTGTGTGTGTGTGTGTGTGTGTGTGTGTGTGTGTGTGCGCATGTGTGTATGTGTGTGTGTGAAACTCAAATCCTAAAGAGTGTGGGTGTGCATCAGCTGTTTGGAGTAGGGACATGAAGCACTGGTTTCACAAAGAGGTTGCTGGAGAACTTGGCTTGGACACTCAGCTGAGGTCTCAACTCTATAACTGTGCTAGTGGGGAGTCTTACTGGGGACCTGGAGGGAGAGAGATACAGAAATCCAGACCCTGGTCTGAGTCTGCTCCCGGTGAGCTCTTAAGGAAAATCCTGGTGGATGCAGAGAGGTGAATCTGGAAATACTGGGTGTATCCATTTTTATTTCAAGTAAATGTCCCTCTCTAGTGCCACTGGTGAGGATTCAGGTTCCTTGATTACTGACCCAGAGTTGGGACATCACACAGAGGATTAAATAAAACTAAAGATTTAGAAATATTACATCTGTCTGACCACAGAGCTTGAATGAAATTATTAATTTATTTTCTATTACATCTGTCTGACCACAGAGCTTGAATGAAATTATTAATTTATTTCCTAAAAAGGAGATTACTTCACATTCATATACCATATGCATTCAGTCAGCCATTATTTTTGAATCACATCTCTAGCATTTAATTCAATTTGATTTGCACATAATTGTAATTTTGTTGGGAGTGACAAAAGCTCGGTGTAAGAATTTCCAAGTGAGTATAATGAAGATGTGGTTTTATCTGTAGATTTTAATATTATTTTTTTGTATTTTTCAGAGAAGTCTTCCTTATTCACTTATGAGGAATAGTTCAAATAGGATTAGTCTAAATATGTGGAGTCCAACATAAGAATTTTATACATTTGTGACAAATATGATTTATTTTTCATTGCATTATTATTGATATTTATTAAGAATTCCAATAATTTTGGGAACAATTCTTATCTAGGTTAAATATCTTATTTATCTCCATGTTCACAAAGTCTCTAAATATTTATAAAATTAACCAATTCTCAGAATCTTGATTGTATTTGGACCTTAAATTTTCAACAGTATATATATCCATACCATTTACTGCTGCGGAGGTGCAGCGGTAGCATTGTTGCCTCACAGCAAGAGGTTCTCCCATTCAGTTCTTGGCTGGAGTGCGAGGAGTGCCTTCTGTGTGGAATTTGCATATCCTCCCCACGGTTGGTTGGTGTTTGAAAGACATGCGTAAATGGGCATGACTTCGTTGAAGGTTGGATGTCGAGCTGACACCTCGGCATTCTTGAAAATCTACTGCCAGTCATTACCGGAACGGAGTTCCGCTGTGGTGACCCCTAACCGGCAAAAACCGAAAGACAAACAACAACATATATATCCATACCATTTAAGAATTTATGCCAATAAATTAAGTTACTTTGTTGTTTCATTACTTCAATTTTGTTGAAGTTATATGTTTCTAAGCAATCATTTGTCTATGCAGTTAGAAACATAGAAAATATTAAGTCTTTAATACAATGGTTAGAATATGTGAACTTTTGGAAAGAGGAAATGATGTTATTTAAATAGGGAATTTAGAAGAGGTTGTTATTCCATTTGCACAAAAATCTTATAATAACCAGATAAAACTATTAGGGACTATTTGTTTATGACTGGTTGTGATATATTTATTATTTACTACTAACATTTTTTGATGTACCTGTTTCCACTTTGAATCATAAGATGAATTTTTCCACAATGCTATAACTTTTACAACTGTAGAAATAGCATGCAATTGAATATCCAGGGATCCTATTCCATCATTATCCCAACCTTTTCTGTGCCAATCAAAGGAAACTTTTGGTTTATTAGGATGCCAGAAAAAAAAATAAGTAGAATATTATTTATCTTCTTCATCAATTTTTTGGTGGAGATTGTGCTAAAGACTGTAAGACTAGCAATATTTTTGGGAGAATTACCATCTTAATAATCATTACTCATTCCTCTTTGGTAAAGAAGAATTTGTTCCAGTTTGTCACCAAACTTAAAATGTTATCTACAGCTTGTTGAAAGTTTGTTTGTATCATTCCTTTACTGTTAGACATAATGGTTATACCAAGGTATTTCATTTGATTGCTATTCCAGTTGAAATTATATTATTTACATGATTTTTTATTTTTTATTAATAATGTACTTGTTTTATTATGATTAAATCTTAAGCCTGAGATTTCTTCAAATTATCTCATAGAACTAATTATATGTTCTAATGAATTTTCTATATTTCCTATTATTAGTAAAATATCATCATCAAAGAGCTGAATCTTTAGTTTGAAATCTTCTTTTATTTTGATACCAGTAATGTTCCTACTGGATCTAATACTATTAGCAAAGGGTTCTATAGCTATTGCAAAAAGTAAAGATGATAATGGACAGCATTGTTTTGTACCTTTTCATAATTTAAAGGCATTAGAAAGAAAATAACATATTTTAACATAAGCACAAGAGTTATTGTATAAGTTGGAAATTAATGCAATTAGCTCAAGTGAAAAATTATATACATTAGGTGTTTTAATCAGGTACGCTCAATTAACTGAGTCAAAAGCCTTATCTAAATCAGATTAATGATATAAAACTTATTTTTTATTTTTATTTGCATAGTCTATTAACATATGCATTCTTATATTATCCTGCACTTGTCTAATTAAAATAAACCTAGTTTGATCATTGCTAATTAGTTTAGGTATAAGTAGATTAATTCTGTTAGCTAAAATGAACACGAGCATCTTATAGTCCACATTTAAAAGTGAAATGAGTCCATATGATGAACACTTTGTAGGGTACTTATCTTGTTTTAAAATAAGTGATATAAGGGAATAGTTCCATGATGGGGGGACTTCAGCAGTTTTTTTCATTTCTCTATTGCTCTTATGTAATGTTTTAACTGCATCATCCTGTAGTATTTTATATGGTTCTGGTATAAGCCCATCTAAGTCCGGCACTTTATTATTTTTTAACTTTTTTATTTGATCTTTTATTTCTATTAAAGTGAATGGTCTATCGACTTTTTATTTGCTCACTTGTTACTTTTTTATTTATATTTTCCCTTAGAAAAGTTTCAACTATATCATCATTATCTAGGTTATTTGTATTATTATTTATATTTTCATAAAATATTTTAAAGCCCTCAAGAATACCTTTAATATCTGTTTTTTCTTTCTTTCTTATTATTTATATGTGTTACACTTCCTGTGATATGATTTAGATTAGTCAAATTCATTGATTTAAGAGCAAGTTTATGCAATCTTAAAGGATTTACTGAATATGCCTGAAGTTTAAGTTTTTCCAGGTTTATTGAAACTTTATTGTTCAGAATTTTAACATATTTTGTATTTACGTTTTTAAATTCAGACTGACTGATAATGTCATTAGGTTTTAGATTTAACTTTAATTTGTCTATTTTGGCCTGTAGTGTATTCAATTTTTGTCCCATTCTCTTGTTTTACTAACATACCACCGTGTAACTCTTCCATTTAAGTAAGCCTTTAGTGAATCCCACAAGACAATACCAGATAGTTCACCGTTCATGTTTATTTCTAGGAAACTTTTTGATGTCTTTAACATACCGATCCTTGAATTCTTTTATTTTAATAATGTACACTGGTAACCTCCTTATGTATTAAATTGTCATTTTTTTAATAATATTAAAGATTATAGTATTATGGTCCAATAATGGACATGAAACTATTGAAACCTTTCTAATATGTGATACCAGATTGTTTGAGACAAACATTTCATCAGTATTTGTTTGTGTTCTATATCTGTATGAATAATGGGTAAATTAAAGTGAGTTTGTTTTCCTTAGCTCACATACATTCTTTAAATGCATTAGAGTTACAAAATCCATTAAGGTTTTGCTAAATATGTGATTCTCAGCTTTCTATCTGCAGTTGAATCTTTGTCTGAGAAAATACAATTAAAATCACCAGCCATTATGACTTCACCTTTGATGTAATTGGCTATGGTGTCTAAGTATTTTTTGCATCTGTAGCTCCAACTCCTGGAATCCAATAAAAGTTCACCAATGTATATATTTTTCTGTTCTACAGTACAAATGCTTAACATACCATTTTTATCAACATAGGTCTTTTTTACATTAGGCATTACTGGTGAGTTCTTCCATAAAATGAGGGTGCCTCTTCTTTTTGCTCGAACGCCAGAATCTGCTAAAATGAAATAATTCTTTAAATAAAGTTTATTTACATCTTTATTAAGTAAATGTATTTCCTGTAGAAATACTATTTGAGTTTTATATAATTGTAACAGACTCCCCCTCTTCACTGGATAATAGATATGCATTTAAAATCAAACATTTATATAATAGAGAAAAAAACACAGGTATAATGAAGTCACATCTATTTACAGAACTTATTGTACACTTTATATATAACAATGAGAAATCTTTAACTATGGACAAAACTTTTGCAACAAATAAACAATTAGCTAATGATATAACCCTAAAACATTCAACCATGGAATCATTTATTCCTAGTTTGTTGAAAAAAAGATGAACAAACAACCTCTCAAATTCCCCTTTACACTAACAATGCTTAGCTCATGCTTCTGATTCATATTAATGTGTCTCATATTTTTAGTACGCATCTTCTTAAAAAAACCCATCGAGTTAGTATGAATAAGAAAAGTTAAACAGGTGTTCAGAATCTTTATTATTATTTGACCAAACTGAATATTTCTGCAGTTGTCTTTCCCTGTACCTCACATTATCTCCCTGGTCTACTATAGGGAGGAAGCCAGTTATTATTTTCATAATTATTAGTTTATAGGTCAGATGATTTTATATTTTTTTTACTAAGTGTAAAGTTGTTTGTAGGATTCTAAGCTCATAGCAGGCTAACTGTCCTTGTGGGCCATTCCAAGCCCAGCCAATTACCCTATGTGAGAATCAAACCCTGTACCTTGTGCCTACAAGGTAAATACTTTAACCACTATACCAACCTCCCACCCTTGAAGGCATATTTATATTCTTTAACTATGTACATATTTACTTATTCTTATCTCTTTCTGTTTCTGTTTGTATAATATGTCTTATACTATTACTTTATTCCTAGGTTTTATATTTTAGCTATAATCCTAGTGTAGAGTATCATATAATAGAACATTTATATTTACCCTTATATATCTGATACTCTTTAATCTAGTACTATTGTTAGAACCAGTCCTATTTTTTCTTAAATGTTATGTGTAATAGTATCTGGACGGTGAAGTGGTGCAGCAGTTATGTTGTCACCTCACAGGAAAAGGTTTTCTGGTTCAATTCTCAGCTAAGGTGCCTTCTGTATGGAGTTGGCATGTCCTCCCTGCATTCATGCAGGTTTCCTCTGGGTGCTCCAGTTTCCTGCCATATTACAAAGTCATGCGTATGCAGCATTTCTCCCCAGGCCTCCAGTGAAAATCGGCTTTGCTCCAAGTTGGACTTTCCCAGTAAACAAATGTTAAATAAATCTGAACAAACATCTGAAAAATCTTCCCTTTTAAGATTCAAATTTAACATAATAAATAGTTCTGAGATATTAAGTTTTGTTGTTATTAAAAAGACACAATAACAGAGAAACACAATCCCATTTTTTTATTATCAGAAGTGTCATTCTATAGGCTAGTATATAAACTATTCTTTTGGTATACTGCAAGCATTTAGAGCTATTGACAGTGGCTTAGAATGCAATTCACTGTCTTTTGCTTATTGTCTAACTTATATTCATTGACATCTTAGCATGCGATTCAAAATATTATGATTATTTACTTTTCGACAAGAAGTAACCTGGACAGTTCTTAGAATTTTCAGAATTCCCGCAGCATCACAAAAGTGCTCATGACTGTAATTAAGCTCCTTTAACCTGGTCCTTATGACAAGTGTTTGCAAATGAACAGTTTATCAGCTACAGTTCACACAAAACCATGCATGAGGGACTCCAACCCACCTCTCCATTATACATTAATCTGTCAACCAACAAAATCATTTCAAAGTATGTTAACCACTAAAAAGCTATTGTATGTAAAGAAATGACATTTAATATTTCAGTAAGCACTATCTGTATGAGATGTTTAATACAAAGCAGGCTGTCATTTTTTAAAGGAGACATAGCATATAAACTTGCATTAAAAGAATGACATTTATGCGTGATCTAGGTCTAACTTGTAAAGTGTGAATGTTACTCTAGTTATTTGATAACATTCCAATAATAACTTTATATATGTAAGAAACTATATGTTCTATACTTTGTTTATAAAATAACATAACATAACTTTCCTGTGTGCTATTGCATGTCAAGTATACTATCAGTAGCAAGCATTCAAAACTATGTAATAACTGACAATGGTCTCGAATGCAATTACTAACAGTGGTTTAGAATGCAATTCACTGTCTTTTGGTTATTGTCTAACTTGTATTCTACAGTGACTGGCCATTAGCATTCATAAACGAGCATGCTGACTGGCCAGACCAAGCAATGTGCTTGTTGTAAATTGACAATATGCCAACATCAAAGGTCCAGCCACTGAAAGTATCGAGTGGCCAGACTATTTTAATTGCTATCTAGACAAGCTTTTCCCACACACAATCTCAAAACATAACAAGCTCCCAATTTCTACTCGCATCAGGAGCAAACTGTAAATAAATTCACTTGGTTTATTACTACCCTTGTAAGGCATTAGTGTTAATGTACAATGACACTAATGAACCTACTAGCACAAATAAAAAACAAAACATTAAACACAAAAGTTCAGCAATAAAAGAAAACAATCATGTTTGAACATATAAGAATGAAAAAACAATAGTATATGAAACAATTTGAAAAATACATATGATGCAAAAAAAAAACAGGTTTATTTAATTTGCTGTGCAAATCTACAAGTGACATCATGCTATTACAAAAATAATTTTGTTGCTTGCTTGCTTGCTAAACCAGTGATGTACTCTGTAAGCCTGGGAACACAAGTCAATATGCATGTGCAGTAGTACATCATTAAAAGGCAGAATCCTGAAACAACGTAGGAAAACAGCATGGCGCCATTATACAAAGACAAGTAAGTCATTTTTTTCTTAAATAATGTCATTGTATTGTATCAATAACTGACTCTGTGGTGTGATATAAAGAAGATTTACCCATGACTGGCTTTGTTTAATCACACAGGCTTTGCCCTCATGATTAAACTACACCAACCATGGGTAAATCTTCAATATACTGCACCCACATTGTTGGTTAATTCTATACTCTTTGACATCTTAGCATATGATTCACAATATTATGATTATTTAATTTTAGACAGGAAGAAGTAACCTGGACAATTCCTAGAATTTCAGAACTCCCACAGCAGCACACAGGTGCTCATGATTCTAAGTTGCTTCATGCTGGTTTTCATGATAAGGGCTTGAAAATGAATAGTCCATCAGTTATAGTTCACACAAAAACCCTTGCATGTGAAATGCAAGCCACCTCCACACCACACATAAATCCCTCAGACCCCTCCAAATCACCAAAAAGAAAAATCTCAAAATATCTGAACCACTAAAAAGCCATTGAACTCAAAGAAATAACATTTAATGATTTAACAAGTACTATTTGTATGAGACATTTAATATAAAGCATACTGTTTTTTTTAAAAGGAGACACAGCATATAAACTTACATTAAAAGAATGACAGTTATGCGTGATCCAGGTTTAACTTGCAAAAGTGTGACTGTTACTCTAATTATTTGATATCATTCCAGTGGTTACTTTTATATATATAAAATGCTATATTTTTATATTTTGTTTATAACATTGCCTGTCTTTCCTGGGTGCTAATGCATGTCAAGCATACTACCAGTGGCACATTATTGGACTATTTTAAAAGCCCAGAATTTAACTTAGCCTGCCTCTTTAGTGTCATTTGTTGCATCTTGTATTATGTTTAATAGTACATTACTTAACTATGCCAAGATATCAGAAAGTGTGCCACGTACAAAAGTTTCATCATAATAACGATTAACTTTAAATAAAATGAATAGTTTAGCCGTTTAAACTCTAAATGAAAATAAGTGACTTTAATTTCATATATAGCTAAAAGATCATACTCCAACATTTTTAAAAAATGAACTACTAACCATTTGAAGTAGGAAAAAAAGAAATAAATGATTTACCTTGTAAAAACTAATATTCATCACCTGTTCATAAGTATTCAAGCACTTCTTTAAATTGATAAGAATTCATAGTTTCATGGGTGTGTACTAGGCTAATGGCCCTGGGGCCTTTACAAGCCTAGCCATAGGATTTCAAAACAAAACCCACAAACTTTCTGGTCAGGTATTAATAGACTTTTATACCCAGGTCATTCCAAGACACCAACCCCATCCGGCTTCTCCCTCGACACTCCTAACCAGATTGCCGATGCTTTCAATACTTTTTTTCCTGAAACAGTCGAATCTCTAGCTAACTCCTTACCACCTATTACCTCAACTTTGCATTCCTCCTTAACAAGCTCACCTCCGACATTTCACTTACAAACAGTTCCAACATCCCTCATCTATACCCTACTTCAGAAACTTAAACCATGTACACCCTCAGCTGATTTTCTACCAGCCGAATAGCTGCAAATTGCAGCAAAGGTACTGGCCTATCCCATTTCAATCCTAATTCATAGAACCATTAAAGAAGGTACCATCCCATCTCTCTGGAAAATCTCCCACATTATCCCACTACACAAAGAGGGCAACTCAACCAAAATCTCAAACTTTTGTCTCATAGCCCTACTCTCTCCTTTAGCCAAAAGCATGGAAACATGCATCCACCAGCAACTACTAGATCACCTTCTCCAAAATAACCTTCTAGCTGACTGTCAGCATGGTTTTAGGCCTTTTCATAGTACTACCCCTGCCGTCCTATCCTTTTCTGACTGTATCAACAAAAATCGTAATAACAGTATGCTTTCTTCTGCACTTTTTATTGACCTTTCTAAAGCCTTCAATATGGTCAACCATCAGTTACTTATAAACACACACACTCAAATTACTCTAACTAGACACACAGGCATTACATTGGTTCAAGTCCTATTTAGATATCAGACAACAAGCTGTCCTCTGGAACAATAACCTATCCACACACCTCCCTTGGAGTTCCTCAAAGTTCTATCTTGGGACCTCTCCTGTTCTCTATATTCATTAATGATCTAAACGTAAATCTACCTCAAGCTACCTGCATACAATATGCAGATGACTCCACATTAATTTGTGCCATCTATTCTTCAGCTGAACTCCAATCTATCACCCAAAACATATTTAATTTAGTAGAAGACTTGTTTCTTCAATGTTGCCTCCTCCTAACCCCCCCAAAAAACAAACTATTGCTGTTCACCCCAACTCTAAAGTCGTCCCCAATAGATCTAACAGTTGTTCCCAAAAATTGAATTGTCATATCACCTGACCGAACCACCAAACTCTTAGCTGTAACAACTGACCACAACCTTAAGTTTGACTCACACATAAACTCAACCATTAAATCAGTGAATAGAAAACTAGGTTCCCTTTACCAGATAAAACCTTTCCTTACATCTGAAGCAAGAACAACCATTGCCCACACTCACCTGATCTCCACCCTCCTCTATGCCTCCCCCATTTATACTAATCTATCCAAAAACAACATTAACAAACTGGTAGCCTCCTATAACAACATTGCCAGATTTGCCACTGGCTCCCCATTTAGAACTCATCATTGCCACAATCTCAAACAGCTAGGATGGCTTGAAATGCAAAACCAACTTAAATTTCAGCAACTGACTAGCACCCACAAGATTCTGTATCATCCCAGTAATACTCCAATACTTTATAGCCCTATCACCCCCTACAAAAACCTTACAACCCTTCGTTTAGTAGATAAACTACTAGTTACAATCCATAAGTCCCACAACAAAGCAGGAGATTCTCTTTTCTCTAACACCATGGGAAAACCTGGAATAGCCTTCTCAGCAAACTATCATCACTACCTATGTTCAAAAAACAACTAAATATACTCCTTAAAACTCAATGGCTATGCCCACGTTCTAATCCTGACTAACACACTTATTTTTTACTCTACATCCTCTCCTCTCACTATTGCTGATTCTTGTGTATAACTTCCTCCCAAATTTCATATATTATGATTAGCAAACGTCCTCACTTCCTGCCTTTTGCCTAGTCTTACTATAATCTAGATCATACTTTTAATTGTGTAACAAGCATTTTTACTGTGAGCTTATGCCTCTTCCATGTAAATATTAGTAACCTCTTTTTCTCGTGAAGGGTAGAATATTTTATTCCTTTTGTTTTCAATATGATAATTGCCATTACCTCCACTCTGTAATTATGTATCCAGAAGTAGTTAATTGCTTTTTAAACTTTAAGACTGAGGACTGTAACAAACCCTCATCTCTATAAATATGTATCTAGTAGTAGTGTTTTTGTTTGTTCTACTTATTTAGCTTAATGGAGCTTTTCTCCCCGGGCCTCTACTGAAAATGGACATGTATCCAGTTGGACTAGCCCTGTCAACAAATGCAAAATAAAATGAATAATAAATAAATAAAAACATGTATGGGAAGTCTATTCCATAGCATGGGCAGTCTCTGGGTTATGAACATGTCCCTCCAACATGTTCAGTTAATTGTGGTAATGAGGTTGAGGTCTCTGGAGCGTATGGTGCAAAGGGATTGGGATTTCTTTAGATGTAGCATTTCTAACAGAGCTGGTCAGACATGGCTTTGTAAGTCAAGCAGAGATATCCTCTAAGTAGGTGATATGAGACAGAGAATAGTTGGAGTTTTTTTGAGTCTGTCCATATAGGAGAAGTGTTTAAGGCCTAGGATCCTCTTTGTGAGGTACTTTTGCAGCCTCTCCAGTTGCTGCAGGTGTCTAGTCAGGTACATGCCAAATCGGGCATTGTACTTGATGATTGGCCTAATGAGGGAAGAGTAGAGGGAGACAATGACCTCTTTTTTCCTGGATGCAAAACCCTTAGTAATGAGATGTGCCACATAGAAGGACTTTCTGACCACAGTAGCAATGTGGAGATCAAAAGAAAGGTTGCTGTTAACCTGTGTTCCCAGATCTCTTATAATGCCTTCTGTGTTCAGTGGACTACCATCAATGTGGTAATTCATGGGAACTGGGTTTTCCCCAAAGGAGATGATGACACATTTTTTGGCATTGAGCTTAAGGCCATGGTTCGGACACCAATCGTTGGTCTCAGTGAGGCCATTCTGCAGGATATCAATATCACTTGGGGAGTTAATAATAGCTCCCAACTTGCAATCGTCTGCAAACTTTGTCAGCCAGAGTCCCTTTGTGCTGGCCTGGACTTCAGAGAAGTAGATACCAAACAGGAGAGGATCCAGGACTTAACCCTGTGGGACTCCACTTGTAACTAGTCAGCAGCTGCTTTCACACTGTGGGGTCTATCTGTGAGCCATTTTGCAACCCACCTAGTGAGATAGGGGTTGATGCCTAGCTTAGTGAGTTTTTCTATGATTCCTAAGTGAGGAATGGTATCAAAAACCTTGGCTAGATCAAGGTAGGCTGTATGAACCAGCTTGCCTTCATCCAAAACTCTGGTGACTGACTCAAAGAAGTCGACCAAGTTGAGCAGGCATGATCTACCCTTCACAAAACCAAACTGTGTGGGATCCAGAGTTTGGAGATTCCCTATATCCGTGTTTACTAGGTCCATGATGATGCATTCCATAGCTTTGTATATCACACTTGCCAGGCTAATGGGGCGATAGTTCCTAGGGTCTCTAGTCGTTCCTCCTTTGTGGAGAGGGATGACTGTAGCAGTGCACCAGTCAGTAGGGATAAAGCCTGAGGTGAGGTTGTGATTCAGCAGAGCACACAGGTGAGGTGCCAGTTCACTCTGTAGTTCATGTAGAACACAGCCAGGGATATTGTCAGGTCCCATAGAAGCTGCATTCTTGGCCTTGCACAGTGCTATTTTAACCTGTGCAGCAGTAATACTGGGTGCTTGGCAATCTACTGACATTGTGTTTGGTCCTTTGAGGGGGAGAGAGGGGTAAAGTTGGCATTGAATCTGTCGGCCAGTATACTGGGAATATCTGTTGGCTCAGTGCAGTAGCTCAGAGCAAATCTGGGTATTGCTGTGGAAATTCTTTACATAACTATAGAAGGCCTTGTGGTTGTCTTTACTATCTGCTGCAATTCTGTTTTTATAGCTAACTTTAGAGGATTTGATGAGGGATCTCAACTTTTTGTTGAGGCTGGTAAGGGAGTTTTTTCAGTCTTGGGACTTCACCTTATTCCACATCAGTTTATTCCTTCTGTTGTAGAGTTTGTTTATGGCAGGGGACCACAAGATTGGCTTCCTTTTTTGGAGAAGAGCGTCTTGGTTCTATTGGGTATGGCGAGATCCATGCATTTGTATGCTTGTTCATACAGTGCACTGGTGTATGATTCGGCAGTCATACAACTATTCTCCATTTGCATGAGTACAGTGAAGTTAGCCACCTCTGTTTCTAGTAGCCCAGAGTTAGCTTTGGAGAAGTTTTTCATGGTGGTTACCTTTGCTGGGGGATGGGTGGGAGGGATGTGGATTTCCAAGGTGATTAGTTTGTGGTCAGATCTAACCAGGGAGGAGCTGACTATTGCTGTAGAACAATGGTCGCCCATGTTAGTAATGACCAGGTCAAGGATGTTGCTACCTCTAGTTGGTGTAAGAACGAGCTGGTCCAGGGCATTGGAATTAATGAAGTCCAGGAAACGTTGAGCAAGTGAATTAGTACATGAGTAGTTTCCTCAGTTAATGGAGGGGTCATTGAAGTGTCTAGTAAGACAGTGTTAGGTCGGACCCTAATATTCTCCAGGGTGCTTAGGAACATAGAGTGTGAGTCTTGGGACATGGTTGGGGACCTATAGCAGGCTACTACCTGAATCGCTGTCGTACCCAATGCTAGCTGCACCTGATCTATCTCTGATGCATTATGTTGGGCTACTAGTCTGGAGGTGTGCACATCCTTTATGAATATGGAAACACCGCCACCACCTTTGGAGCTTCCGTCCAAGTTCTGGGGCCGAAAGGTGTGGAATGAGTTATAGCCTGGTAGTGCAGGGGTGCTTTCTGCTGCCTTGAACCAGGTCTCTGTTACAGTACAAATGTCAATGTTCTCCATTTTAAGGAGTGCTTTGAGTGAGTGCATTTTGATTTTTATTTGTCCTTCAGTTTTTTACTGTTTTTGCCTTTTATTACCCAACCATCTTTTATTGCATTTCTCTTCAAGGAAGTTGATAGATTCCAGTCCATTTCTTCTGTTTTTTTTCTAAGATTTTATTTTTCTGTATAAAGTCCATTGCATCTTCCAAGGTGTTAAAAATCTTCTTTCGTTCTGGAAGGTAAATCTTTATTTTTGCTGCAAATACGATTTGTGCTTTAATATTTGGGGGAATTCAATAAAGCCTACATGTTTTGTTTTTTTTCTTTCGTGTGCCTACACAGGTGTGAACATTGTTAGATTCAATAAGCATGCACAATCACAGAAACTTCTGTAGCATGCAAATGGCCTCTTAATCAGGTGAATCTCATGTAAATGAGGCAGGTAGAGTGACCCAACATGCAGAAAGGCATCTGATCAGACCCCATATCAGTGCCCATAATGTATGCAGAAAAATTCCCTGTACAGAAGTCTAGACAATTAATGAGGGTATAAAAGTGTAGAAATGTGGTCATAAACCCCCTGAAAGTGTAAGGCCACATACACATATGAGCAAAACTATTAGTCTGTATGTGAGAAAGATTAAAGGGAATAAAAAATGAATAACATGGCATGTTTACGCTACCTGCCACAGTGTGCAAACAAACTTAATAGAAAAAAAAAAAAAGTGTATAGTATGTAACAGAAATGTATTATAGGATCTTGTGTGGGCTCCCTACAGTAGTGCATTGCAGCTGTTGTTTAAGTGATAGGCTATGAAACGTAGTTTCTAGGCTGCCAGCATGGATAAGTATGTAAATGAGGTGGGGTTATTGAATATCAGAAAGGAGTAATCATCACTGCATATCACCTTCATGTAGGATCTTACACCATGTTGATGTTTACACAGGATGCGGCTGACATCAGGGGGGGGTGTCCCCTTTCTTCTAAGTTCTTTTAAGCTTAGGTTTGCATGTTTGTGTGGCACACCACCTGGCCAAGTGTGTTCTCAAAAATGGATGTACCCAATTAGATATTTTGACCTTTGTGTAAGCTATGCTGCACAGCACGGCACTGTGCACCATGTTGCACACTGAAATAGGGCCATTAAATGATGTTAATTATATTGTAGGCAGGTGAAATGTATCATAATTGACCAATCACACATTCTGCACCTACAGCAGAGCTCTATAAACTATGCATACATCCTACATTCTGATTTTCCCCATACTCTGGACCATTGGAGTAGAAACTTGGGAATTTTAACTGAGATAATGCTAGGGGCTGCCGCAGGTCTGCTACATCTGTATGTGCTAGATGCTGAAGTCAATGCTGCTGGTGCTGCTGACAAGATGCCTAGGCAGAGAAGGAGAAGAGTGTTCAGGCCCAGGTTAGCCTTCCAGGAACTACACAAGCTGGAGATTGTAGAGCACTACAGGGTGGATGGAAACATACTAGAGGAACTCACTGAGCTCTGTCGCCCTCAACACAGACCCAGAGCTAACAGCGGGGAACCCATCCTAGTAGAAGCAAAGGTATGTGTAGCCCTTAGGATACCAGCTACAGGTACTTTCCAAAGACCAACTGGGGACATGATGGGGATCTCAGAGGTATCGGCATCCAGGATACTCCACAGGTTCCAGGACGCCATGCTACCACATGCCAGTGAGCACATATCTTTTTCCCCTCACCTCTGAGGCAAGGGCTAGCAATATGCAACACTTCTACCATGTAGCACACTATCCCAAAGTTCTGGGTGCCATAGATTACACTCATGTACACAGCAAGGTACCACCCAGTGAAGAGGGTGGAGTCTACATCAATCACAAGAGGTACCAGTCCATCAATTACCAGGTCATGTGTAATGCCCAGAATTATCTTGAATGTGTGTGCTGGCACTCCTGGCAGGTATCACAATTCCTATATCTGACATGCATCACAGCTGTACCAGATGTTTGCTGGTGGGACATCCCACATGGACATCTACTGGAGGATGCTGGCTATGCCCTAGAACCATGGATGATGACACTCATCAGAAATGCACGCACACCCATGGAAGAATACCATAATGAAGCACACTCACAAGCTAGGAACATCATAGAGTGTGTGGGCTTCTGAAGTCACACTTTTGGTGCTTTGATATATCTGGTGGAGCTCTGCAGTACTCTCCAGCCATATATGCACATATGTTCACAGTATGTGCTATGCTAGACAATCTGATCCTGTGGAAACAGCTGCAGGATCAGCAAAGGGAAGAGATACACACCCCTCACTAGTGCCAAGTTCACCACACTCATACTCACAGGAGAACTTGGAGGAGGAACCCCTGCTGATGTCCTTGTAGGCAGACATAAGCTTGCTCAGTACACCATGGCTTTGGCTATGAGACAGTGCATAGCACATTCAAGGACAACCTAAGGACTGACACCTTACTCCTACTCACATACATATATCAAACCTGATGCCAGGCAACCCACACAACCAGTACCTATCCATGTATCGTCTGTGTACTGCTTGCATCAGACAAAGTCAGCCCTGAGCTACAGTTCTGTCAACTGCTATATTTGCAAGGTAAATCTCTAACCTACACAGTACTTGTAAGGATTAGTATGGTATGTAATGGAATGTATGGATGTGCTACATTTATGCAAGTAAATATGATTTGGACAAAAGTAACATCCACATGGGATTACAGATACCCAGTCCACTATCATGTGTCCTTTAATAGTCATTAGGCCTCATGCATGCTATATTCACTACATCAGTCAAGGAAGATGTTAAACAGAGGGGTTACATGATATTTGGACTATTGTGTATCCCAGCAGAAAATGCTGTGTTGGTCACCCATCCCCAACACAGCAGTGCTCCCATATAACTACTGTAACAGTAACTCATCCATGGTATATCAGCAATACAGGCAATCTCAGGGCAGAAACATAGAAATTGATCATACATTGTACATCTCACTTAATGCAGGAATAGCAATGTACATATTGATGCTGTTGATTATGTGATGCGTGACTGCTCTCTGGCTGGCAGCTTGTGTGGCTCAGTGGACTAGGGATGTTAGCAAGGGTAATGGTGTTGGTGGTTCTAATCTGGAAGTATCCACATCTTTTGGATGTGAGGTAGTATTATGTTGATTTTTTGACTGTCAGCTTGTGTATGGTGTAACATTACTATCCTCTGTCACATATTAATTACATCAAACAGCTGAAGCATGCCATGGACAATTTCATTGAAGTACAGTACTGCAGACACAGGGACATATGTCATTTTCTGTAAAATACAAAATCCCAGACTGGAGTACAGGTAGGTGTAGCCTAGAGTCAGTTTATAACTACTGGCAATCCCACTGGGCATACTCATACACTTAGTTACACAGAGCACAATTCTATTGCCCCTTGCCCAAAATGACCTGTTATATATAGATATGTCTATACATGCATACATATATGCATACATATCTGTCACTATCTCCCTCTCCCATAGATAGAATATCTACCTCTATGAATATACAAATAGAGATATTCTTATATATACCTATATATAACTATATATAAAACATACATCTCAGGTCTCTCCCCATATATCTACGTAACACACACACACACACACACACACACATATATATATATATATATATATATATATATATATATATATATATATATATATATATATATATATATCCACACACACACACACACACACACACACACACACACACACACACACACACACACACACACACACACACACACACAGACAGACACATGTCTATATACATCCCTGTTATATACTTATATACATAAATATGTGTGTGGATGTCTGTATTGTCCTACATACCCTGATAATGGTGAGTAATGCTTCACTATCACACATCTAAAATGTTGCTCAAAGGATCCAAAGTAAGGGCTAAACAGTATATAATGCACTTACTTACTAGTTCATAGTTTAGTACTAGGCTAACTGCCCTTGTGGGCCATTTTTTTAAGCCTAGCCAGTTATCCCAAGTGAGAATCAAACCTTGCACCTTGTGTCTGTAAGGTGAACACCTTAACCATTATGCCAACCTCCACTAGCTACAAACCCCTGTGCCTGCTGGTTGTCACCACACATACAGCAAAAGGTGAACAGGTGGTGTAATGTATAATGTTGTCTATGCATGCATGGATAGGGCACATTATTCTTGCCCACAGGCATGCCCATCCAAGCAAATAGCCTCATATGACCAAACTGGTAACTGTAGCCACATAGCTAGGATAAATATCACTTATCTGACTGCTAGGATACTAGATGCAGATAACAGTACAAAGCAGTTTCACTCTGCACATCACAGATGCTGTTCAACACAAGCCTGGTTTGTGTAATCCACAAGCAGTTTTCCTATAGTCATGTTTACAACAGACATCAGCCATGGAGCATCTGATAAGTGTTGTAATCTATAGTGTATAAGAGTAGTTAGGTAGGGGGTTCTAATTTTACTGCAGACCACTTGGTGTGTGTGTGTGTGTGTGTGTGTGTGTGTGTGTGTGTGTGTGTGTGTGTGTGTGTGTGTGTGTGTGTGTGTGTGTGTGTGTGTGTGTGCATCCCTTTGCAAAACAACTCAGAAACCCTCACTGACTATGAAACTCAATAGTTCTGCACTTTTTGGCCCTGTAAGCTGCTTCCCATGTCCAAACTGCCCTCTTCTATAAGGCCTGCTGATGTCATCGACCTTAGGACTGATTATAATGTCAGGCTTAAGCTGTGGCACATGCAATAAATACTGTGATCTATAGGGGATAAGAGTAATTAGGTAGGGACTCTAATCTCACTGCAGGCCACTTGGTGTGTGTGTGTGTGTGTGTGTGTGTGTGTGTGTGTGTGTGTGTGTGTGTGTGTGTGTATCCCTGTCTGACATAAATATGATTACCTCAGTAACTTAGAAAGAGATAGGGTTTTGCATTTTGGTATTAGCAATTGATGTGGGTCTCCAAATGCATGACCACAACTAGACCTGCTGATGTCATCAAGCATGAGATGTCCTAAAGAGACAGTAATAGCACACTTGAGATGTAGCATGTGCATCATGTACTGTGATCTGTGGTGTGTACCATTAGCTTGGTACGTGCCCTAATCCGTGTGTGTGTGTGTGTGTGTGTGTGTGTGTGTGTGTGTGTGTGTGTGTGTGTGTGTGTGTGTGTGTGTGTGTGTGCTGTGTCTTGCAAAAAGTAATTGGACATGGTGCTATCCTCAATGTAGCCAGGTTTGTGTGTGTGGCTGTTACAACATTTTACATCAGCTTATTGAATCATAGGATCTTTGAACTTTAGCAGCATAATGGCCCTACAGCACTCACAATCCTAGCCAAGTTTATACCCTTATTTACATGATCAGCACGCATTGCCCCTGTGCACAAGGGACATAGGCAGAAGCCCTGTGGTGAAATGATGGTCACCCAGCCAGTCATGCAGATAGTATCTGATGAGGTCCACGAGGGGCTCTGTTTGCCATTAGACAGGATTCTGTTCCAAAGGTGTGTTAAAGTCTGCTACACATATCTCTCCCACCATCATGTATTACTAATGTCACATGCCAGATTAATGTCCTTACAGTGAGTAATCCATGCACCATGCCACCTACAGATATGCAGCATATCCAATCAAGCAAGGTCCCACATTGCCCTGTATGCAAGGCAGAGATCACCTCTGAGTAGTCTATATGCCACAGGCTACAATGACCACTGATGTCAGATGAAGCTCATTGGACAGATACTGAAGACATGAAGGTACCTTGTGAGGGGACTATTGTGTTGTGCACAATTGCCAGTAGTGCTTGGAAAGGTTCAGTACAAAATGGCCATTGCATTCACATATTGGCATGCTGAGGAAAGAGAGCATGGAGGTTATGTTAATTTTGCGTGACTGTGCCCTCAGTTATAATATATGGTTTCCATCTTACCACTGGTGAGACATGGTGATCTCAGGTACATTAAGTGTAAACCTGTATGGCCAGGTTTCTGTGCCCAGGTCTATCACCCCTGAGTATGTAGACTTTTCAGAATGAAAGCACAACCCTCCCCATGGCTACAGAAAACCACTAAGTCAGAAATGAAAAACAGGGATAAAGCTTGGGAGCACAGGCGCAAAACCAAAACCCCCTCAACTAGACAGAAATTCCTAGAACTACGCAATAGAGTTAAAAAGCTAATAAAACAGCACAAATTGCAATACTACCAGTCTGCCCTAGACTCCTCCCAACACAGCCCCAAACAATTATGGTCCTCCATAAACTCCATCCTCCACCCAGGTAAAGTCAGTACCCCTCCTCCTAACATCCCTCACTCCTCCAAAAATATTACTACCTCATTCAACACACACTTCACACAAACCATACTATAACTAGCAAAGCAACACAACCCCCCTCCCCTCCAACCCACACCTTCAGCTAGTAATCTCCCCACTGCCTTCTCTTTTTCTCCTGTACCTACCTCCAACATAAAAAACTCTTAACTAAACTTAAGCCCACCAAATTAGCAGTAGACAACCTCCCAAGTGAACACCTACAAATCGCAGCTGATGCTCTGGCCTACCCAGTATCCATCTTGATTAACCGATCTCTGTCAGAAAGTTATGCTCCCAAACTGTGGAAAGTATCACATATAATTCCCCTCTACAAAGGTGGCCCCTCCACAGAACTAACCAATTACCACCCCATAGCTATTCTCTCTCCACTCTCCAAAATACTAGAGAGATGCATACATTCTCAGGTCTCAGACTACCTCCTTACTAACAACCTCCTTTCCAATACTCAGCATAGTTTCCGACCAAAACATAGCACCACCACTGCCTTAGTCTCCTTTACTAACACTATCCTTCAGCATAAAAACAATGGCTATATCTCCTCTGCTACTTTCCTAGACCTATCTAAAGCATTTGACAGGGTCCCACACAAACATCTCATCTCTGTCCTCAATAACCTATCCTTCTCTCAATCAGTCACCAACTGGTTTCAGAATTACCTGTCTGACCACCAACAATCCATTGTATGGCAGAATGACATATCTCCCCAACTACCTGTCTCCATAAAGGTTCCCCAAGGATCCATCCTTGGACCCCTACTCTTCTCTGTTTTCAGAAATAATCTAGCCACTGCTACCAAACATGGCACACTCATACAATATGCAGATGACTCAACCATCATCTGCTCAGCCCAGTCCCTACCCAAACTGCAAAAAGTCACAGAGGAAGCCTTTTCCTCTGTTGAAACTTGGTTATCCGATGCCCAATTAATACTTAACCCAAACAAAACTAAACTACTCATCTTCCAACCACCAAACATACTCAAAATAACTCTCACTTTAACATCACAGCAAAAGACAACACTACTATATACCCATCTGAACACACCAAATTGCTAGGAGTGGAAATAGACAATAAACTAAAATTTGACATTCACATATCCATGACCGTAAAAATAGTCCACAAAAAACTAGGAGCATTATACAGAAATAAATAACTTCTCACCAAAGCAGCAAAGATTTCAATAGCAAATTCCCACCTTATCTCCACCCTACTTTATGCCTCTCTAATATATATACCAACCTAAGGCAATGCGATCTAAACAAGCTAGAGACCTGCTACAACAAACTCACCAAAGTCGCCAAAGGGGCATCCTACCGTAGTCACCACTGTCTCTCACTTGCTGAACTGGGCTGGCTTGAACTCCCTCACCTCCTTCAATGGTATCAACTATCACTCTCCCACAAACTAGTAAACCATCCACTAAATGTCCCATCCCTCCAGAATCTACTCCAACCCTATCGCACCACCAGACCACTAAGATCCAGCAACAAAAATCACTTGCAGATCACTAAAGCCAATAACTCTGCTGGTGAAGCACTATTCTCTTGCGCCATAGCCAAATTATGGAAACTTTACTAAAAGCGCACCTAAAAACATGCTGGCTTTGCCCTTGCAACTACCACTCTAATATCACCCACCCCATCCAACCACTACCTTTCTTTCCACTCCACTAACTACCTTAATTATAGCAAACTCAGATGCTCATAAGCCTAGTACTTATTATACAGCAGGAACTTCTTATTGTAACATTTGTTAACATCTGTTATGTACTTTGCAGATAAAGATTCTAGTTGTCTACTGATGTACTATGTTCTTCATCCATAAATATGTTTGCAATTAATTGCTATGTTAAACAGTTAATCTCTGTGTAATCCAATGTAACTACTGTCTGTTTATTTTAACTGTGGAGCTTTTCTCCCCGGGCCTCCGCTGAAAATGGACCTAAGTCCAGTTGGACACTCCCGGTCAACAAATGTAAATAAATAAATAAAAAATAAATAAATGTACATCACATGTTGCAACTGATATGCTATTTACCAGGAGTATAGCTGTTACAAATGGAAATGATACTACATATATATTTGCATGGAGTTTATGGCCAGTAGTATGTCAACAGGCATTTGTTCATCAATACCCTCTTGTAGGATATTGACATAACTCACAGAGTCTATGACCGCTCACAGTTTGCAGGCATCAGCTAACATTGTCAGCTACAGACAGTGAGTATTCATTTGCATCATGGTGCAATGGATTCCAAGAAGTACAGGACCCAGGACTGAGCCCTGTTGAACACTGCTGCTTACAGATCAAGTATTACAGGTGGTTTTCCCTATTTTGAGTATGTGTGCCATCAAAGAAGCCACATAGTGACTCCTATAATGATATTACCATGGATGCCTATGTGGGCACATTTGTCAATGATGCCTGAGTTGGGGATAGAGTCACAGAACTTGGTTACATCCAGGGGGTTATATGTCCTGATTTCCCCTCACCCATGTCCTTGGTGACTGCTTCGGACATGTCCACCATGTTTAACAGCCATGATCTCCCTGTCAGACACCCAGATTGTGTACAATCAACTGTTTGTAGATCAGATATATATTTTCTGATCAGCTCCATGATAATTTGCCCCATGGGCATACAGATATGGCTTCTCAGGCAAATAGGTCTATAGTTCCAGTGGTTGGTGGAAGCACCTCCTCTGTGCAGGGGGATAACAGTTGCTGTTGTCCAGTCAGCTGGGATGCAGCCATTGGTTACAGTATGATTGCAAGGAGTTCCCAATGGTATTAGTAATCCTTGGTGGATCACATGTAGGATGCATCCTGGGATGTTAGCATGTCCAAAAGATGCTGTGTATACCCCATAGAGAGAACACTTATGACCTGCTCTGTAAATATGGAAGGTATGGGACAGGTTGTTGGAATGTAATGTGTGCAAATGTGGTGGGGACAGGGGAGTGAAATTGATTCAGAGCCTGTGGGACAACAGGTTAAATATGAGTACATACCCATTATATGTGGTATCATTATGTACGAGTTCACCACCAATCTGGGTCTGTCTTCTGAGGTTACACATGTAATTACACTGTGCATTGTGGTTCTGCTTTGTGGGAGAGGCTGATTTTGTCACCTACTGTTTCTACATGATGTCACACAAGCACTATGTGCTTATTTTAGCTGAGGAGATTGAACCTCCATTTTAGGATGCACACTCATCCCAACTGTCACACAGCAATATCCATCTCTTATTGTACAGCCTCCTAATGGCAGTTGTCCACCATGCAGGTTTGCTGTGCCATGAGGAGCTTGTGTTCCTCCTGTCAGGTACTGCTGCTTACATAATGCATGGGTGTACAGCTCTGCATACTTGCTCATCCCATCTTAGAGGGGAGGTGCAGTCATGCTATGTAAACCATCCCGTAGGGGGTAATGCATTGCTTTGTTAGAGTATATTTCTGTATTTTCTGCAAAGGGGGTTAGGTCTGATAGTTTTAATGAGACTGATCTGTGTTCAGATCTCACCAGGGAGGACCTTACAGTGGTGGGCTGCAGTGGTCACCCAAATTGGGATATACATGAAGCACTACATCACCTCCCCTACTGGGGAGGTCATGCCACTGGTCCAGGGCATTGTAGTTAAGGATGTGGAGTAACCCTTGGGCAAGTGTGCTTCAGCATGACTAACCAACACAGTTGGTGGTTACATAATGTCACACCAAACCATGGTGTACTAATACATTTTGATAGATACATGTACATGCAAATAAGCAAAACAGATTAATGGAGCTGCTGCTGTACCTGGCAATTCATTATGTACCCTTCCAGCAGGGAATAGCACCTGCAGTGTCTCTGGTAAAGCATAGTGTTTCACTAAATCTAGATATGTATCTATCCTTAATGAATATGTATATACCACCTGCATTACCTTGCATACTGTCAATTTGAGGTCTGAACATGTGGAAGGACATGTAATCTGGTATGGCTGTGATGCTGTCCACACCCATGTACCAGGTGTCTTTGGCTGCACAAATGTCTGCATATTCCAGGATGGGGACACCTTCCACAGAGTGATGTTTAGTGTTGCCATTCACATCATGTAGCAGCATTACTATGATGTTGCATGAAGATGGCATTCTCATTGGAAGGTTTTCCCTCTAGATAGTGCCTATAAGATGCACTGTTGATGTGTCAGCAGCCCTGGCCAGTACTCAAAATTCCAAGGGTGAGAGATGAAGACCATATCTGGTAAAACATTTATGTCTGTTGAGCAAGTCATCCCAGGCAAACATGTAGTGGATCCCCTTACAATGACACCACCCATTAAAGCAATTATTGGTTATATCTCCTATCCCACTGGCTATGTCCATGTTCTGGTCCAGACTAACCTATACTCCCCTTTTTTTTCATCTACTACTCTGACCATAGCTCTCAAACATTTCAAATAGGCACCCCAAGTTAACAAAATATTGTAAATTGCTAAATGTTTATATTACATCAATGTTTTTACTGGGTTTTAATTTTATTTTATCCTATGCTTTATGCTAGTTACCATGTTTTCTTACTGCCTTATTTGTAAAAACTGCATTCTCTTGTGTACTGTACAAGCATTAGTTTAGATTTACATACCACACTGGTGCTTTATGTGTAATAACTGCATCTCTTGTTACTTGTAACCTTTTATGCTACTATTTATATTGTATAACTATGTTCATTGGAGCCTTTCTCCCCTGGTCTCCACTGAAAAAGGACTTTTTGGTCAGTGGACACTACCCAGTAAATAAGTGTAAATAAAATAAAATAAATAAATATTGAATTCCCTCATGTGTATTAAGCAATCATCCTAGGTGAGGGTCAAATGCAGCTGAAAGCTATGGGCATACTCACAAGAGACACAGAGTGTGTAAGCTTAGTCATGTGTCTGCATGCAGTCCAGTGACATAATGTCCCTAGTCGTACACACCTGCAGGAAATATGATGTCATCATTATGTCACCTGATATTCCTTTAGTTGCAGCAATGTGTGGTATGGTGTATCATGTCAACCCACACACAGCTAACTGTAACATTTACCAAATGTAGCCAGGTAAAATGCACATCAATTTGTCTCAAGATGTACTCAACTATGAATAATAGGTCTGCACTTGTGATGTGACTCAGTTGTGTGACTGGTGAGATCAGTGATGCATGCACTATTATGTGTACGGTGCTCTCCAGAGATAGATTTTCTGAGGTGTCTGTTGTTTGGAAATGTCTGATAAGTAGCTGCACACATGCAGGTGTGTGTGTGTGTTGTGGGTGTGTGTGGTGCATGAGTTGAGCTGTGCACGTTGGCAAAATACTCATTAGCATATGCATTGACTGCTGTGTGAGACACCATGCAATCAAGGTCTGAAGTACAGTCACATCTGTCACACATTGTGTTTGTACAGCATAGGAGTAGAAGGGTGGGTACACTTTCCACATGTCACCATCAGTCATTGATAGTGCTATTAGCAATACAGTCACGCTTGTGTGTATGTCACAGCATGCCATCACTAGGCAGTATCATGACAGATGGTGAAATGTAACATGTCACCTGTATGTAGGTCTCCTAAGGGAGCACAGCACCTGTCAGTGTGCCATACAATATTTTGCCAGCCATGTGGACCTTGGATTGACCATAATCCTGTTATTAGGCATGGTTGCAATACCATACCTACAAATGTGACACTGTAAGCCCTGCAAAGTCAGGGTCATGTTGCCACACCCTTGGGGTTGACAGCCTGAAACACACTGTTTGTAGGCATACCTTTCAGTGAAGTTGTGGATGCCCGTGCATGCACAGAGGACTTGTTCAACTTTGCTGACATTACGTTGCCCTTGCAAATATTCAGTGCCTGTCAACCAACCACACAGCAAAATGGTTCTTGCATGATATGATGTGGGAACACAGACATGCAATCTGGGTACATAACTGTACAATACGGCATACCTAGGACATGTGGTAGGTGAACACACTTTGGGCAAAGGTGGCCAGTCCTCTGCAGTAAGCCTTACCACCATGTCATGCAAATATCCACCATTACTCTGTTGAAGGGCAGAATGCATGAAGTGCTATTAAACTGCCACCTAAGATGGATCACCACCACTGTGCTGTTTGTTTCAGCAAGCCTGGACATCTATGTTACATTATATTGTGACACTGCAGCTTTGCTCCTAATCACCATCTGGTCAGTTCCCAAGTGACGTACCACAAACCCTGGTACAGAAGAAATACTACATGCAAAAGCCAACTGATTGCTCAGGTTGCTAATCAAGGCATCTACCTGGAGGAGGGTATGTGAATCCAACAGAGCCTTTCATGATGTGGGACAATCACATGGATGAACAGGCTGTGTCCTGCTACTCATCATGAGCTTTGTAGTAACGTTTTGTGTGTGATGACAGAAAAAGTATCGGAGCATGGTATCCCATGACAGAGTGGTTGTGCTGAGACCAGCAGTAGTAATAGCAGACAGGCACCAGCAATTCAGGGGATTCCCCTGCTTTCCACATTCTTCACAAGGTAATTTTGTCTTTGCAGTGCACACCACTCAAGTAGTGTCCAACTGCAGAATCCCTGTGTAAAACCTCACACCTTACTTTCCCAGGGTATACATATTGCGCTTCACTCTTTTATTTGTCAGTGCTCTGTACAGACACCTTGGGTGACTCTTTTCTTGGAACATGATGGAAGTTACTGCAATACCTAGTTGCACAATTTACAACTAGCATGCAGTGTTAAGCAGTGTCCCCAGATCTCTCAGTCATCGAATATGCTAATCCATGAAAGGAGTTAGCATAGATATGATCAGTAACAATGTCATACACCTACTGACACTGGAACAAACACAGTTTGTTTTGCTCAATGGCAGATCATGCCTACCTACCTTAACTGGTGGACCTCATTGAGGTTTACAGTATGAAATGGATGATGGGGATATGACTCACTCTACCTATCATGGTTTGACAAGGTGTTTGACAATATTAGGCCAGCAGGCCTTGCTGGAATCTGTGTAGGTTATTTACAGAGTGGTATGTCAGCTGGTGTAGAGCCAAGTGTCTAATAGTCAAAATCTGGGAAGATAGTATTGGGTAGAGCTACTCTACAATGACACCAGTCAGCAGTGGACTTCCCTCAGACATCATTAATAGGGTACCCCTTGTAGCCATTCCCTTCTCTGCAGTCATGGCCACTGTCAGTAAATTCTGACTGACTACATTAGCAGGTGATTGCATATTAGCAGCTGTCACTGATTCCCACACGGAACCAATAGTTATTTAGGATGGCCTGAGACACACATTCAGTTGTTGTCAGAGTCACTGACAAGTAGTAAATGCCAAGGACCGCACAATACTATCCATTTTGAAGTCATCCACCCTGGAAAATATAGTAGTGTCTATACACCACACACAGTTGAACCAATACCCATGGACTTATGGGCACAGAGAGTAATGTAGCCTTTGACTTTTACTGGTCAATAAGATGTGGGGATCCATTCAATTTTGTGCAACCTGTACAGAAAGGTATGGCATGTAAATCCCAGACTGTCATTGTTATACCATATTTGGCACTCATTGCACATATAATTGAGTGCAATGACACTTATAACTGTAGCAGCCACACAGGTTCCATGGTAATCCAGTACACATTGCAGATAACATGTCTGATGCAGTCCGTGTCAAGAGCATACATGTGTAGTCTGTCTCCTACATACTTTGGAGGGGATGTGTATGGCTGCCATATAGGAAACTGTCAGATTCCAATGTGTACCCTATATGTGTGTATGTTAGACAGCTGTGAACCATGCATGATAGAGCTGGCAGTTCACTGTCTCCACCCTCCGAACATGGGAACTGGCTCTGCCAGGAGTTGCACTGGCACCTCCATGGTCAAGGTCAGAACCGGTGCTAGTACCTGATGGTGACTACTGTCTTCTGGGACCATGTCCTCCATAGGAATGCCCAGGACAATGAGCCCATGGCCTTCCATGTCTTGGTGTGGACAGTGTACTCCCCTCTGGAGTGCTGGATGTACTGACACTATGGGAACATGATTGAGCATGGCCACGTAGACTATCAGCAGATGCAATTGCTGACCTACGTCCATGGGTCCAATGCTAGACTCCAACCAGATGTTCCCTCACAAACAATGTGTGTTCCAAGACAGATATTCTACAATCTGTCTCAGACCACCTTCTTTCCACTGGATCAATGAACTGATATGTGGTAGAGGCAGTCACGGATGTCAGACTGTGCTGCATTCAAAACCTTGAGCATTCATCTGGCATTCCTTTTGGAATGTGCCTGTGCCTCCATGATGGCCTGAAACATAAACCAAGTGACCCATGATGAGACACCTTTGACAGGTAGTGGAAGGACAGCAGGCCGCTATGAGCAACCCTCTCAATCTGCCAGTGTGGAACTTCACCAGCTCTCTGGCTATGGCCAGTGTTTACACTCACTGGAGCCATAGTTTCCACACTTACCTGCTCATTGTCCCCACCCTCTGACTATCCAGTGTCTGTTGCCTCCGGGGATTGGGTATGTGTAGGCATACTAACTGTGTGCAGTAATAATGAGGGCAGAAGAAAGATATAAACCTCTGGGACAGATTCAGCCACTAAAACCCCCACCTGTGCCTCACTTTGGCCACCATCATCATTAGAGTCTAAAGAGACACTGACATCAGGTTCTGTAGGGGACAGAGACAACCCCCCAGTCACCTGTGTTAAGAAAGGGAAAAGCAGTACATTCATATCTGCAACTATTATGCTCTGCAGTACTATGCTGCGATATATGTAAAGCTGCATACACTGTTGTCACTATTACAGACCTGTTTAACCCTCAAACTCAGATAGTAGGACATGAGGACATTACTTTTCCCACAAATATTTGTATTTACTTGTAAATAAAAACTCTTTACATTGCAATCTCACCAGCAACAGTGATGCACACTGTTGACATTTGTGAATTAATCTCATCAGCAACAGTGATGTACACTGTTGACATTTGTGAAGACCCTGCACAGTTGACACATATGGCAGTCCATAATGCCCTGACAATACCTTCATATTTATCCATGTTATCACACCTACAAGACATATGTATGATTCCCAAGTGTGTACAGTCAGAAAATATCTGTGCAGTTGGTAATCATGCCAACAGTACAGCAATCCAGCCATCAGGCCTGGGATGACGTTTTAGGAAATACATTGCAGTAAAGATACACCTGTAACAAAACAGTGTTGTGCTTACCAAGAGCAAGATCACAGCCTTGTTTGATTCCTGAGGGACATTTAGAAACTTTAGGTAGAGGTAAACACCAATTCATGTTACACTATAAAAGGGTAATATGTCCATATATCTCACATTTACCGTAGTTACTTGTTAATTGATATGATGGTCATAATCTGAGCATGAGATTCAAACTGCAGCTAAACTCCTCCCACAAAGAACAAAACCTGACACCCATGTAAATGTATTTACACCCTGACACACTGAATGCTACTGTATTCCAGTGCTGATCAAATGAAGCCTACCTGGGTGCTCCTCTGCTGTGGAAACTGTGGCACCCACATCCACAATATATGGTGTGATGGATGCCTGTGAGCTGTCATGTGTTCCTAGGTTTGCCAGGAATTTCTCTGTGGCCAAGTGTGGTTGTTCTGTTGCAGGCCATTCACCAGTGACACCACGATCCCTGGCCACATCTGCTGCTCTTCTGCATGCAGCTGTAATTATATCCATGGCATGGTGTCAAATTTGCTTATATGTCCTGTTCTGGTGACCTATGGCATTCACATCATGGACAAGGTATCGCACTATGCTGCCCGCTGTTCCCTGTTGTGCCTCCTACTGGCCAGTAGTAGTTCATGGTGTTGATGGTGGCCTTCCAGGATGATATAATTCACAGAATCCATAAATGGGCATGTCATCTGGAATACATGTTTCCTGAAAGGCAACAAAATCGGGACACATGTCAGGATCACATACGTGGAAGTACACTGTGTAGAGATACAGCAAGAACAGAATAGCTGGCATTATCCACTGCTTGACCATGCCTGTCATATTCTGCAGTGTGCAAATATACTAACTGTATGGATACAACTTAGCTACTAACAATAATCAGCTATTCCTGTGAGTGCCATGACAAATACTGCTGTATGATCACACACCCAACACAGGAGTCCATTGTAGGGTCTATATTAGAACACCGAAGTTTCAAAACTTTGAGTGTTCTAATATTGACCCATTTTCAGCGAATGCTGAAAATATCGAAGAAACAGAAAAACATTTTTTTTTCCTAGGGAAAGAATTTGGTTATCCGTTTCTGTTGCTTCTGTATTTTCAGCACTGTGGTGGAAAGTTACGGGTTGGGTCCAGGTAAGTGTGCAATTGTGTAGACGTGAGGGTTAGGGTGGGGTAGGTTAGTTAGGGTTAGGGCACGGGTGAGGTGACTGTGCGATAGTGACTGACCTTAGGGTTAGGGTCTGGGTTAAGGTAAGTGGATAGTTAGTGGTGTATGTATAGTTTAGTGTAGGGTTACGTGCAAGAGTTTAGATGTATGTGTGTGGATTGCTGTTTGTTTGGTGTGCTTGTGTTGTGTGTATGTGTTTTGGAACAGCAATTTTTTTCCTAGGAAAAAATTCGCTGTTCTGTATGTTTGATGTTTTAAATTTTCGGTGACTAGGGTTCGATATTAGAATACTCAAAGTTTTGAAACTTCGGTGTTCTAATATAGACCCCCATTGTAGTATGTCTGCTAGTGGCAACTCCCCTGATAATACGTCAAAAAAAAAGTGCCAGTCAAATAGCAGTGTCATATTGCAACCAATATAAAAGGATATTCCCTCAAGACCAGTGTGCCACACTGACAAAAAACATTCCACCCTTGATGTTCTGTACATCATCTGTAAGTGTAACAAATCTGGAGATCAATGACATGTCATCATTACAGTTCTGAGAAAGGCTTAATGCTGTAATCCCCATTCCCCCTATGTATATTCACACATATGCATCATTTTGTAAACAAAAAAGTTACATACCTGATAGAGTACAACACTCCTCTGTTGATATATACAGATATATAAAGTGTTTGGCAATGCGGTTACTGTCTGAAGAAAGTCTCATATAGACTGGTTCCCCTAGCCAGCTGCTTGCCTTTTTAACATGGTTCTCATTACCAGATAATTGGCTCTCAACCAGTCTGTGGTTCTGAACTGCTAATTGCAGCCAACACAGCTGACTGCAGTATAATCAGCATACCTCCCAAGTATACCGAATTACTCGGTTTTCACCGGATTTTGGGGTCCAAATAATGGGGTGCCATGATTCCCAAGTGTCACCCCTTAATTTCCGATTTCCCGGCACTTTTATTTTAAATTTTATTTTATTTCCTTGATTTTGAGCTGACATCATCACGTGCGTAATGACATCAGCTCCGTGAAACAGAAACAGCCTGTCAGAATTGAGCTGAAGGGCTCAACATGCGACATGCGTGCATTTACAGCTGCAGTTAAATCCTTAGTGGGAATATGGCAAGCAGCTGTAAACGCCAATAACTAGTCCACCAGGTGAAACAAAAGATTTATTAAATCCACAAATAGATGATACAGACTTCAACAGATCTACAAACCATTAAAATTACATACCATTTATAGCTATGACAGTGAACATGTGACATTAAGACTCATGAATATTAAATAAATAAATGAAAGCCAATACTTATTACATATACCCTTAATATTCGGGATGAGGTTCTGGCTTTATGGAATGTTAGGTACATGCCATTATTAGGTTTGGGACTTGAAACAACTGTTACTAGTTCCAGAGTAAATAAAGATTTTTCACAGGCAATGGTTATTACTTATGGAGAAACTGCTAAGGAGGTGAAGAAAATCATTTCTAATAATTGGTCCATGCTTAAATACAATCATGAACTTTTCAAGTTCATAGGCCCGGAGCCTTGTTTCACTTATAAAGTAGATAATAATTTAAAATTTTTGTTAGATTATAAGACAAAATCTCTTCATTCTACTAAAATAGGGACCGTGTTGTGAACAATGTTCTTACATTAACGAAAAGGCACAATTAACCCTATCTCCCCTTGACATATCTATCAAACTAGCTTTCGGTTCATGCATTTCTACAGGTTTGGTGTACTTAGCTACGTGTAAGGATTGCCCATGTTATTATGTGGGCAAAACAGAAAGAAAGCTAAATCGCAGGATCTATGTACACTGCTATTGCATTATGAAAAAAGATGAAAAGAATGCATTAAGTAAACATATTACTGCTAATCCCAGTCATAGTTTCATTTTTGGAATTTTGGAGATTGTGAAGGTGGACCCTGGAGGGGGTGACTGGAAAAATAAATTGTTAAAGGCTGAGTCTAAATGGCAGTTTAAATTAAATGCAGCAGTGTTCCCAGGTTTGAATGAGGCCATCAGCATCAAACCTGAACTCAGACATAGAGCTAGTGTTCTTTGAGTTATTAACAATTTTTATATAATTTTTATATATTTTTAAGTCATGTTAGATCTCTAGTTATTCTCAAAAGTTAAGGGTATATGTAATAAGTATTGGCTTTCATTTATTTATTTAATATTCATGAGTCTTAATGTCACATGTTCACTGTCATAGCTATAAATGGTATGTAATTTTAATGGTTTGTAGATGTGTTGAAGTCTGTATGGCGCCATCTATTTGTGGATTTAATAAATCTTTTGTTTCACCTGGTGGACTAGTTATTGGCATTTACAGCTGCTTGCCTTGTTTATTTGTCATTTTGCTGCTGTTGGCTTTTTGTTTTTCTTAGTGGGAATATGCTACTGTCTACAGCTGCTGTTATGCGAGAAGGAAGGTGGAAGAATGGACGAAGCAGAGCTTCCATTTCATATACTGTAGCAGAGGTATGCGAGGCTGAGGCTGGATGTGCTGCTGCAGGAGGAGTCGAAGAGCTGCCATTTTTTCTGTGGATGAAGCAGAGGTAGGAAGGGTGTTTGTGTGTGTGTGTGTGTGTGTGTGTGTGTGTGTGTGTGTGTGTGTGCGTGTGTGCGTGTGTGCGTGTGTGCGTGTGTGTGTTATGCTGCTGCAGGAAGAGCTACCATTTTTTTTTTCATGTGGACGAAGCAGAGGTAGGTTTTGTGTGTGTGTGTGTGTGTGTGTGTGTGTGTGTGTGTGTGTGTGTGTGTGTGTGTGTGTGTGTGTGTGTGTGTGCGTGTGTATGTGTGTCACGACATTTGTACATTCTCAAAGCTTCACACATCAGAAAATATCACGAGAAAAGATCTAACCAGCATATCCTATAACTGAAAAGTTCATCTCTACTTGATTCCCAAGTAGACTATTCTCTATCTGTAAAGCCTAGCACTTACTCCTACAGTACTTGCACCTTGATAAAGCACTCTTATTATAGATAGTACCCCACCAGCCCAAAACCCACTTCCCCCGGAGTCCTTTGAAAGTTCTTTATCTACTACTTCTAGTATGTCGAGGGATCAGTTGCTAGTGTCCTCTCCAGCTCAACTGGTGAACCTGGGAATATTGAGGCAATGTTACAATTGCCTCATGTACACAGACAATCCTCTCCTTCTCCCACAAAACACAAATACATGCGAGAGATGCAACTATACGGCCAAACTGGAGGCTGAGCTCTCTCAACATAGGACTGGCAAGACCAGACAGGAGGAGAAGGCAACCACACACAATACATACCCAGTCACACATGGTACCATCACAACTTCAAATCATACACATACTCACACAAAGACATACTCGGAGGCTCTGGTCAAAAATTTACCAAAACAGCAGAGGCCACCAAAGCAGACACCCAAACAACTACCACCTCACGACCCAACACATGCAACACATAGACCACACAGTCAGAGTGTCAAACAGTCACAGCCCTTAAGGCCAAACAAAATGCCAGACACACTTGTCATTGGTGATTCCATAGTCAGACACACTGACGCCCCGCTCACCAGACTGAGTAAGGAGAAGGTCACAGTAAGCTGCCTGTCGGGCTAGAATCCGCCACATAACGCAAGCACTCAGGTCTCTCAACAGCAGGTACAAATCTGACTCAGTCATTGTCCACGCTGGTGTCAACGACCTGAGATGTACCTCCTTGGACTACATGAAAAGGGACGCCGAGGAGCTCTCTGATTATGTAGCCCAGGCAGGTATGACCCTGCCCTTGAGCAGTATCCTACCTTCACCTAGAATGATGCCACAATACAGTAATAAGATGATCAGCTTTAATAATTGGCTTAAATTCTGGTGTCATTCAAAGGGGATCCAATGTCTGTCTGCCTGGGATGACATGCTGGACAAGCCACGCTGCTTGCACCTGTCACCCTGGGCTTCCGGATATTGGAAAAGGCTCTTGCCACCCCATAGTGCCTTTTTAGGCAAGGCTCAAATTTTAAACCTACCACCCTAGAACACCAAAAGGAAAAAACTAAGGGTAATGCTGCTCAATGCCAGAAGTCTCAATCTCAAGATGCACGCACTCGAGGCCCTTCTCAATATGGAGAACATCGATGTCTGTGCTGTGACAGAAACCTGGTTCAAGGCTCCTGAGAGCACCCCAGCACTAACAGGTTTCACCTCATATCATACGTTCCGCCCCAAAATCCGGACAACACCAAGAAAGGAGGGGTGTCCATATTCATAAAGGACACCCACACCTCAAGGTTGGTGGCAACGCACGATGCATCTGAGACCATCCAGGTGCAATTAACCATAGGCAAGACTGCTCTGCAATTTGTAGCATGTTACAGGCCACCCTCTCAAACTCAGGAACCTCACATGGCCTTCCTGAAAACATTGGAGGATAAATGTATCTCCAAACACCATCATACTAGGTGACTTCAACTACCCTAATATAGACTGGGAACACTACTCAAGCCCGAACACTCTAACCCAAAGATTCCTGGAGTTCATAAACTCAAATGCCATGGAACAACTAGTCACCATCCCACAAGAGGTGAAAACATACTTGATCTCATCATCACGAACATGGGATCAAAATGTTCAACACCGAAGTATACCCCTCACTGGTGAGATCAGATCATAAACTAATCTCACTGGAGGCCCTCATCCCCACCCCACGTGCAACACAAAAGACCACAGCCAAAAACTTCTCAAAAGCCGGTTTCACACTTCTAAAACTAGTGTGGTCTTCTTTAAGGCCCCTGAGCCAGTGGTAAACATTACTCAAACCGCTGAATCACTTACAAATGCCTTCTACCAGCACCTACAGGACTGCATGGATCAGGCAATCCCAAACAAAACTAAGACTCTCTGTACCAAAGGCAAGCGTCCAGTCTGGTGGACCCCAGCCATAAACAAGCTCTACAACAAAAGGAGGAAGCTACTACAAGATAGAGCAAAATCCTTGAAAGGTAAGACACCTTTGATCATTATAAGTAAAAACTAAGAGCTCTCATAAAATCATCCAAGGCAAATTTTGAGAGAAAAATCGCCAAGGACTCTAAAGACAATCATAAGGCCTTCTTTAGCTATGTTAGAAACCTAGGAGGAAACTCCCAGATATGCTCAGAATTAGTTCAAAATGATGTGAAAATTACTGAACCTACACACATTGCTAACATACTGGCTGACAGGTTCAGTGCAAACTTCTCCCCTCCCCAAAGGAGAGATATCTATTCCAGAGGACTGTAGCCCCCCAAACATCTCCAATGCCCAGGTGAGAACTGCCCTCACTAAGGCAAAAAACAGCATCCATGGGACCGGATGGTGTCCCTCCCGTGTGCTTCATGAACTCAACGAGGAATTAAACCCACAGTTAGGACAGCTGTTTAATCTTAGCCTCACCTCAGGATCAAGGAGTGGCGCACACTGTGGTCCCACTTCATAAGGGCGGTGCCTCCACAGACCCTGGAAATTACCGCTCCATTAGCTTGACAAGCCTTATCTGCAAAGCCATGGAGAGGATCATAATGGAACTCATAAATAAAGACATAGGGAACTTGCAGACTTTGGATCCAACCCAGTTTGGCTTTGTCAAAGGCAGATCCTGCCTCTTAAACTTGGTTGACTTTTTCGAGACAGTCACCAAGGCCATTGATGAGGGAAAGGCAGTCCATACAGCCTACCTCGACCTGGCAAAGGCCTTGACACAATACCCCACTCAGGTATCATCGAAAACTCATCAGCTTGAATGTAAACCCATACATCACAAGATGGGTTGCAAACTGGCTAGCGACAGAACCCACAGGGTCAGAGTTGCTGGAGCCATGTCAGACTCAAAGCCTGTCACAAGTGGTGTCCCACAGGGCTCAGTCCTGGGTCCACTCTTGTTCGGCATCTACTTTTCTGAAGTACAAGCAAACACAGGAGGGTTATGGCTGACAAAGTTTGCAGATGACTGCAAACTGGGCCATAGTCAACACATCTGACACAGATATCCTCCAGAAGGGCCTCACAGAAACGGATAACTGGTGCCAGAGCCATGGCCTGAAGTTAAACGCCAAAAATGCATAGTCATACCCTTCGGGAAAACAAGGTTACTAGCTACCATATAGGTGACAATCCACTGAGCACAGAAAAGTCATCAGGGATCTGGGGACCCAAGTTGACAGTAGTCTTCGTTTGACACTCATGTTGCTAAAGTAGTTAGGAAAACCTTCTATATCGCCCACCTGATCATGAAGGGATTCACATCTAGATCAAGGGAGGTCATCGTCCCCTGTACTCATCACTCATTAGACCTATGATTGAGTACAATGCCCCGTTCGAATGTATCTGACCAGACACCTGATGCAGCTTGAAAGGCCCCAAAGTTCCTCACCAAAAGGATAAAGGGTCTCAAAATATGTCTTATGCTGCCCGACTGAAAGAACTCCAGCTTTATTCAGTCTCATACCGCTTGCTCAGAGGTGACCTGTGCCTGACATATAAGGCCATGTCAAACCCAGATTTGATGAATATGCTTCACCTCAAAAATCTAGATCCCTCAGAACCACAAGGGCGGAGACTTAAACCTTGACACGGTTATAAATAGAACGTGCTGGAGGGACAGATTCATCACCCAGAGACTCCCTATGCTGTGGAACAAAATCCCGGTACATGTGAGGCAGAGCACCTCGCTGGCCTTGTTCAAGAGGAATCTTGACCAATGGATGGGAGATCGCAGATATACCCCAGGGATTACTTCAGTGTCACTGCTTGACAGAGGCACAGAAAAATGATAGGCATAGTTTTTATTCAAACTAAAGGGGTGCGAAAGCCACATAACTATGGGCTAGGCTTATAAATGCCCTTGGGCAGATAGCCTAGTATGAACCTATGAACCTATGAACCTAAGAAATCACTGTTTTGGTTATAAATATGCCTAGCAGCAAAATTCTTTTTTTGCAAGCTTGCTTTCTAGCTAGATGGATCTGTATTACAAATTCAAAATTAAATAAATGTATACTTACTGTCTTATTCAAATACAGATTTTTTTTCCCGAAAGGGGGTGCATGCTTTGATATTGTGATCTGAATGTTACCTGAGTCCTCACAGAGGATGTATTTGTGAATATTCCTGTTCGTTCAGAATGGTAACTTTGCAAAGCATACTGCAGTTCATAATTTCAGCCCTGCACAATACTGATAATTCCATTATAGCAGCAGTCACATTCTGTGATTTATGAGGTGGTTTAGTGTACTGAATTTCAGGACATCATATTGGCCAAGTTATATGGTAGATTTCATTATAGTGCAGAAAAACAAGTGAAGCTAACCTAAATAAGAATAGAGACTTTACTGACCATGTGTCTGTGCCAATGACTGCACCATATGGCTTTTCTCAACTGTTTTAATTAGAACTAATGCTGTTACCTCCTGCTCCAACAGCTTGGCTTTCCACAGGTCATTAACCAAAAAGACAAAACAGAAGGAAAATCTGAATAATTATTAAATGATTGGTAAATGTATGCCTATACAAAGGCACACTACCCTAGAATTTAATATTACATGGTCAGGCTCTAAATGAGTAATACCATTTAAAGTTGCAACTGGTAAGAGTGATGACTGAGTTAGGTTAGTATCCTGTCCAAGACTGATGAGTTGCCTAATGTCTATTGGTTTGGCAGAATATTTATTTATTTGTTAACAAATAAAGTAAACTGGTCCATGTTGGACACTGTTAATTAAATGCAACATACATACATGGACAATGCAGGCTACCTGATCAACTAGCATGCTGTTGGGACTTGAGAGGAAACTGAATTACCTAGAGTAACCTATGTAGACACAAGAAGATGTGCACAATTCCACACAGGCAGTGACTGGAAGTCATGATTGAGCCCTGGGCTATAGAGCTGTCTAATAGGGGTCTAATCACTTAACTATCCTGCTACCTCACATGCTGCTGCTAATAGAGATCTCACCCTCATATGACCCTGAACAGGATAAAGGTATTAGAATAATGTATAAATTAAATAATAATCTGTTAGTCCTCTGTAATCCCTTCCCAGGATCTGGGGCTTATTAAAGCTCTTGAAAAGAAACCTAAATAACTTTAAAACTCAAAAACAGACTAAATAAGAAACTGAAGGGACTATATCAATTCACGTGACACAAGGTCAACATTAAGTATTTAGTACTCAAGCATTTATTTCTCCAAATTTTTCAAGCCACATTTATACAGATGCTTGATTTCCCTATGCAGGAGGTTGAAAAGTAGGGGTCCATGGCTTCTCTGAATTATAGCTGTATCTCAGATAGGAGTGGGTACCTAATGTAACACATCCTTCTTAGACTATTATACTAGATGTGGCCAATGTGCTTGGTAATTCCAGATTTTACTACAAGTTAAGAAATTTACTGAGTAAAATAATTCTGTGGGGCCATAAAGGCAACATAATAGCTCTTAGCACCCCCGTTGCTTCAAAGATGTTTGAATATTCCCATCTGGAGATTGCACGTCTATGTGACAGAATTAGCATTTGGAATAAGGTAATGCCAGGAGAGATGAGATTCATAATTAAAAATTGCTAGTGAGAATGCAGTTAAAAGAGAAGCTGAACCTTGCAAGACCACAAAAGTTGCTGATAATACCCACATTCCCAAAGACCACAAGTAAAGTGGTAAGGACTAGATAACATTTATGAAAAAATATAGCCTGTACTAACTGACTGATCCCTTGAGTGATTTTAAGGATTAGTACATAAAACCAAAATGAAGATTTATTGTGCAGGCAACTCTGTTAAACTTGACTGGAACTTTTAGTAATGTAATTCCAGAATAATGGTGTTTAGGAAACTTTAAGGTAGGTGATGTTCTCTCCAAGCTCTTATAGCTCTTACAAAAGTCTAAAAAGTAAAGTAAGAATGGTGGTAGGTAATTTTTGTGAATAAAAGAAGAATTTACACCATCTGAATGCATCACACAGATAACTGAACATGGAATGAAGGTATTTATGACATTCGAGAGGTATAGACAACTCCTAACAGCAATATGTCTGAATAAGAACATGCTAATGAATTGTTTAATTTAATTTACATTTTAAATTGTTTAAATGTAGTTAAAACTAAGAAACTGAGCCTTTGAGAGATTAGAGTTGGTGAAGGTTTTAGATATGAATGGTCGGCATGAATCATTTATGTGAGTTTTCATTTTGTGATGTTCACCTTAGCACCTCTCTTTTTGTTGAAAATACCTAACATGATAGGTTAGTGGTTATCAAACCCCAGATTGTGCTGAATGGATTTGGATAGTAATTGGAGGCATACCTCTCAACTGTCCAGAATTTTGCAAAATGCCCAGATTTTACTCTCATATTTTTGGTCTGTTCCTCATAAAATTTTGTGTTTTCTGACAAAGCTGTGGGATGATCTGAGGACTGAAGTCACTAAATAATGGCATACATTTAGTTTTAGACTTCAAATCCTTCAGAAAATGTATGTTTAAACAAACCCTGCCACTCAAGCAACTTTAAAATATGTCCGTATTTTTGGGCCTTTTGCCCCCTCCCCCATTTTGTCAGGCTTTGTCCGGATTTCTTGCACTAAGAAGTTGAGAGGTATGATTGGAGGATTTAATGCAAGTAATGATGATGTAAGTATACTTTTATGATGGAAATGTCCTGAATTGGGCAGTTTTGTCATTATTGGTTCATGCATTTTGTTTCATTGCCTACAGGAAAAATGTTCAAACAATACATTTAAAATGCGCTCTAAAGTCTAACAAGTGTGCTGTATTATACAAGAAATATAATTTAATAAAGTCAGGAAGGTGTATCAAAGAACACATGTATGTTTCTTGTTTTGTGTGCAAGGGGCCTATGATTTGAAAACAGCCCAAAGGTAATCTTTATCCACCACTGGCCACTGTGACTGTGGCCAGATGCATTTTCTTTGGATGTGGTGTGGATTTCAATGCTGTTTAAGTGAATGAGAGAAGTTTTAATGCTAAGTCTGTTTTCACTGTGAGACTATAAAATGTAAAAATAAAATCAAAATAATCATTGTAGAAATAAAGCAGTATGATCATTAGTGTTTATGGTAAATGAGGCGAAATAGCCAGGTAATGGGACATTGGAATGGTTAAATGGGGACTCTGGTGGTGTGCTGGTGCCATATTTTGGTTGTCTGTTCTTCAGTTTGAGTTTGAAAGTTGGTATCCCGCAATTCCATTGGAGTGGGTGGGGTTACATAATTATGTATGCACATTTTATGTTAATCACCATACAGATTTGTACCTATTTTTCATGGGCCTTGTCCAGATTTTTTATGTTTCCAGGTAGAGAGGTATGATAATCAGCCAATTACATGCAACCACCAATCAAGATATATGGCCTTAATGTAGCTTAGAAGCCCTTTTAGATATGTTGTGCTGGAAATTCCTGGGGTCAAGATACTATGTCATCACAAACAGTATGTATGTAGCAGCTACCTTTACATACTGATGTCTGCTTAGGCTGAAGCTGATGCTGCAGGCAATAGCCATAGGTAGAGAGTGTGAACACTTTAGAGAACAAAAGGCTGTAAGGGTAACTGTGGGAGCTGAGTCAGCCTTGTTGCAGAAGCAGGGCCAGAGTGAATGTATCCATTCCACTAGAAATTAAGGCTTGTGTTTAAGGTAAGTATGTTAGGCAATGGTATTACTAACACAGTACTAGGCAACATGTTTGTTGTGTTCTTGAGCAACATAGGGGATAAGTTTATTATTATGTCAATTATTTGAGCAACTGTCAGGCCATGTGTTACATTATGGTAGTCATGTGGAACATGTGTGCTTGCAGTCCTTGCTACTAGCAGGACCATACGTGTATGTTAGTTATGTAGCTGTGCTAATCTGTAATATCATTATGAAATGATTGTGTGTTGCACTCTGATATTAGTGGGCATCATTTGCATTGCCTAAGTTAAAATCCTCTGTGAATGCATGTTAATGCATAACCTGACACCCTATGATTTACAGTGTTGCTATAGGGATATGTCAAATGTGTTCTTATCTGCAGTGCTGTGACTTCCATCAGTGAAAAGCAGATATTTCATTTGAAATGCATTGTGTGGATAAAGAGTGTATGACTCACTCAATCATTGATGGCTTCACAATAATGTAATTTAAATCACACACACACACACACACACACACACACACACACACACACACACACACACACACACACACACACACACACACACACACACACACACACCAGATTTGAACCCAGGACAATGTGTGGCAAATGTTACTGTTTGCAAAGCATGCTGCTGAGTCACTGTTACAGTATGTGTATTTGTTACAGTATAAGTACACACATACAGTCTGTGACATACCTCCATTATATCCATTATTATGTGCCTGGCTTTATAGGCATGTATTTCTACACCAGAGTCCCAGGTGAACATGATTTTGCCATTAATGTTGTAGCAGGTGTACTTGTACATGTTGCTGTTAAAAGTGCCCATTTACCTGTTATTAGAGACCTCAGATACATCCATTACTGTTTGTCTGGTTTTCTAGTGGTATAGTCCTGTACCAGACTGGAAGTTACACTTCCAAGTTTTCCATTAGTTTGTCAGCAAGTTTGCATGACATGGCGAGATGAGAAGCTTTGCTTGCACACGCTTTAATATGATAACTTGCAATTACTATGTTTTGCTTAAACCACATGTTCTAATTAGCAGCTGTGTGGCATGGCAGGTTAATGCAATGGTTTGCATTTGCAGTGGTCTTGGGTTCAAAATAGGGGACAGGTTTTTATTATCATTTAAAATACATATATTAATATAGCTTAATTTAGCTGTGCTTAGAGACACTATGTGAAGTGGTGCATCGCGCAGCTTTGCTCAAAAAATATTTAAAGAAAAGAAAAAAACGGAGATAGGACAGTGGTGAAATGGGGTGCAAGAAGGGGAGAACATAGTGAAAGGCAGGTAAGTATGAGCAGGACAGGTGTAGGGAAGAACTGTAGCTATCCATTTCTTGTACAGCAACAGCTGTGCACTTTGATGGAATCTGTAGATGAATTTGGATTGTGGCCCCCAGAGAGAGGGGTAAGGACAACATAACTGCATTGTTAAGCCAATTGGGCCACATTACATGTGTCCAGTGAACACATGTGTGAAATGGAGAGCTATGTATGGGAAGATATATTTTTTGCTACAGATGCCCATTTTTTTTATAGTGAGAGAGGAATGTTCATAGTTTCATAGGTAGTTACTAGGCTATCTGCCCGAGGGCATTTATAAGGCTAGCCAGAGTATGTCGGCTTTTGCCTCCCCATTGATTAATTAACTGAGCCTCTGTCAAGCAGAGCCAATGAAGGGATCCCAGGGGTGTACTTTCTGTTACCCATCCACTTGTCAAGGCTTCTCTTGAAGAGTGTTAGTGAGGGGCTCTGCCTAATGTAGTTAGGAATTTGGTTCCAAAGCATGGGGAGTCTGTGACAGGAATCTATCCCACCAGTGTGTTCTATTTATTGTTGTGGCGGGGTTTAGCTCACTAGAGCAGGTGGCTCGCAGTGACTTGGATTTCTTTAGGTGGAGCATGTCCATCAATTCTAAGTTGGACATGGCTTTGTAAGTCAGGCAGAGATCACCTCTGAGTAAGCAATATGCCACTGAGTACAACCGGTGTTTTTCAGTCGGGCTGCATAGGACATATGTTTGAGGCCAGTAATCCTCTTGGTGAGGTGCTTTTGTGGTCTTTCAAGCTGTTGGAAGTGTCTTGTGAGGTACATCCCAAATGGGGCATTGTACTCTATGACGGGTCTGATGAGTGATGAGTAGAGGGGCACTATAACCTCTTTATTTCTAGATGCGAACCCCTTAGTAATTAGATGGGCCACATAGAAGGATTTCCTAACTACTTTGGCAATATGATTGTCAAAGGAGAGATTACTATCTACCTGGGTCCCCAGATCTCTTATTACCTCTCCTGTATTAAGGGGGCTGCCACCTATGTGGTCATTTGTGGGTGTTTTGTTTTTCCCAAATGGAATGACTATGCATTTTTTGGCATTTAGCTTGAGGCCATGACTTTGACACCAGGTGTCTGTCTCAGTAAGGCCTTTTTGGAGGATGTCCGTGTCAGCCAGAGAGTCAATTATGGCTCCCAGTTTGCAGTTATTGGTGAACTTGGTTAGCCATAGTCCTCCTGTGTTTGTCTGTATTTCTGAGAAATATATGCCGAACAGTAGGGGTCCCAGAACTGAGCCTTGTGGGACACCACTTGTGACTGGTTTTGAGTCGGACCTGGAGCCTGCTATTCTTACCGTGTGAGTTCTGTCTGTAAGCCAGATGGCAACCCATCTTGTGACGTAGGGGTTTATGTTCAGGCTGGTGAGTTTTTCTATAATACCCGAGTGAGGAATGGTGTTGAACGCCTTGGCGAGATCAAGGTAGGCTGTGTGAACCACCTTTCTCTTGTCTATGGCCTTTGTAACTGTCTCAAAGAAGTCAACCAGGTTTAGTAAGCATGATCTGCCCTTAAAAAAAGCCGAACTGGGTCGGGTCAAGTGTTTGGAGGTTCCCAATGTCTTTGTTAATGAGTTCCATGATGATGCGCTCCATAGCCTTGCAGACCAGGCTAGTCAGGCTTATGGGTTGATAGTTACCAGGGACAGTTGTGGCTCCTCCAGTGTGGAGCAGAATAACCATTGCTATGCACCATTCTATGGGCATGTAGCCTGTGGAGAGGCTGAGGTTGAACAGCGTGTTTAGGTGGGGGGTTAGTTCGTTCTGTAGTTCGTGCAAGGTGCAGCCTGGGACACCATCTGGCCCCATTGATGTTGTGTTTTTGGCTTTTGAAAGGGCTGTTTGACACTACACTATTCAAGTTTGCACTGAATCTATCAGCCAGTATGTTGGCAAGTCCTTGGCTATTTTTCTTTCGAAGTTAGCCTTGGATAACCTGTTTATGGCAGGGGTCCACCAGGCTGGTTTCCTTCTCTTAGGGGAGTCTTGGTTTTACTAGGGATTGCATGATCCATGCATCCTTGTAGGTGCTCATAGAGTGCAATTGTAAAGGATTCTGCATCTTGGGCAGTGTTATCCTTTAGCGTGGGGGCAGTGAAACTTACCACCTCTGACTTAAGTAAGGTGATTTTTCACTGTGGTTTCCTTGGTTGGGGGTGGTGGTGGGGTGTGGACATCCAGGGTGATTAGTTTATGGTCTGATCTAACCAGTGATGGGTTGACCTCCGGTACAGAGCACCTGTCACCCATGTTGGTGATGACCAGGTCCAATATGTTGTGGCCTCTGGTAGGGGAGTTTACCAGCTGATCCAGGGCATTTGAGATGATAAATTCCAGGAAGCGCTGAGCCTGGGAGTTTGTACTCAAGTAGTTTTCCCAGTTAATGGTAGGGTATTTGAAATCTCCCAAGATCAGGGTGTTCGGTAGGACCTTCATGTTTTCCAGTGTCTCCAGAAAGGCAGAGTGGTGGTCCTGGGTCATGGAGGGTGATCTGTAGCAGGCTACAATTTGCATTGCAGATTTGCTCAATGTTAGTTGCACATGGATGATCTCAGAGGTATCATGCTGCACCACTAACCTGGAGGTGTGGGTATCCTTGATGAATATGGATACACCCCCCCTCCTTTTGTGTTTCGGTCTATGTTCTGTGGCAGAAATGTGTGGTATGAGTTGTAGCCCAGTAGTGCTGGAGTGCTCTCTGGATCCTTGAACCAGGTTTCAGTTACTGCACAGATGTCAATGTTCTCCATACTTAGGAGTGCTTCGAGTGCATGCATTTTGAGATTTAAACTCCTGACGTTGAGTAGCATAACCCTCAGTTTTTTACTTGTGCTGTTTACGGAGGTGGGTTTGAATTTTGAGCCTTGCCTAAAAAAGGCACTATGGGGGCAGCAAGAGCCTTGGCCAGTATTCGAAAGCCAAGGGGTGACAGGTGCAAGCTGTCTCTTGTGAAGCAACATGGCTTGTTGAGCATGTCATCCCAGGCTGACAGACACTGGATCCCCTTTGAATGACACCAGAAGCTTAGCCAATTGTTGAAATTGATCATTTTTTCTTTATACTGAGGTATCATTCTTGGTGAGGGCAGGATGCTACTCAGGGTCAGGGTCATACCCACCTGGGCTACATGATCAGAGAGCTCTTCCATGTCTCTTTTCATGTAGTCCAGGGAGGTATGGCTCAGGTCGTTCACACCAACATGAACAATGACAGAGTCATATTTGTACTTGTTCTGGAATGATCTGAGTGCTTGTGTTATGTGGTGGATTCTGGCTCCCGACAGGCAGCTAACAGTAACCTTCTCCTTGTCTAGCCTAGTGAGTGTGGTGTCAGTGTGCCTGACTATTGGGTCACCTATTACTAGTGTGTTCGGTATGTTATTTTGCCTTAAGGGCTGTGATTGTGCAGCACATTGATTTTGTGTTTTATGTGTTGTCTGGTTTGTGACGGGAGGTGCAGGTTTTTTGGGTGTCCACTTTGGATCTCTCTAATGCTTTTGCAGGTTTTTCTTTAGAGCCTCCAAGTATGATTTTGTGTATTTATGTGTATCTTTTGCCAGTGCTGGTTTATTAGGTCTATGTGAGGTTGGAAGTGTGGTGCAAGTGTTAACCTTCTCCTCATGACTGTCTGTTCTAGTCTTGGGTGGCGATACCTTATCCTCCAGTTTGGCTGTATAATTGCATCTCTCACATATGTTAGTGTTTTGTGGTAGGAGGAGAGGGCTGTGTGCGTACATGAGGCAGTTGTAACATTGCCTCAGGATACCCAGATTCACCAGCTGGACTGGAGAGTACACCTGAAGTTTCCCTTTGGTCATGCCTAAATAGTAGGGTGAGCTGCTTAGTCGCTTGGTTGGTGAGGGGTGGATAAAGAGCCTTGCCCTGCTGGGCAGTCAAGTGCCAGGGTATATTAGTGCTTGCTATTAGGTCTGAGCAAGTGCTGGACTGTAGGATGCTTTTTGAGCACTTAGGTTGAGAGTTACACTAGTTTAAGTGAAAAACTGAAGGAGACTTAGTGGAGCCAGGAATAATTTAACCCTTGCCCGGCACACAAAACCATGCAATGCATTTTTTAAACTACTAACTTCTGGGCTGGAACCACTCCTCCAGGGACAGATGGCAGCTCAAAGTCCCCCCCCCCCTCACAGGTGAACAGCGAAACGTCCCTCTATCCAAATAAGGTATGGACAACTCTGAAACTTGTAACACAGCCCTGAATTCAGCACTAGCCTGAAAACTGGACTATACTAGCTTAGAAAGGCGGGAAACAAGACATTTATTATTTTTTTTTTTTTGAAAAGATATAGCAAAAACAGTAAAAAGTACACTTAAAACAGCTTTAAATGACTACAAGTGATCAGAAAAGGCTATCACACTTTAGTGTGTAGCCTACAACAGTTAAACAATTTATTTAAATAAAAACAACTTTTTAAAAATGCAGGCAGTCAAATAAGTACAATATGTGAAAAAAAACAAGCATTTAAATCACAATAAGTGCTAGAAAATCAGCATTTAGGCAGAAAACAGTAAAGTACAGCAAGAAAATACAGAAAACTGATAATCACTCCAAAGCCTCTCTTTTAAGCTAGAAGGCTTATATCAGTTTAAGGCTTTCTAGCGCTTTCCAGTAGGTTAGTTACAGGAAAGATGGGAAACAAGTGCAGATGTGGTCTTTTAAACCAGAAAGTTGAAAGAGATGCTCAACTTCCCAAATGGTCAATAAACTACAATTCCTGGGCCAAGAACCACTCCTCTTGTGGTAGACAGGCTACTTAGTGCTTATCACTCCCACTGATAAGCTAGAAGGCTGCACTCCAACAGAAGGGCTTGGGGGGCTCAGAAACTTACAAACAGTCCTGGATACAGCAAATCTGTACCTGGACTAGACTAGTTATGAGAAAGGTGGGGATCAAGCACAAACACGGGCTTTATAGGTTCATAGGTTCATAGGTTGGTACTAGGCTATCAGCCCTAGGGTTTATACAAGCCTAGCCATAACAATTCCCTGGCTGTTTCTTCCCACACTATTTACTTCCCTGGACCCCTGTCTAGCAGGGCGACTGACGTGATCCCCGGGGTGAATTTTCTTTCTCCCATCCAATTGTCAAGGTTCCTTTGAAGAGGGCCAAAGAGGCACTCTGCTTAACATGTATGGGCAATCTATTCCAGAGTCTGGGGAGTCTCTGGGTCAGGATCCTATCCCTCCAGCATGTTTTGTTTATTGTGATGACAAGGTTTAGGTCCCTGGAGTGTGTGGCTCTGAGGGATTGGGATTTCTTTAAGTGTAGCATGTCCAACAGCTCTGGGTTTGACATGGCCTTGTATGTTAAGCAGAGATCGCCTCTGAGTAGACGATATGTGACAGAGTATAGCTTGAGATTTTTAAGGCAGTCAGCATAGGGCATCTGCTTTAGGCCTGTGATTCTTTTAGTGAGGTATTTCTGTGGCCTTTCCAGTTGTTGCAGATGTCTTGAGAGGTACAGAAAGTTGAGAGAAATGGAAAAAAAAGCTGCCCAAATGGCCAAAAATCTACAATTTCTGGGCCAGAACCACTCCTCTTGTGGTAGATAGGCTACGTAGTGCTTACCACTCCCACTGATAAGCTAGAAGGCTTCCCTCTAACACAGAAAGGCTTGCAGGGCTCAGAAGCTTACCAACAGTCCTGGATACAGCAACTCTGTATCTGGACTAGGCTAGTAACAGGAAAGGTGGGAAACAAGCGCAAGTGCATCTTTTAAACCAGAAAGTTTAAAGAGATGGGAAAAACTGCCCAAACAGCCAGTAGCTACAATTTCTGGGCCAGGAACCACTCCTCTTGTGGTAGATAGGCTACCTAATGCTTACCACTTCCACTGATAAGCTAGAAGGTTTCCCTCCAACACAGAAAGGCTTGGGGGGCTCAGAAGCTTACAAAGAGTCCTGGATACAGCAAATCTGTACTTGGACTAGACTAGTATCAGGAAAGGTGGGGAACAAGCACAAACACAGGCTTTTAAGCCAGCAAGTTGAAAGAGATGGAAAACTGCCTAAACGGCCAATAAACTACAATTTATGGACCAAAACCCACTCTTCCCATGGTAGATAGGCTACTTGATGCTTACCACTCCCACTGATAAGCTAGAAGGCTTCCCTCTAACACAGAAAGGCTTGGGGGGTTCAGAAGCTCACAAAGAGTCTTGGATACAGCAAGTCTGAACTTGGACTAGACTAGCAACAGGAAAGGCAGAAAACAAGCACAAACACAGGCTTTTGAATCAGAAGGTTGAAAGAGATAGAATAGCTTCCCAAATGGCCAATAAACTATAATTTATGGGCCAGAAACCTCTTCTCCTGTGGTAGATAGGCTACCTAGTGCTTACCACTCCCACTGATAAGCTAGAAGGCTTCCCTCCAACACAGAAAGGCTTGGGTGGCTCAGGAGCTTACAAACAGCCTGGATACAGCAAGTCTGTATCTGGACTAGATAAGTTACAGGAAAGGCAAGAAATAAGCTAGGATTTTTTTTTTAACAGAAAAGCAGCTAAAACAGCAATAAATACAATTCAAATGCAGTGCAGGCTAGCACACATATATCTATATTATGGCAAATGCAGTTTAATTAAATGCAATTAAATTAACATATGACTAAAAAACAAGTGCAGAAGGCATTAAATTAAAAGGCTACTAACAAGCAGTAATAAGTGCAGAGTAAGAACAACTGAACAGATAGCCCACAGAACAGCAACTAAGACAGTTATAGTAAGAGCAGCTGAATATATATATATATATATATATATATATATATATATATATATATATATATATATATTTTTTTTTTTTTTTTTTTGAAGGAGGGAACACAGCAGGATTAAGAGGCTACAGGGATTGCCCTTCTCAAATGCGCTCTTTGTACACAGTAGGAGTGCCTATGATCTCACTGCACTCAGTTGACTGAGCAAATGAGATAGGCCCAGAAGGAGTATCCAAATACAAACTTACAAGAGGGGTGGGCAGTTTCAAAGCCACCAAGATGAACACCAAGAGAAGAACAGGGAGGGTAGGTGGGAAAAACAGTGGAGACACAAGAGGCAGAAACAGAAACAATACACCACTATAAATAATAGGCAAGTGTATAAAGTGGCAAAATATGTACTTATCAGTTTGAAATAGATTCCAGCTCTGCACAGCAAGTTTATCAGCTTTCCAACAGTTCACCAAAATGCAATCTGTATTGGAATTACAATGAAATACACCACAGGTGATGACTAACAGCTAGGATGTGGGCTGGCTCAACAACCCCCACCCTGAAACTAGCCTGAGCTACCCTGAGAAAAAAACACAGTGGAGACACAAGACACAGAAACAGAAACAAAACAGCACCACTATAAATAATAGGCAAGTGTATAAAGTGGCAAAATATGTACTTATCAGTTTGAAATAGATTCCAGCTCTGCACAGCAAGTCTATCAGCTTTCCAACAGTTCACCAAGTTTGGGAAGGGACATAGGTAAGTCCTGGGCAGGTAGGTTGGGAAGGTGAGGAAGCCTTCGCAAACAGACAAGACAGACAATACAGCAGACAGGGGAGGTGTGTGACACAAGAGGGGGGGTGAACTTCTTGGATGTGGAGGTTGTTGTGAAATCCCAGTCTCAAGTACCTTCACAAGGTAGCAGCATGACTCAAGCCCTTACCCTTGGGAATGTCAGCACTGTTCCTTCACTGCCACTGGGGTGGCAATGATAGATGCATGGCTCCAGGGTGAGCCTGCTCCACCAGGATGGCCAGCATGCCCTCCATCTGTTGCACGTGGTGTCCAAAACTATGGTACATAATCCTGTACACTAAACCTGGCAGTTCAACACTGGTAAAAACACTCCTCTACCACTGCTCCCAGAGGGGGGCTGAGCACTGTCCTGAGGGGCAAAACTATCTGATGACACAGGTAGTGCAGGGGCAACAAAGGTAGCATCACCAGTCTGGGTTACAGATATGCTGGGCTCAGTGCCTTGGCCAGAGGAGGCAAGGTAGGTGGATCACCTGGAACTGGCCTACCTTGTCTCAATGTAGTAAATTAGATAAAAAGATATGTTAAGGTTAGTAATAACTAAACCAATGTTGGTATTAACATAATGGAACATAATATAATAACACCTTTAAACTCTTATGTTACAATTGTGAATCTAAGCATTATAATGCATGCTTATATTACCTCATGCATACTGTATTGTTTGTAAAACATTTTATGGTATATGTAATACTTTGTGGAGCTTTTCTCCCTGGGCCTCTGCTAAAAAAGGGCGCAAGCTTAGTCAGACATTCCCGGACAACAAATGTCAAATAAATAAATAATAAATAAATAATCCAAACACATATTAAGGTATATTGTGTGGAAAAGAACATTAAATAACATAGCAATAAGTATGTAACAGCAAACCAGATTGAAATAACCCATAACACCAACAAACCAGTTAGTTTAATAGAATACATTAATATTAAATCATAATAATAAATAACATTAATAAATTATGAAAGATAAGGGGTGAGGAGTAAGAGAAAAACATACCATTACTGATGTTGCAGATGATATAAATACACAGATTGCTTATACATACCTACAGATGTGCAGTGTCAGTTGTGATTACAGTGACTTAACTTTTTCTATAGATGATGTAGCATGTACATACCTCTCAAGCTGTTAGCATGGGACAGTATGAGACAGGCACTAACAAATGCAGGTATACACCTACATGGAGCTGTTTCACATAGTGTGCAGGTACATAACTACCAAGGTGTTCTGTAAATGGATTTGCACATACAATGCATTCCAGGTAATCATTTATCTGCCAAACGCAGACCAGACAGATTCAGCAATTGTTGTTTCATTACAAATAATTGTGACACTTGAGAGGTATGTTTGTGTACATTAAGCAGACTAGACAGCCATCATGTCTTAGTTGGCAGGCATGGGAGTAGAACCCAAAATCTGTGACTGCAGGGGACATGTGCACATTATGTAACAATTGACTGCAGCGACATTAGAACAGACAAGTAATGAATACAGCACTACTGGACTTATTTCAACATAATCTTATGAAACCACAATCCTGCTTTACAATTTATTGTTGCTGTTCCTTAGAATCTGGGAAGTACACACATGATATCTGCCCAGAACATGGGCTATCTTACCCATATACCTTGTTCCCGGAGTGGAAGGAATAAAGAACATTATGTGACTGAAAGTGGGCTGCAGACAGCCCTGAGCCATACTGTGGGCTGTGCAATACATTTATCATGAAATTACCTTTGCATCCTTTATTTATTTCAGTTTTACAGTTGACTGCAACAATATTACAACAAACATGCAATGAATACAGCACTACTGCACTTATTACAGCACATTAGTTATCAAATCACAGTCCTACTTTACATTGTATTGCTTATTGGTATTGATAGTGTTTATTGATTATTGCACTACAGCTATCAGAAAATATCTGTACTTACCACACTCACAGTGCATCCTGGCCATATGCCAGGCATGAGACTGGATGCTGCGAGTCCATACAACTGCAGCTGTTGGAAGAGAGGTGCAACATTATGCATACCACATTTTTAAAGAGTCAGCTTGCATTTTATTAAAGTAGTAACAAATATACTTACACACCTGTGGGGCATGCCCATCCCTCTCCTCTTGGTCTCAGGCCAAGGTACCCCTCTTCCTTCACTTCAGGTCATCATAGTGGTGACAACATTGCTCACTAGTGTGGGGTATACCAGTAGCAATGGTAAGGTCCCTGGTCAACCAATCCCAGACTTCAGCTTTACATTCTGAGCCCTGGTAATCACCCTGCAACAGCCAGGGTTCATAGTTATGGACCAGGAGTCCAACAAACACTCTGGACTCCTGCACACCCCACCAAAAGCATGATCCTTCATCATCACCAGGCATACTGACAAGTTAATGAGATTCCAATCAATGCTGAAGAACTCCCACCTAGTGCCCTTAATATGTGCTGTTCTCCACCCTTACACATCATACTGCAGCATTCAAAAAAGTGCTATGTTGCTCAGCATCATGCAAACTCTTGCAACTGTGTTTTAGCCAAGCTTAGCAACACGCAAACAGAAGTAGCTGTTAAACCATGTTTAAACAGTGCTTAGCATTGCACAGCTTTTTCAAATGTAACAAATTTGTTTTACATTAAACCACCCTTTGGGTCAGCCCACACATTTCCACAGCAATAAATGCATAAAAAAAAGCTATGAATGCTGAGGACTCAGACCCGGAACTTACAACACTCTATGCTGTGACTCTACCTATTCAGCTATGTAGACAGTACAGAAACTAGTATACCTTCACATATACTACTAAGCTACCTGTTAGCATTGCTAGGCACTGGGCCATGCCACACAGGTGGACAATAATGCATAATTGATTACATCCGATTTCTATTATTAGATATCTGGCAAATGTCACCTGTGCATGTGTAAGTGCAGCTCTGCATTGCTGTGCTCAGCTCTGTGTAAATTAATAATTTAAAGAAAGCAAAATAAATAATTAATGACATCTGGTTTCTATGTTTAGATGTCTGGCAGGTGTCAGCTGTGTATGTATAAGTGTGGCTCGGCATTGCTGCGCTCCATGCCATGCCATGCAGATGAGTATTAAAAGCAGAAAAAAATTGCAATTCACACATATTTCTAGGCTACCAGGCTACATTACAGGTATGCACATTAACCTGTACATAACATCTGTCCAGGAATTTCCTGGACAATCCACATCAACAAGACACTATACTCCTGCCTACATGGATTTAATATATATGTTAGTGTGATCTCCCTCAGCATTGTGCCATGATTAATATACGTGGTACGCTGCCAGTGGGGAAAAGTGGCTGTGTACACTGGTACATTCTGTATAGGTTCTACATGGAGCCTACTCAGATTTTATTGAATTCTGATGATTGTTTTGCTTTAAGCCTTTAACAATTGACACACATGATTTTCTCTTTGACATCACTAACGTTGAATAGTCATTATCAAATCTTATAGTATTTTTTTCTAATTTTAACTGGATAATTAGTCCATGCAGCTTTTAGGAACAAATCTTTATCTTGACTTGAGAAAAATGATATGCTCACTGACCTTGGTGAAGGATTTATTTTTAAAGATGAGTTAGGAAGTGATCTATGTGCCTTTTCAATGCCAAAGGAAAAAGCTTCAGGCAGGTTCAAAGTTTTAAGCAGCCAAATATTAAGGAAATAAATCATACTGTCTCCTTCTTCGTGAATCCCATAAATCCTGATGTTATTCCTTCTAGAACTGTTCTCTAAGTCTATTTTTCCCAAAATAAGTTGTTTTATTTCAGAGGAAAGTCTGTGCTGTTCTCATTTTCAGATAATCTTCTATCAAACTCATACATTGCCTCCTCTATACTCAATATTTCTGGTGACTGTTGTTTAAGAGATTTACTCAGCACTTCAACTTGTTTTACATTCTTCTTTAAAATTGTCAAATTTGCTTTCTAATTTATCTATCTTTACAGATAACTCACTGATGTTATTTAGTATAGCCCATATGTCTTTTTTCATAGTTCTGTCCTGTAACTGGGCTTAGAGTGGCTCAACCTGAGACAATTCTTTCTAGTTTTCTTGACAGGAAAAAAAATAAAAGAGTTTCAAACTTATTTATTTATTTTTTTTGTAGTAAATCTTTCAGCAGGTGTTCAGCTACAAATCTAGCAAGTTTTGAAATGTTCAGTTTGAGTTTTTAGTAAAAATCCTATCAGAGATGTTAAAATGAAGCCAAGCTAAAAAACAATGCTGTTAACTACTCACCATCTTGGCCATGCACACTCAGCTGTTGTTTTTTCTGAAAACTTTCTGAAATTACCTTGTTAAGATAAATGTACTGCAGTGGAGCTATTCTTCCTGGGCCTCCACTGAAAATGGGCTCACCTGGCCTTTCCCAGTCAACAAAGACAAACAAATAAATGCATATTGTAAGTGATATTGATCTACTTTGGAACTTTTCTTTCAGGGATTTGTTTTTTTTTCCAGTCAGGTATTCCTGGTAAATAAATAAATAAAACAATAAAAAACATAGTTAACATAGTTTAGTAATACAGAAGGGTATTTTCAGTTTAAAACACTCAATATATGTCATGCATTGTGTACTATGCATTAATGATACACACACAAATGGGGTAAATTGTACCTCTATCTATAAAAAGCAGCTATATTGTACAGTCATACCTGCATAATAAATCTGTAGGCAAGATATACTGTGCTCATATAACTACACACTGAAATAGAGTGTACGGTGCATTCATACAGAATATGTGCATACCTATGGGGTCTATATTATAAGAAAGAAAGTGCATATGTACAACTACATAAAAGTTGCCATATAATGCACGAAAACTAAAAATAGCGAATGGCTACGTGAGCGAATTTTTCCCTAGGGAAAAAACTTATGTGGCTGTTCGCTAAAAAAAATATTTAACATCATCTCTGCCCCCCCTACTTCCCCCTAACGAAATATGCCAACTCCAGGATCGCACTATAGGGAAATAAAGGGCAACTCCGTGAAGTTGGCCAAACATCTCCTTGTCCTACGACATATTCATTGATTCATTTAAATGCGATTCGATGAATATGTGTCGCCCATTCCGTATTCACTTAGAAGCATTTTCGTGCTTCTAATATAGACCCTACCTATGTATATATATATATATATATATATATATATATATATCCCCAAATTATATTTAATTAAGTTTTGACCGCAGTATAAGTGTTGAAGAAATACCTGACAAGTGTGGCCCAGCATAAGTAATATAAACTGAAATACAACAGTGTAGGAGAACGCAAACAGCAGAAATTTAAACAACCATCGAGGTGAGAAACATCAAAGCAAATGGGTATTCTGGCATTGCATTTTAATTTAAAATATGTGACCTAAATAATAGTCTTCTATTAGCTATAAAGCAAAGATATAATTTGCTTCTTACTAGCAAGGTAAAGGTAAGAGAAAAGAGAAGTCATACAACAGAGCAAAGCAGGATGGCATGTCCATAAGTAATCACATGGAAAACTTACGAATGGCAAGTTAAAGTGATATGATTTTGGACATCAGAAATATTTAAGATTCCTTGTTTTAAATACTATCTCAGGTTGCAAAAATATGCTAAAATCAAGCAATCATGCTACTGAGGTCTGGAGTCCTAACCATGTTTCTAATACCTCAAGTTGTAGCAGTGGGTCTGGTATAGGTTAAGAGCTGACATGGGATTCTGGAATGAGGCCTAATGCCAGTTTACAAATCTAGCATGAAGAGATTCTGTCAATCAGTTAATTGAAATTCTTCCTGTAGTGCAGGATTTGTTTCTTACATCTCCGTTTTCCTATTGTGTGACTACGATGTCTCTTAACCAAACAGTGCCCTGGACTGAGGCTGAAAAAGGTCCATGAAAATCAGTGCTCTGTGCTGGTTAACCAATACAAATAAACAAATAAATAAATACATATATAAGGACTGTGTGAGTGCTGCCCATCAGGAGTGACTAGTGGCAAAGGCTAAGAGGGAAGAGCTCTAGAAATATGTCAACACAGGGCTATAGTGTGCAGTAAGAGACACGGTAGCTGCATAGAATGTAGATGCACTATGTATAACCACCAGCATAGTGCCAAGTTCACATTAGTGTCTTGTAAGGCTCATAGGTAGCATACATGAAAATCCAAAGCAACTGTCACCTCCAGTTATATAGAAAACAATATGATGTGGTTAATGGCAAAGTGTATCCCCTGGAAATGGTGTACCTCAGTGAGTGATTTGTGCTACACTAAGATGTTGCAGATCATATAGGTAATTTGGGGCTAAAATGGCTAAGTGGTGAGGCTAATGGTGCTAACAGTATGAAAAAATATCCATAACATTTGAAAGTAACCATTGATCTGCAAATGAGTACACAAGACAAATACATTTGATGCAAGAATACTGCACTTATATTAATGGTCTTATAGACCATGAAATCAAATCCAGAAACTTTCTCTGTTGTTTATTTTTAAACAGACAAGATCTAGTAATCACACATTTCTATTTTCAGGAGTGCCTTGAGGGCCTTTGGGTATGCAAGTGAAGACAGCCGAATTAAACTCCAGATGTACTGGATAAAAATCATTAGCAATAGCAGCTTACTACTTTAGGGCTTTCTGGCACATTGCTGTGAATTGCAGTCACTAAATAATGACAAACATATGAATCTCAGCCTATGACTCCAGAAAATGCTTACTAATTCAAAGTCTGTTACTGCAGGAACATTTTAAGTATATAAGAAAAATGTTTAAAACTGTTTCCTGATTTTGAGTCTTTGTCTCCAATCCTTGAGCTAAGAAGTTGAGAGGGCAGAGGGGAGTTGCAGTATGTTGCACTCTATGGTTCTGACAGCAGAGAGCTGAGATACATTTTTTTCCATTGTTTATAAATGTATTAATTCACATGATCTCAAGCAGATACCTGAGGTGTAGTCATATAAGTTGCTGTAACTGATGGTTTTCTGTGTATCTGTTTTTTGTGCTGTATTTTACTTTACTTCATTCAGAGCCGCGGTGGTGGTGATGCGGTAGCGTTGTCACCTCACAGTAAGATGCTGTCCGGTTCAATTCTCAGCTAAAACGTCTTCTGCATGGGGGACATGCATGAATGGGCGTACCTTCGTTGAAGGTTGTGCGTCAGGGCTGGTAACTCGGCAAGTAAAAATCAACTACCAATCATTAGCGGACCACTGTGGAGACCCCTAACCAAGAAAAGCCGAAAGACACACACACACTTTACTTCATTAAGGAGGTAATTCTATACAGCAGGTTGTGACCTAGAAAAAGCCTATCTAGTGTCCTCATTTTGAATTTTGATTGGGCTAGAATGGAAAAGTCATTTTGGCTGTTTCTCTGGGAGTAAATGGGAGGGCATAAGGGTGCAATGGGGTTGCACTACATAGTTCTCAAGCAGTGAGCTGAAATATACTTCTAGGTCACTGTTTCTTTTTGTTTCAGTCATTTGATTAGAAGCAAAATCTGAGGTGTATGCAGTTATGTAAGAGGCTGTATCTGATGGGTACATCTATGTGTGTGTGTGTGTGTGTGTGTGTGTGTGTGTGTGTGTGTGTGTGTGTGTGTGTGTGTGTGTGTGTGTGTGTTTAAATATTTGGTCTCTGCATCTCAGAGTATTTATGGTGTAAAGGAAGTAAATGATCATAAACAAAAGTATCATAGGTTCATAGGTTCATAGGTGTGTACTAGGCTAATGGCCCTGGAGTCTTTACAAGCCTAGCCCATAGGATTACTCTGGCATTGTGCCACCTAACCTTAGTTCCCAGTGCCTCTGTCGAGTAGAGCCACTAAAGTAATTCCCCGGGGTGATATTTCTGTTTCCCATTCACTCATCAAGATTTCTGTTGAAGAGGGCCAGTGAGGTGCTCTGTTTGACATGTAAATGTTAATATTTAAAATATGAAGACATTTAACTTGGCTTGGTTTCTGCAGGCATATGGGTAAGAATTGCATTACAAAGAGTTACAGCAGTATGTGTGGTACTTAGTACAGGTGACTTAGGCTATAGTCTGTTAATGAGCTGCTTCCAGGGGTGCAGGGTTTGATTCTCTCAGCCTTTGTTTGTTTACTGTATGACTGACCAATTTACTTCACCAGATAGTGCTTCTCAATTGAAAGTGGCACTTCTATCCAGTTGACTATCACTGGCTTTTAGCAAATTATTTAAAGTTTGTCTTTTGAATTTCTACACCCTTCACATAGTCACTAATTAGTGTTTAACTATACAGTATTTGACTATGAATCCCAACATTTCTTGTAGTTTAATGGGTTGCAAGTGCCATTCAATAATAAATCTAGGTGATCAGGATTTCTCTCTCTCTTCCCCCCCTTGGCTGACCTGGTGTGACTTAGTTTGAACTCTACATTTACCTACAAAATGGAGTCGACAGGACTGCAATTGGCCACCATAACAAAATCAGTTTCTCTCAGCATTTAAGCAGATTGAACTCTACATTTACCTACAAAATGGAATCTACAGGACTGCAATTGGTCACCATAACAAAATCAGTTTCTCTCAGCATTTAAGCAGAGTAGGTTGCACACAAAAAGCATTTGTTAAGCATTTACTTAGTGCTCTGTAATTAAGCAGGTCACCATTTTGGTCAGCCATAGGGCTCTTTTTTCTACTTGAGTGTTTGCCTCCTTCTCCTGTAACTTAAGTAAACTGACTCTTACATTAAGAGCTATAATACTTGCCTTATAGCTTTAGGACACCTTAGGAAACTGTGTAAACTGCAATAGCCCCACTACATTCGCCCTCACTACGCTCAGGCTCTCTTCGCTCCCCGCCCTGCCCCAATTTCCTCCCGCCCCCAGTACCTCTAAATTTAAAGTATTATAGCCACTCCCCCACTTTCTAGATCATATCTGCTTTCATTTGTGATAATTCCTCCCACCCCCATTCTTCTACCTACATTTTAATAGCATATAATAGCTTTCATCTGGCATTCTCCCATCCCCCTTCCAGTACCTTTACCTCACCACTCTATCTTCTGGTGTTACATCACCAGGTAAAACAGTTCCTTAACTCACTAGCTGAATCACAGATAATGACATACTCCTCTTTACTACCGCTCTTGTTCGCACCATACCTCCTTACCTTGTATGAAAAACAGTTTCTCACGGGATATCAGGTCCCGAAAGGCCATACTATAACCCTAGCTGTAAATCCTCCCATCTTCAACCATACTTGCAGTACCAGGTTCTATCCAACATCTTGTTCAGTCTATCAACATCTCAACCCCAGGCACATTAGCTCTAGATACAAACGCTATCACAAACTAATAACAAATTCCTGAAGTTCATCACCAAGTATAGACTTAACCTAATACTTGGTGGTGATATTCACCCAAACCCTGGCCCACCCACTTCAGATAAACATACCCCCTCTACTTGCAATCTAAGCTACAAACCTACAATTAATAGGCCAACTAACTCTCTCCTAGCCTGTCATCTCAATATTAGAAGCATTAATAACAAGGTACATGAATTGCATGCACTTTGGATGTCCACTCCCCTGAGATTATCTGTTTATCTGAAACCTGGTTAAAACCTAACACTACAGACAATGAAGTGTTACCACCTGGATTCAACATACACAGGCTGGATCATGCTTCCAGGAAGGGGGGTGGGGTAGCTGTACTCTATAAATCTGAGTTGAATGTCACCATAGATGTAATACAACCACCTCAGATTAATAACTCAGAGATTCTTGCCACCAAATTGCAACTTAATAAAAATAAATGCATTAATATCATCTGTATGTACATTCCCCCAGGTAACAATATATCTACACTTGAAGATATCCTGCACTGGCTATCATGTCACTACCCCCAAGAAACCCTACTACTTGGAGACTTTAACATAGACTTGGGCACCTGTTACTCAGCATCCCCAACCACCCATATTAACCTGCATGCATTTACTCAAATCATATCCACCCCTACCAGGAGAGTTAAACCCAACCAAAAAGAAAGCATACTTACTGGGTACTCATAAATAGTCACCCTAACTGTACACCTCTGTACCCTCCCTGATGGCCTAAGCGATCACCTTCTCACATATGTAATTAAGCACAAAGCTATTAATTCCCAACAACCCTTACTCAGAAATGTTAGAAACAATAAAAACTTTGACCCTGCCAAATTCCAACAAGAACTAAACTCATGTAATTGGTCTATTCTAAAACACCCCCCCTTAGAGGAAGCAGTAGCATACTTTAACAACAAATTCCTTGAGATCCTTGATTTGTATGCACCTGTTCGTTCAAAGAGAACAAAGGCAAAAACTGTGCCATGGCATTCTAAAGAGTCTAAACTCAAAATTACCCTTAGAAGCAAAGCATGGGCTTTATGGCGTTCTTCTAAAGACCCCCAAGATCACATTAAATACAGGCAATACAGGAATGAAACTAAAAAATCCATTTTACAAGACAAAAAACAATACTACTGTAATTTACAGACAGTAAATCAAAATAACCCTCAGAAGTTTTGGACAGGTTTAAATAATCTACTACATCCTGGACAAACTTCAACCCCAATCCCTGCTGCTGCTATTGATAAAACCCCTGAAGATGTTTCTGACAGTTTTAACCAATTCTTTACAGAGACAATTCAAGCCCTAGCTAGCCAACTACCTCATAGCTCCCCTGGTCCTGAAAGTACCACCTCTAGAAACCTACTTGCGCTCAGCTTCTAACCAGTCGCCACTTCACTTATCTGTACCTTGATCAAAAAATTAAAACCCACTACACTTTCTGCTGATCAACTCCCTGCCGAATACCTACAAAAATCAGCTGATGCTATTGCTTACCCAATCTCAATACTAATCAATCGAACCATAGTAGAAGCTAAAATTCCCACCATCTAGAAAATATCCTATGTAATCCCACTTCACAAAGGAGGCAGGTCTATTGAATTCTCCAATTATAGGCCAATAGCTATACTCTCTCCACTTGCAAAGATTATGGAAAAATGTATTCATAGACAACTCATGCACCACCTAATCCAGAATCCCCTTATGACAGACACTCAGCATGGCTTCTGTCCTCATCATAACACTACTTCAGCCCTCCTAGCCTTTACCAACACCATAAACTATAATCGCAATAATAATTATATATCCTCAGCACTCTTCTTGGATCTTTCCAAGACATTCAATATGGTTGATCACCAACTTTTAATCCACACCCTGCAAACATTCTGTCTAGATACTAGAGCCCTTCAATGGTTTCAGTCCTACTTGAATGGTCAACAGCAGGCTGTCCTCTGGCAGAACAAACTCTCTAATCTTCTACCTAGCACCCTTGGAGTACCAAAAGGCTCTATACTAGGGCCTTTGCTGTTCTCCATCTTCATTAACGACTTTTATACTGTCATCCCAAATGTCAGCTATATCCAATATGCTGATGACTCTACTCTGATTTGCTCGGCCACATCTCCAACAGAGTTATGGTCAGCTACCCAGACCACCTTTAATACAATAGAAAACTGGCTTTCTGAGCGTTGTCTGATCCTAAATCCCCAAAAAACTAAAATGCTGTTATTTTCACCAACACGTAGGTCTACCGCTTTCACCTTTACCATAAATTCAAATGATGGCACAATAATCTCCCCTGACCCCTCTACAAAGCTATTAGGTGTCATCATAGATAATAATCTAAAATTTGACATACATGTTAAACAAACTATCAAAACCATCAATAAAAAACTAGGGTCACTTTACAGAATAAAAGCCGTCCTAACCCCTCAAGCTAAAATTGCCATAGCTCGCTCTCACCTTCTTTCAACCCTTCTGTATGCATCCCCTCTACTCTCAAATTTAAACAAGACTGTCCTTAACAAACTCTTAATTTGCTACAACCACATTGCCAGGTTTACAACTGGGCTGACTTTTAGGACACATCATTGCATCAATCAAATCAACTTGGGTGGCTTGAACTACCCAGCCTAATCCAGTAAAACCAACTGATTATGGCCTATAAAATCCTCTATAATCCGGACAATACTCCTGCACTTAAAAATATTATCACCCCCTAAAAATATTATCACCCCCTATAGCAATCCTAGACCGCTTCGATCCTCTAACAAACTACTAATTCAGACTAGCAAAATTAATAACACAGCCGGTGACTCTCTCTTTGTGAACTCCATAAGTAGACCCTGGAGCTCTCTTCCAGCTGATATTACCTTACTTTCTACCATAGGTCAATTTAAAACTAAACTCAAACAACATCTGGCACTTAATTGGCTATGTCAATGTATCAAGCCTGGTTAACTCTCTCTAGAATGTGTAAAAGTCTGTTAACCAGCTTACTGTGTAATTTAATTTAATCCTGATTTACACTCAGGATTAGCTCTAACCTGTGGAACTTGTTTAACTTGCTTACTTATGTAATCACTGTAAATAGTCTGTTTGTAATATGTAATGCTGGTATTATGTAATGCTGTCTCTGCTTACCCTTGGAGCTTTTCTCCTCGGGCCTCCCCTGAAAATGGACATGCATCCAGTTGGACTATCCCGGTCAACAAATGTAAAATAAAATAAATAAATAAAAATAAAAGTGAGTTTTAAGGGAAGGGAAATTCACTGTTGCTCATGCTAAGTCTGTTTTTGATGTGACAAGGTTTTGTTTAGCAAATGACTCTCAGTGTTTTTGCTGTAAAATTTAAAATATAAGTTTTAAATTAAATCAAAATCTCTGTGATCATTGTGAAAGTAGATAAAACAAGAACAAAAATGCTCTGGTAGCTAAATGTACTGCTGTAAAACAATAGGCAAAAACATAAGAAAAACGGAAGTGCAAACTCCTCAAAATCCTTTAATAAAATTGAATAAAACACAAAGCTTTCAAGTCTCACAGGATTCTTCCTCACTGTAAAAATGGAGCAACTGCTACAATCCCATCAATATACACAGGTAAAACTAATCAGAAGATAGAATTGCTTCACATTTGTCAGATATATGTAAGTGCATTGAAACAAATGCATTATTTAAGCATATTGATGCTTGTGGTATGGAACACACATTTAAATTTAGAGTTTTAGCTTAAGTGTCTGTTGGTATTACGGGAGGTGACTTGAATAATAGAACTGAGACTGAAGAATACAGATGGAAAAATTATTTTAGAGCAGAGTACCCACCAGGACTGAATACTAAAAATAGCATTAAACCACTATTAAAAGAGAGACAGACATATGTTCAATAATATTTATATGTTAAATGTATGTGTATATTTATGTACTTTTATATATATATATATATATATATATATATATATATATGTGTGTGTGTGTGTGTGTGTGCGTGTATTTTTTACAAATACACTTTCATAGGTTATATTTTTATAAGTAACACTTATTACATATTTATAAATAGTATTTAGAGATTGTATTTCTTTAAATGCCTGAACTGATAATTAATACTCTCAGACGTGATTGATTTTTCAATTTTCATTTGTTGGTGGGTACTTTTAAATTGTATATATTGATGAAATTGTAGCAGTTGTTCCTTTTTTACATTGAGGAAGAGTCCTGTGAGACTTGAAAACTTTATGTTTTATTCAATTTTATTAAAGGATTTTGAGACATTTGCACTGCTGTTTTTCTTATATTATTGTAAAAGTACAGAAGAAACTAGTATGCCCATTGACAGATTTGAACAGTATTTATGGTAGATGGGAAGGGATGGTTGGAAGACGGCCCCAGTCCATTAACCTGCTGCAGGCCCCATTTGGCCATAATCCTGCTCTGCTAACTTTATGGAGGTATATGCTACAGCAGTACACCATTTTCAGCCATTCAGGGAGGTCAGACCTATATTGACTGATATCAAAGAGGATAACTATTCTTGATGACAGAGAAGATACAGGAAGGTTAGAAATGCAGAGTTTTCCCTATCCACTAGCAGTCATGCTACCAGTGTGTGTCTATTAAGTCATTACTACTGTGAAGACAGAAACTGACATGAATTCCATTAGTGGAGCCATTCTGTGCATGAGGATCATCATGACTTTGCCCCTTGCCTCAACCATTCCCAAGTACTAGTGAATTTCTTCATGTATGCTCTATAGTAAGGGCACGAGCCTTACCTTGAACTATCTCATGGCACATCTGCTGGTGGACAGACAAGGCCTTGCATATCTACAGAGTTAACAATGATAGATACCTTCCCCTGGTGCCTTGTGTACAAGTGTGACATTTGGTAATGGTACCTGAATAAGGTATGTGTCTTCCTCCAGTGGTTCTTGTTACCTACACACAAAAAAGTTTTGAGGTATGAAATATACAAAGGTTTTATAGACTGGCTTGAAGTAGGGTATCCTTGGCAGGATATGCTCCATATATAATGGCTACTGCAATAGAGATCTTTTGAAGCATTTACCACGATGGTAAGTAAACTACACACCTGTACTTTCACTTTACTATGCAAAAATATATCTGAAATTAATTATTTTAAGCAGGACAGGAAATTGATAGTTGTTTTCAAGCTTCAGTACACTATATATAAATCATTTTTTAGAAACATTCCTAATAATGTAAAAGTGGGAAGCAAGGTGGCCACAAATAGGACTAGTAGGATAACACAGGTTATTCATTTACTTTGAACATGACTATTAGGGTAACATAGGATATTCATTTACTTTGCAAAAACACTTAAGGGATATGATTTTTTTTAAATTCATTAATTGATTATATTAACTTTATGTCAGTTAAGGTATTGTTCTTTGTATCTGAAATTTAAATTCAATGAAAATCGCTCAGTGTTATGATTTGAGCTCAGCACAGATTGACTGGTTATGGTGTTTTTCCAGCGTCATGCTATGAAGTGTATTTTCATTTTGTCAGGTATCTTACACCAAGGACAGCTTCTTTTACCTTTGAGTGGCACACTGCTCTTCACTAATAGAAATGTTCCACTTTCAGAGCTATTGGGAATAAAAAAACTCTGCTCAGTATTTACAGCACTTTAATCATCCAAGCCCTATTAATCATTCAAGGCCAATTTGTTTATGGATACAAAGATACAATAGCAAATGTGGCATACAGTTAGAAGCAGACATCCTTTTACTCTGTCAATTAAAATAACAAAGTTGCAGCATTTTACATGTTTTATTTCCCTGTATTCTGCCTTGCAGTGAAGGCAGTGTGAAACCCATATGGATGATGCCTGTTAGTAATGACTTTTAAAAATAATTCCTGAATTATTAGTTCTACTAACCATATTACTTTTATACCCCAGTTATTGTTTTCTTACTGTGCTCTGCAAATGAATTGTAATCACATACTGAGTGAGACAAATTAGCAAGTGTGGTTCTGTAAATGGTAATAACTACTATTGCTGTATGCAGGATACTTAATGTGTGCAGTATTGGCACCTTGCATTAAAGCAAAACAAAACCGATGTTATGGGCTATAGAAGATAATCTAGTTGGTTGCTTTTACTTTTATATTACATATTAATTGATTAAATGGGCTGATAGGATGACTATCCAAAGTTTACATTTTCTGCATCATCAAGACTCCAAAAAGCAGACATGTGTCATAAAACACAACCTATTAATTGCAGTGATATAAAAGGCAATTAATTACACAAGTTTCATTTATAAGGTACATACAAATTACACTCCTGGATGAAAACACTGATTTAACAAGTAATGTGCAATGATATAATTATGAACACAGTGAATATATGATGCAGCCACACACAGGACTCCCAAAATTCCTCAGGTAAATAATGCTATGAGGATAATTCTCTGCTGTCTTCAATAAGCATCCGTCATAGACACTGCAGTTATGATAAACAAGATTATCCATCATCATATCTTTCAGCCTATTAGAGCAAGAAATCTAGACAAAACCATACATAAAAGTGGGACAAAGGCCCAAAAACATGGACAATTTTAAATATTTCTCTTACCAACTTAGAAAGTTGATAGAATAACAGGTTTTGCATTAGCATTAATTTGTTGAAGGGAATGAAGCCTGAAACTCAAATGTCTGCCATTATTTTCTAATTTCAGTCTTGAACGATTTGCCACTAGTTTTCCAGAAAACAACAATTTTATCAAAAATGGAACAAAAAACATGAGGCAAAAATCTGTACAGTCTGCAAAAATCTGTACAGTTGAGAGGTATGACACCACTCTTTCACTGGTTAGGTATATGCCGCTTTTTATGCCTACCTGTGTCTCCCTATTAAACATTTTACACTAAATTTAAAAAGCAATAATTCAAATGTTTTAAAAAGGCAGTCATCCAAAGAATGTGTCTTCTACAATTCTCATTACTTGGTAGGAGTATTCAGAATAAAGGCATACTGTGATTGTACCATGGCAAATAGCACTATAAAGTTTGCATCAGGTGGCCCAGTGAGTATTAGGCATGTATGAGTGCTGACATAGTGTAGCCATACTAGCAGAAAGTGTTGCATATGGAATCTTTGCAGCTGATGTAGTGACAGTAATCACACTGCTGGACTGACTGCTTATGAGCAATGATGTGACCCAAGGAACATCAAAATGTAAGAGGCATTCTGAATACCATTTATGTTCACAAATGCATTAAAGCGACTCACAGTCACTGAACAGCCACAGTGGGCAGCCCATATAAGGGTACCACAGCAAAGTGACCAGTAATTTTATTACATAAATGGGGAGGAAAAGGGGAAATAAGACAGAAATGAGGAAGAGCAAGCAGTTGAATATATAAAAGGGCAACAAGAAGTGCAAAATGATATGACAAAAGAATAATATACCTTTTTTGTGGATTCAGGTGCCTGTTTTTTACAAGGGTACAGTGAAAAGGTAGACAGGGGAAGGTGTGAGTAGGAAGGAGGGTATAGATAAGGAACAAGCAGCAGGCAAAAACGTAGCACAGTGAAATGACTGGCATGGGTGTTCATGACACCTAAACCACTTGAGAGTGACATAGACTGACAGATGATATATAACTGCTGATGAAGACATTTGGAGAGCAAACAGGCGATGGGGAGTGACACAGAAGGATGATGAATAGAATTATGGGGTATAGGGATGGGAGAGGAAGGCCTACCAAACCAGTCAAGAGGACACACCCAAAAGTGAATAACCTCTGCAGCTGAAAACATCACAAGTTCTATCTCTGGTGCCTCACTTTTCAGGGGTGGCCAGCTTCATAACTATATAAGCAGGTGATCTAGGGTGCCACTGTGGGCAATGAGTTGTTCAACAACCTCAGTCCTCACCATCCACCACACATCTAGCACTATCCGCCATAAGTCCTGCAAAGTGACCTAGTAGAGACACTTAGCATCACTCCACAATATGAAATTCTAGTCACCCTCCTGGGAGTTGTCCATGGAGGCCACTGGAGGGGAGACAGTCCTGGGGACCATTGGGTAATCATGTTTGTAAGTGCAGTTTGTTGTCTCCTGCCTCACATCTGTCTGCAACACAGCTGTTACTGTAGGAAAATAAAATAAAATGAGAAAAACAAACTACGAGCCAAAGGAAAAAGAAAATAAAAAGTGAGAGACAAATACAGCTGATTAGTTATCTATTGTAAAGTTTGTTAAAATATTACATTACTTTCAGCAATAAGGTATCCTTTCCATGCTGCCTGGACATCCTGTTCTGTCTACTTGAGAAAGTAATCCTATTCTCTCCAATCTTTTGTGATGCTGAAAACATAAAACAAAAAGTAATATCTCTAACAGCAGAAGGCATTTACAGCTACAGGTGTCAACCCTACTATATAGTCTCACATCAAGATCTGAATACTTGCAATCAAATGCTGGCTGCCTCTCCCTAGCCTCTTCCCACTGGCAGAAAAGGTCTGGATGACATCTTGTCTGGTCACAGCATTGTACCTGCACAACTCAACAGAATGGTAGATACCAGTGGCATTAATTATTGCACTGGCAAGGTGATCATAAGCCACAGTCCCTTTTTGCACATGGGTTCAGGGTGTCACTTCAGCATTGACAATCATCTAGAGCCAAGAGTTACACCAACAGGTGGTTAGCCCTGACACAGCAGCTCTTCCACACCACACACTCACACCTAAGGCCAATTTAGAGTGCCCAATCCACCTTTTTTATGTCTTTGGAATGTGGGAGGAAACCAGAACACCCAAAGGAAACCCACACAAGATATATGCAAACTCCACACAGAAGGCACCCCAGCTGAGAATCAAACCAGGAACCTCTTGCTATGAGGTGACAACACTATCTGCTGTGCCACTGTGCCTCCCAGGGCAGTGCCAGGAATGTATTTTATAAAGGTAGCTGTTATAATCCTCTAGCAAGTGCCTCAGATAGTCTACATGAATCAGGTGAAGAAAGATTTATTACTCCCTGCTGCACACATCAGGAGCTCTGTCAGAGTCTGTGCTACTGAAACAATGTCCATTCACTAGGTCCACTCCATGAAAAAAATGGTAACTCACACACATGACCACACATAAAGGATATCATGTGACATGCATCAAGAGGCAGCAGGAGATTGTGATGCCTGTTAGCAGTAGCTTGATGGACATAGTAAATAGCGTGATATAAAGTGATAGCAGTGCAACCAGATTTCAAACATACTCACCGTGCATGATCTTCCAGCCCAAGAATGAGCAGGAACAGGCCCCATAGTTTGGACTTGGGCTGATAATGCATTGCCTTATAGGCAAGATTCAGAGGCGATCATGTTAAATCACCTTATTAGTATAACCCTTGCATTACAACCCCCATTTAGGAGAGGTAAAAAAGCACAGATGCCATTTTATAGGAAACTGCATGAATAATGTACAGATTTCAAATATAATGGATAATAGAATCAAGAGCTATAAAGGCAAACTAACAACGTACATGACAACTTGTAATGGATCTCAGGGCTACAGTGACCTAAAAAGGGTGCATAAATGCCAAAGACACTGTCACTATCACAAAACAGTGTAACATTTATGGTAACAATACACAAGACAGGACAAGAGCCTGACAAGGTTTGGATGACTCAATGTGACTAGGTACACGGGACAGTGCAGGACAAGATGTAAGCCTGCTCTGTTATGTGTGGGGAGCGCAGGGAGCTCCACCTTAAATGGCACAGAGGACAAGCAGAAAAAGCTGCAGTTTTGCTGGGGAACTCAGTCTGACAGAACACCGTCATTTTCATGAAATCTAGTGCATACTGTACCACACTGAATGAGGCCACACCGCATGCATCTCTGAAATGGAACCATGCATTGTTGCTTATTCCATTATTTCTTGTGACAAACTACGTAGTTGTTTCTAAATAGCCCATCAGACAAAAGGAAAATATTTAGTCTATAATAAAAATCAACTTGTTACTTTTCTGTTTTCTTTTGTAACATTGGAGTAGAAATGTAGCTGATGCAAGCCCCCCCATTTCCACAACCTTATACATACCGACTCCAACATAAAAAAAGGAGAAATCTCCCAAGAGAGAATCACTGCTGGTGCCCATTTAGAAATCATAGCTGCAGTACTTTCCTATGGAAGACAATGATCAACATTGCATTCCTCATATGCTTTGGGCAGTTGATGGTCAGGGGATTTCATCTTGGCCACCTGTAGATATACTGAAGGAGGAAATGAACACTCTAAAAAGATACAGATAATACTATAAAACACAATAGAAGTGGCAGTTTCACCACTGAAAGAAGAGATTCAAAAATTTAAAAACAATAGCAAAAATGTTTTCAGTGTTGCTAACAGGTGTTTATGAATTATTGAAAATACAGTCGCTGGTACTGCAGAGCAATTTTTTTTTCATTTGGTCCTCAGACCTCATTGTTATCAGCCTGGCCCCATGTACTTGATGTCCATGCTTGCTCTACTAGTTACTTTCCAACCTCACCCTGGAATTACTCCATTTATTTGTAGTTGATGGCTGCTGATCTTGAAGGTATCCTTTGGGTTTGGTCATCTGTACTTCCAGCTGGGAGACTTTTTTATGACTTATATTATTCCCTTTTCACACCACCAGGCTCATTGTTCTTACTTCTGAGGGCAACTCCCCTCTTCAGATCACACTCTCCTTAGGGCTCATATCAACAAGTATCCTCCCATCTGGGATGGGCACATCCATCCCTTCCCTGCCACTCCATCAGTTGCCAGAGCTACTAATCAAACCCAGGACAGCTGAGCCATAGACAGTGCTTTACCTCTCCACACCACTGGAGCAGCCAGATTGCATATCAAGTTTACTTAGTTTCTGGAATATTAGGAGAACTGCAGAATAACCTATACCTCAATATAATAATATACATCTGTGCTTTTAATTTGCATTATTTTATTGTATGTATGCATATATACGTATTTATTTATGTATTTATTTGGTTATTTATTTATTTGTTTGCAAATTCTGATAACTAGGGTTATGTACTGATCCAGACTGACCCATTTATTCAAAGTGATGCTACAACTGGAAAGAAACAGAAATGGTAGACTGAAAAACATTTTTGAAGAGAGCATATAAACAGTAAAATAAATCTAAACTGTAGCAGTAGTATTGGGATACACTTTATAGATCAAGTAAGAAAAGTAATAATGACGATATTTCTATATAGAAATGCTGTCAGAGGTAGGAGATAAATCTTTTGAAAATGCACAGTATTTACAATGTTTATGACGAGACTGTTGAAGTTAATGTTAGATCATATCAGATAATATAAAGGTAGAACACATTACTTTTTTTCTGTCAAGTATGCTAATACTTTCTTCTTGATCCCCTGTACAGACAGAGAACTGCTAATATTATTAGGGGGTGTCATCTCATAATTATGGGTCAGCATTGAGAAGGCATGGTCAATGGATGTGAAACCTGGCTCTTTGCAAGATCATAACATTATATACTTGAGACTGGAGTTGATAGGCACTGTATGTCACTGCTAGCATAGGTTTAAGTGCAGTGGATATTATGTTTGTTTATTGACATTTGTTTATTGAGAAAGTCTGACTGGGTCACAAGAACCCATTTTCAGTGGGGGCTAGGGGAGAAAAGCTCCATTTAACAGAGAAAATAAAAACAATAAAGACATTGGATAAAAACAGTTGAAAATGTTGAGTGTGTTGTGAATGAGCATGAAAGAGAGTAGGTCGGAATATTCACATACAGGTCCCTTCATGCTTAAGGGAAATGCACTGGCATTTATTTTGATGGGATATAAAGATAAAACAACAAATTCTGCTGTAGATTCTTAAGTCTGGCAGTTTTGTTTTGAAGGCACAGGTGAGAATTGTTAGACCCTATTCAAGATGTAACTGTAAGATGTTTCATGGCTGTAAGATGCTTTGTCTGTAGCACATGTGCTCTCTGGGATTAACAAGCAGAAATGTTTGATATCCATACTAGGTCTTATTTATTCCTGACTTCATATTGTCAGTGTATAAGGATGTAATCAAGAAGGGGTCAAAAGTGATACCTGAATACTTGAAAGAGGCCACACATTCTGCAATTTATTTGGATATTGGAGGTAAGTGGAAGTCAACAGTTTGTTAAGCATGTGAGTGTGTGTGCATGCATGTTGACTGTCTACATGTGCAAGCATGGGAAGTAAATTTTCCAGTAGAGGTTTTGGTGTTAGGTTGAAGAATAACAGTTGTTTTTGTTGTTCTTTTTGAATTTTCCCCATTAGGGGTCACCACAGCAGAACTCCAATCTGCTAATGATTGGCAGTAGATTTTTATGGTGCCAAGTTGCCAGCCTGACACCCAACCTTCAGCGAAGGTACGCCCATTCACACATGTCTTTCAGAGGCCACTCGACCATGGGGAGGACATGCAGACTCCATAAAGAAGGCACTCCAGCCGAGAATCGAACAGGAGAACCTCTTGCTGTGAGGCAACAACGTTACCGCCGTACCACCATGGCTTATAGGTTGAAGAATAACAGTAATTATTTGAAAAATTTATTTAAATATTCATAACAAAGAAGTGAGTGGTCAGTTGTGAATGTTGAAATCAAGATGTTGGTGTTAAGTTGAAGAATAATAGTAATTATTTGAAAAAAATGTCCTTAATTATTCATAACAAAAAAGTCAGCAGTCAGTTGTCTAAGTAACTGGACTAAATATGATCTCAGCATTGTCAGAGTCAGACAGATAACAAGAAGGATTGTCACCTTTTCTGAAGCACAGAGTGGGACATTTTTTATGGAAACATACATTTACAAGAGCAACTATGCCTGCAACCAGTGCAGAGAACTAGACTTTGCTTTATTGACAAAGTAAAGGCTCACTGTTATAGAATTCAAATTATTTCTCTTATTCCATATCATATTAAGGTGTTTAACATGCAAAATTATTGGTTTTATGCAACTGTTAGGGAAGACTTAATTATGTATTTTTGTCTCCAAACAGGTGGTAGCCTTAAGACCAAGAGTTTTCTGATGTACATGCTGTGGAAGCAAATATGATTTAAAAGGTTTTTCAAAGGCTGTTAAAGTAATTGAAGTGATGAACTGAGTCGGTAAAATTTGAACAGGTAATTCTCACCTTTCTACATCTATGACTAAAAAGATCCATTGAAGAATGTTTAGGTAATGAAGAATTAAAATGAGTCTTCACCAGTGAGATTTCATTTTGAAATTTCCGTATGTGTGTGTGTGTGTGTGTGTGTGTGTGTGTGTGTGTGTGTGTGTGTGTGTGTGTGTGTGTGTGTGTGTGTGTGTGTGTGTGTGTGTGTGCGTGTGTGCGTGTGTGTGTGTATGTGTGTGTGAATCTTGTGCCTTCAGCACCTGAGCTCTTGGAAAAAAGGCATGTCAAAGTATGTACAAGGATAAATAGAAACCACCAATAGTGTGCACTAATATAAATAACAAACCACCAGTAATGTGCATTACTGTAAATATAAACCAACAGTAATGTGCACTAGTGTAAATACAAACTAGTATTCATTATTACGATGTCCATTATTATTACTGGTGAAAGTAAAGTCACTGGCATGATGTACACCGCTGTCCTTGGTGTGCTCCCTCTGCCAGCTACTGTGGCAAAACAAACAAAAATTCATCTTATTATAAGTAAACAGAGATGTCTTACTCATACAGTGTCAACTTTCTAGTTTTGAACCAGTACCCATTCTAAAATGAAGTCAGAACTCAAGTAATATCAAAGCATACCAATTCCCAACTGTTCATGTATTCCTTAATGTCCACTTGTATTCTTGCTCCTAATATTTGTTGACAAACCTAAGTACACTGAGAAATACATTTATAATGAACATGCACACTGCCAATGCTCATTTGACGTATCCCCTTTACAGCATGTTATACATTTCAAATTTCATTAAAATAGGTATTGTGGTATGATTTGCAAAAGCCTGATCACTTAAAAATAATGCAGTCTGACAAGCTCTATTTCATTTTGATTTATTTTTGGTAACTTGTCTGAACCCAAGGTTCTTTCTTCAGTTATATCGTCTGTCAAAGAATGAAAAAACAAAATCTGTGCTAACAATACTCAGGATTTTACAGAGTTTTAAATCCATGTGAAGGTGGCATAGTGGCATAAAAATAGTTATGCTGCCTCATAAGGCTTGGTTTTTCAGTGTGGCTCTTGGCTGTGGTATCCTCTTTGCAGAGTCTACCTGTCCTCTTTGTGTCTGTATGTATTTTACTGAGAGTTCCACTTCCTCCCAAATGTGAAAGATATCAGTAGGTGATTAGGCATTCATTTAAAATTGCCCTTACGTGCATGTGCCATGTGAGAGATACAGAGAGAGTGTATATATACGAGTGCTTTTTTATGGCAAACTTAAGGTGGTTAATGGAACCAGAGACCTTAGTTAAATCTATTAAAAAATCTCTGGTTACCTTCCCATTTTCATATTTGGATATATATTATGCCAAGCTGGCAGTTTAGGTACCATGGTCTTTCCTAAGAATGTGGAGGTGACTGCCATAGCGCCATGGCTGGTATGGTAAGTGATAAGCTGTGTGAATGTAGCTCTTCCCAGGACCTTTTTTAATGGGATAAATGTGAGATGGAGCAGTATGAATTTAACTGTAATAAGAGACTCCGTCTAGTAAGAAGGATGACTTTTCCAGAGGTCATGGAAAATGCAAGTATCCAGTGACAGTTTCATGGTTTGCTGAAAGGATATGATGATGAAAACATTAAAAAGTTTTAAAATGTTAGGTCTAGTCTCTAATTCATCATATCAGCATTTTAAAACTTTGCTGCTAGTGTATCTTAAAGAACAAGCACCAGGTAAGCTATTGCAGCTGCATAGGATTGCTGGGTTAAGCGTGTCTATATCACGTTATCGAAATGTTACTATATCAAATCACTAAAGGTCGGCCTCTAGTGAATGATGTAGTAAAACATTGAATAAAATTAAAAAAAAACAAACAAAAATAAAAACTAACTAGCGTAGGCAGGGGGTCAAACATCCCTGCACCCCCCACGTGGGGGGCTGCACCCCCACACACCCCCACTTAAATATTCCAACTCCGAGACAGCACTACATTGAGGTAAATGGAAATCTCCCCCTATGGAGATTTCCGTTTACCTGCACGATGTTCTGCACTTTCAATGTTGAGCTGCTGACAATATCAGCTTTAATATTGTCAGCTTTCGACATTGTGAATTAGACCCGGTTAAGCGCCTGTGTTTTTAATGTTGTCAGCAAATAGTTCTGTAGTGGAGCAGTTATTTGATAAAAAAGTCCACATATATATGTGCTTGTGTGTGTGTGTGTGTGTGTGTGTGTGTGTGTGTGTGTGTGTGTGTGTGTGTGTGTGTGTGTGTGTGTGTGCGTCTGTGTGTGTGTATGTATGTGTATGCATATAAATAAATTAGCGTCTATATTACATAATCAAATTTTCACCATATGATCAAACTTTCAAAAGTTCGAAAATGTAATAAAAAAAATAAACCAAAGGAAAAAACCTACCTGAATGGTTTAAGCAGGGGGGCAAGCCTCCCCTGCACACCCCACATCCCCCGCTCTTTAAATATACCAACTCCAAGATTGCACTACAGTGCAGAAAAGGGAAATCTCCCTACTCCGCACTGTATGGAGATCTCCGTTGAAACATTTGAACATTTAAAAGTTCAATCATATGGTGTCAACCATATGACATTCGAACATTTAAGAGTTCAATAACGTGATACAGACCCAATACATTATTTGTGTCTACATATGCATCTGCACATATAAGCCTATCATACGTTTCAGCTCCTGGACACTGAGGCTGTTTATCCAGCTCTGCTTCAAATCTTTTCTAATAACTGATTAACAGAAATTCTGCATAGGCCTTCTTTTTGTATGCTTCATGTCTGTTATCATGGTTTATTACCAGAAATATATGTTGGTAGACCAGTTCTGCTTCTAGCCCTCCTTTAGGGGTTAATTCTGTATAATAACCCCATGTTCCAGTACACAGACTCCTGTCCTTGAAAATCAGGATCCTCCTTGGCTAACCCCCACAGGTTCTTTAAAGTATGGTCTGAGAATTGAACCTCTCAATTCTTTCTCTGTGACCCTCTCCATCTCTCTTTCCAAAGGAAATCTAGTATCTTCTGACATTGGTGCCTTAGATTATGGTTTGCTGCTAACAACTACTTGTCTTATTAAAGTAACTCCTTCCTTTCAATAGCTGTCTCAGATTTAGACATTTAGATTAACTGCAACTGACTTTCATCAACAGCAGAGCCACATCACCCTCCCTGATTGGGAGTGTGGCCACTGGCTGGGTCTGTACTCTGCTGCCTTCCACATGTTTTTGCCTCCATGGCCTGGCTGCATGTAACCACTTGTACACAAGGTACACCGTTGTCAAAATAATCTCCTATTAAAACTTCTGGTGCCTCAGATATGAAATAGTATGCCTTGGAGAATGTCTCAGAGTCCTGAAAAATTAAAAAAAAAAAAGCGAGTTGGCATACCCAGCTATAAATGTGAAAAAATATTTTTTCTACTCTTCTTGCACAGTGGCAGTAATAGGACATGGGTAGACAATCTGTATCCTTATACCCTATTACCATGCAGTCTATTCTAAGTACCTTCAACCGGTTGTCCACAGCAACTGATCGCAGTATTTTCCAATTCCCTGGCAATCTATAGTCATATAGCTAGTTACTATTATGTGGGGTTGGAAATGCTGGAATCTCCAGGGACTATTTAGTTTCTTCAGGGATGTGACTACTTGCTTTAGTTTAAACTGTGACAGTGACACTGGTCACTAGTAGCAGTAGACAATCTTCATAGCAGAATATATATAAAGTTTATTATTTTAAATGTTTTAATTGCAGTTGACACTGAGACCAAGAGAACAGTCAGATTTCTCTACTGTCTCTGATTTTGCCTAACATCTTCATCTGCTTCTTCTAAAATTTGTAGTTTTCTGGCAAATCATTGAGGACTGCAGTCACCTTGCCTCTGAAATGTATATCTTTATGAGGAACTTTTCCAATTTTGAATCATAAAAATTCTGTGTTTCATTCTGTTGCATATTTTAATTTATCCTTTTGTTAACTGAGTTAGTCCCACTAGACTAGTGACTTCTTTTTAGGGAAAATCCAAGATGGTATTTATACTACTAGGGAAAATTTGGCCAGGCCATCAGGGAACTTTCCCTACTCATAGCGAATGGGGACACAATTGAGAGTGGCGTGTCTTACTTCCTGTTTCCATTCCAGGCATGTAGGCAGCCTGTAGAAACATAGTGAAGTATGGCAAATGATTATCAAAGAGAAAGTGAAGGAGAAAATATTAAAATAAGTGTGGAAATGGAGGAGCCTTTGCAAGAAAGGCAAGTAAGTGATGTGAAGATGGAGAAGTTGTGTGTTTTGGAGGAGAAAGAGAAACAGAGAAGAAGAACGAAGCAAAGGTCATAGATGAAGCAGTACCAGATTCAGAGGATTTATTTCAAAAAGGACTGTTCAATGGAGAAGGAGATACTCAACAGGAATGCATCATTACAACCTTTGAATCAGGAAGGCTATCAACCAGAGAGTGAGGTAGCAGCATGGTGAGGATAGATCATAAAAAATACAGGAAGAAGAGGCAACAGAATAATCAATAAGGAAGAAATCCTATGGACAGAAACTGAAAGAGAGAGGAAGAAGATTTGAAGCAGTGAAGGAAGTGAAGAAAAAATGAGTTGTAAGAGTAAGCAGTAAAAAAGAAAAAAAATTGGACAGGTATGAAATATGGGACTCTATAATTGCACCACTGAGTATTTCATCCAAGGAGGTATGAGCCTTTATTCTTATTAATAAAGAAACATTCTGTGATACATTTTTTGAGTCAGGCCAGTTTATGGAGAATATGTCATACAGTTGTTTCATAGAGAAACAAAAAAGAGAGTTATGGTTCAGTTTAGAACAGAAATAGAAAGAAAAGATTTGAAAGAGCATTTAATGACTTTATGCAAAGATGTTATGAGCACAATAAAAATATATGATGAAAAAGGTTTATGGACTGGGGGAAGGGAATATGGGGTTATTTTAAAAATGGAAAATGATAATGTGATACATATTCCTAGTGTAATTAATGTAAACGGTAATTGAGGATTTATGAAATATAGAGGACAGCCTAAAACATGTTTTTCTGTGACAAAGATAATCATTTAATTAGTGAATGTGACAAATGAAAAAATGAATAAAGAAAATAATGGTGTCTTCTTAGGTAACCACACTGTAATAAAACAATCCTCTACACTTTTTAAAATATAGTGTAGATTAGTAGTATGTTGGTGAAAGTGTGTTTCTTAAATGTGTTAAGTATTTCTTAAATGTACAAAGTACTTTTAAATATTTTTCTTAACTTTTTTGTAACTTTTTCACAAAGTTTACTTAACTTTTTGGATGTTGAAAGTAAGAGAATGTGACATTTTAAAGTGAATGTATCATGTGATGAGATAGACCATGTGACAATGGAAGCCTTAAAAAAGGAATTTTGTGGAAGTTAACCTTGGTCTGAAGAAGTCTCTGTAGAGCTGAGACAAAAGTGCTAACTGGAGGTGAATTCATTGTTTTATTAAAGTGTGATTACCTAAGAAGACACCGCTATTTTTTTTATTCGTTTTTACAAGTTTACTGGTGAAAAGCTGCTTTTGGTGGACAAATTAAAAAATGTTTTATTTGTGGTAAAACAGGACATGAAGCAAAAAATGTGATTTGAAATGCAAAAAATGTGGACATACTGGACATACATAGCTAGATTGTGAAGAAGATATACAAATTGTAGAAAAAGAAGGTATGCAAAACTTATTTCATGACAAGAATATAGAAAAAGAACAAGAAAGACAGGGTAAACACAGGAAATGGACAAATATATAATAGTTGCAAAAGGGGGAAAAGAAAGGGAATAAAAGATACTTGATAAAAATGAAGAAGCGTATGTGAATTGGCAATTAGTTAAAGGAAAGAAAAATTCTGTAGGGAACAGAGTGAAAGAAAAAAGATAACATTTAAAAATATAATTACTAAAGAAAATAGAAAAGGTAAAGGATGAGAAAGAAAAAATATTAATTTCATTTAAAAGCTGAAGATTTTAGCTTTAGATGTAAATAGCATGAAGAATATTAAAAGAAGAAGAGATATCTTAGAATGGTGTGCTTTAAGTAATCCACATAATAATATTAGACAATACTAGAGTATTGACAGAAGAAAAAGAAAGATCACAAACAGAAATGTTATGGGGTAGATCAATTATTTGGAATATGGGAAAAGACATATGTTCAGAAATATGTATATTATGTCAAGAAAATATTGAAAAATTAGATGTTACATTAGATGATCTAGAACAAATAATGGGGATAGACCTAAGATGAAAAATAAATGTTTATAGAATTATTGCTATATATGCATATGTAACAAAGAAACAAAAAAGAGACGGGGAATTTAATAAAGCCTACACAGACTTATTTGCCTTGTAGGCATAGTGGCACAGTGCTTACATGGAAGTAAGCAGATGTGTGATCCAGTAAACGGAGCTGAGGGGTGTGCATGAGCATGCAAATACAGAAGTGTCCATTGCATGCAAATTACCTCATAAGCAGGTGAAGTGCATGCAATAAGGCAGGTAGAGTGATCCAGCAAGGAGACAGGCAGTCATGCATACCCCATGTTGGTGATGGTAATATACATGGAAATATTCCATGTACAGGATGTAAAAATGACACCAGGGGCTGAAAAGGTGTATTTACAGTGGCAGAAATAATATAAAGGACACATATATGTGCAGAACTAATCACTGTGTGTCCAAAACCATATGGAAAATAATGAAAAATAATTTAATTTTTTTAATACCCTGAGTATGTTTGCACAGTGCTCTGCAGTGCACAAACATGCCATTATGGAAAAAATACAAAACATTTGTAAAAAAACAGAATCTGTAAATATGTAACATTAATGCATTATAGGAACCTGTTTGGGGTATGTACAGTGTAAAACTCCTATGGTTTCTAATGAGGCAGGGCCTGAAACTGCGTAGTTTTCAGGTACTATGTATGGATCTGTATGCAAATGAGCTGGGGTTACTGAATAGAACAAATGGGTACCTGTGTCCACAGATCCCATCCTTGTTGGGACAAAACCATTTTGGTGTCCACAGAAGAGGTAGCTGACATCAACAGGGGGTGTGTCTGCAAACTTTTAAGCTCATCGGAGCTTAGCAGTGCCTGTTTGCATGGCATGTTGCTCTGCTAAGGGGGGTTCCAGTGACTGCTAAGCTTTGTTTACCTTCAGAGCATGTGTTTCAGTGGATTTGAGCATATTTGAGCATGTTTACATGGTGTGCAGCCATGCTGAGTGTGACCTTCCATGGGGGCATGTCTGCTCACTGTTAAACCTTATTTATCTGTGCTACATGTATTTGCATGGTGAGCCACAGTGTTCAGCAAAGAAGGCTCTCAAAAAAAAATTGTCTGAGAACGCCAATGATATATTAATTACTAATGAGCTCTGTTTCGCTTAAACTAGGACCATTAACCCCCTTAATGGTGTACTTGGCAGGTGGAATGCATCATAGGTAGTCAATCACACATAGTACACCTACAGCAGAGCACTGTAAAGGTTGCATACTCCCTACAATCTGATTTTTCCCCATACTCTGCACCATTGCAGTACAGACTTGTGAATTTTAACTGAGATAATGCTAGGGACTGCTGCAGGTCTGCTACATATGTATGTGCTAGATGCTGAAGTCAATGCAGCAGCTGTTGATGCTGACCATAGGCCTAGACTGAGAAGGAGAAGAGTGTTCAGGCACAGGATAACCTACCAGAAGCTACATTAGCTGGAGATTGTAGAGCACTACAGGGTGGACAGGGACATACTACAAGAACTCAATGAGCTATGCTGACCTCAACTCTGACCAAGTCAACAGGGTGGGAATCCATCCCAGTGGAAACAAAGGTATATGTTTCCCTTAGGATACTAGCTACAGGTACTTTCCAAAGACCAAATGGGGACATGATGGAGGTCTCACAGGCATTTGCTTCTAGGGTACTCCACCAGTCCCTGGATGCCATGCTACCACATGCCAGTGAGCACATTTATTTTCCCCACACCCCTTTGGAGAGGGCCAGCAGTATGTGAGTCTTCTACCATGTAGCACAGTACCCTGAGGTACTGGGTGCCATAGATTGCACTCATGTACACATCAAGACACCACCCAGTGAGGAGAGTATAATTTACATCAATCACAAGGGGTAGCACTCCATCAACTGCCAGGTCGTGTGCAATGCCCAGGGCATTATCATGAAAATGTGTGCTGGCAGCCCTGGCAGTTATCATGACTCCCATATCTGGCATGCATCACAGCTGTACCAGATGTTTGCTAGGGGGATATCCCATATGGTGATTTACTTGGGGGTGCTGGCTATAAACTGGAACTGTGGATGATGACACCCATCAGAAATACACACACACCCACCGAAGAATGCCATAACGAGCAACATGCACAAATCAGGAACATCATAGAGAATATGTTTGGGCTGTTGAAGTCACGGTTCTGGTGCCCTGATATATTTGGTGAAGCCTTGTATTACTCTCCAGCCACATGTGCACAAGTGTTCACAGTATGTGCCTTGTTACACAGTATCATCCTGCAGAAACAGCTGCAGCAGGATTAACAAAGAGAAGGGATACACAGCCCCCAACCAGTGCCTAGGTCACCACAGCTGCACCCACAGGAGGACTCAGAGGAGGGACCCCTGAGGCTGTCCCTTTAGGCAGACATAGGTGTGCCCAATATGCCCTGGCTTTGAACAAGGGCAGTGCATAGCACATGCACTGACAATCTAGGGTCCTAGGGACTGGGGCCTTACTCTGACTTGCATACATATTAGTAAAAATGATGCCATTGAGTCCACAAAACCTGTACCTCACCATGTATTGTCTGTGGACTGCATGCATCACACAGAGTCACCCATGAACTACAGGTCTGTCAACTGCTGCATTTGCAAGGTAAGTCACTCTCCTGTACACCACTTGTAAGGGGTACTACAATATGGTAGCATATGTATGGACCTGCCGCATATATGCAAGGGAATATAGTAGGCTATATATAGTGTGCTAGTGGGTTACATGCAGAGATCTATAGTGAGCTACTGAGCTACTTGTACAGATCTAAGAGACACTTGGGACAACAGGTACTCTGTTCACTAGTATGTGCCCCATAATATCCACTTGGCCACATGGCTGGAAACTCCACAGCATTATTCCAGGGAGATGCCAAACAGTGGGGTCATGGGACAGTCACACTACTATCTGAGCCAGCAGAGCACAAGCTGGTCGTCCCCCATCCCAAACACATCAGTGTTTCCATACAACTGCTGTAACATTAAGTCTGCAATAATATCCCAGCAGACCAGACAATTCCTCTATGTTGTTGATAGTGTGAGGAATGAAACCTCTCTGTCTGGCAGCTGGTGTGACTCACTGGGCCAGAGACAGTAGCATGTGTGATGGTGTTGATGGTTCGAATCTGGCAGCATCCAACATCTTTTGAATGTGAGGTACTTATATGGTGATAGTCCCACAGACTATCATAAACCCTCAATCTGTTACAGCAAGAAAGCTGGACAAAGCGAGCGTGAATGGGGGCACAAAGGGCTATGCCTACAGACAGGCATTATACATGCTCTGAGTAAACTAGCAGGTGGCTCGTATAACAGCAGGCTGCAACAGGTTGGATTAGCTACAAGATGTAAAGGCCATCACTTAAATTTGTCAGAAGTTACAACAAGTGAGTGACTGCTGTTTGGAAAACCACAAATGTGTGAGGAACAGAGCAGACATATGGTTCAAAATGCTGGACATTCTGCAAAAACATGTACAGGGAGAAGTATGCAGACTGCCACCCTGTGTGTGGTGTTTCACCATGTACCCCAGTCATGTCATACCTTTCAACCTCTGAGAGCAGGAAATCTGGCAAAAGCCATACATAAAAGTGGGACCAAGGCGCACAAACTGGGACAGGTTTTACATATTTGAACCTACAAATGTATAATGTTGATAGAATAACAGGTCCTGCATTAACATGACTCTCCTGCTGTGTATGGAGTCTGAAACTAAGATGTGCTGTCATTATTTATTTACTTCAGTCTTCACTGATTTGCCACTAATTTGCCAGAAAACCACAATGTTATGGGAAACAGCCCAAAAATATGAGGAAAGGTCTGTACAGTTTGTGAAGCTCTGTACAGTTCTGAAGTAGGAGTCACATATTAAGGTCAGCAAACAGCCGGGGGGATGCCTTGGACAATATCAGGGAACTGCAGCATTGTGGTAACAGATGCAGCAGCCAATGGCTTGCAACACACAGTAATCCCAGACTGGAGTACAGGTAGCTCTGGTCTGGAGTCACCTTGTAAGTACTGACAATCACACTGGGCATGTTTCTACACTTAGCTAACTTGAACCCAAGTCTGTTGCCTCTACTGCTGAAAGACCTGCTATGTGGAAATATGTAGGTACATATGTACAGCTACATATACATATCTGTCTCTCCCTGTCTCCCTCATGCTTGATTAATGTCTCTATCAGTATGTAGCATATATATATATATATATATATATATATATATATATATATATAAATATAACAAGATGTATATATAGTTATATAAAGTATGATGATACATAGACTCCCCACATATTACACTTTACTTACACACACTACATTTAAGGAGACATCCCTCTTATACACATTTATATAGATATGAGTGGGGATGTATGAATGTCTCCACATATCCCAGAATGCTGGGGTCATCTGCACATACACATCACAACAGCTGTCCGATGGCACCAGACCAAAGCTGCAACAGTACATAATCTACTCACCCACAGACCCCTGTGCCTGTGGACTGCCACCCAGTGTACAGACATAGGTATGCAGGTGGTATAATGTACAATGGGTGCAACGCATGCCTTGCACAGGCATATTGGCCCTGGCCACATGTCTGCCTATCAAACTGCAGGCAGCCAGATATGGCCAGACTGGTAAGTGTACATACATAGCAGGGTTATTACCAGATATCCTAGCACTAGGACAGTAGATACAATAACAGTATCAAGCAGTATCACTCCACAGGCTACACATGCTGTGTAACACAAGGCCACTTTGGATACTCCCCAAGTACTGTGCCTACATCACCACATGCAACTGACATAACCTGTGGTGCATGTGATAGGTACTGTGAGTTGCAGTGTGTATGACTAGATAGGTAGGAGTTCTAATTTCACATCACCCAACTCTGAGTGTGTATCAATATAGCCCCTCATAACACTATGGACATGCCATATGGACTATCTCCATGCAGTGGTATGCCTTTTAAGGCCCTGTGACTGGCTGCTGGCCACTAAATTCCCTCCTCTACAATGCTTTTGGATGTCATCTACCTTAACAGCACTGGCTGACAATCTAACAACAGGTAAACTCTGTGGCACATGCAATAAATATTGCAAGCTATGGTATGTATGACTAGATAGATAGGAGTTCTATTCTCACATCATCCAGCCTGTGTGTTTGTGTGTGTAAATATATACCTATGCAGCATCTCAGATAAGCCTGTATGAGCTGTCTCTGTGCAATAGTTATGCATTTCTAGCTGTTGGCCTCCTTTACAAGGCCTGCTGATGTCATCCACCTTAAGAGCACTGGCTGAGAAAGTAATATCAGTTAACGAGTGTGGCACATGCGAAAAATACTGCAAACTTTAGTGTGCATTACCAGATAGGTAGGGGTTTGAATCTCACCGTATCCAACTTGTGTGTTTAGATATATTCTCTTGCAGTGCTAGAGACATACCCCTGTGCATTGGTTATGCATTTTATGCCCTGTGACTAACTGCTGGCCTTAAATTGCTGTCCTCTACTTAAGCATAATTGATATCTGCTACCACCTAGAGTTGTATGTGCAGAATACTTGCCTCATCTGCATAAACATAATGGATGTCCGACACCATCTAGAGCTGTATGTGCAGAATACCCAGGTGACATGTATCAAGTGTAGTAAAGTGTGTCACAGGGTATGAAAGCCTGAATATGGTGACTGTCCCCATTGCCCCTGACACACTATTCTACACATAAGCACCTAGGGATCCATGCACATATACTGGCAAACCTTGCTGACATCATATCTCTGCTGTGCTGCCTTGCCATCCTGTGCCACTCTGTATTGCTGCCATGAGTTAATAGTTGAACTCCTCAGACTCCTGAGACAAAAACATACACAGGTCCATGACACACCTGTCATTCTGTAACACTACCAACAGTGTAGCATCAGGCAGCAAAGATACACAACATTTGATTTGTACTTTTGACACATGCCAGCATACACTACCTGTCGTGGCCTACAACTGTCATAGCATAACAACATTGCCCTACAAACACATATAAAGTTAATTAGTCACCCTGTGCATCAGACACATATTTGCAGGTCCTGGCATCAATGGCATGGATGGCAGGGATGTGGCACAGGTGTCATCACATGCATAGGGTTTGGTGTGGGTGTGACAGAGGACTAGGCTGTGCCAAACAGTTGACAGCATGTGTGTGAGTCAGGAAGGGATGCTGGTTAAATGGGCCATGGAAAGGTGACGTGCGTATCTGTAGGTGACCTGCATGTGACAGTGGTGTTGGAGTTTGTGTGTGTGTGTGTGTGTGTGTGTGTGTGTGTGTGTGTGTGTGTGTGTGTGTATATACACAGTCAAGCCCAGTGCTAGTCCTACACATGTATATGTATATGGTGGACAGTTGCGGACCGTACATGGTAGAGTGGATAGTTCACCATCTCTGGCCACAAAGAAGGGAACTGACGTCACCAGGAGTAGCACGGGCACCACCATGCCCAAAGTCAGATGCGGTGCTAGTACTTGACAGTGACTGCTGTTTGCTAGTCCTGTGTCCCCACGGGACCACCTAGCACCACGTTCCCATAGCCAGCCATGTTGTGATGTGGACAGCACACTTCCCTCTGTAGTGCTGGAGGTACTGCCACAATGAGAGCATGAGTGTGTACAGCCATGTGGACTCTCAACAGTTGGTGTTGCTGGCCTACATCCACGTGTCCAATGCTAAACTACAATCAGATGTTCCAGCATAGACAATGTGCATTCAAAGACAGACACTTGCCCAGACCACCTTCTGTCCACTACATCAGTGAAATGATTCAGGGTATAACCAACATAGTGGAGGCAGTCACAGATGTCAGACTGTACTGCATCCATAACCCTAAGCATCCATCTGGTGTTGCATTCAGAACGTGACTGTGCCTGCATGACAGCCCACAACATGCGATGAATAACCCATGATGTGACACCTACAATAGGAAGTGGATGGGCAGCAGTCCTCCTTCAAGCACTCCTGTCAAACTGCCCATGTGGGACCTCACCAGATCTCTGGCTATGGCCAGTGTTTACACTCACTGATGCCTTAGTTCTCCCATTGTTCCCCCCCACACACAGTCAGTATGGCTACACATAACCAGTCACCAGAGGCCACAAATACTGGACAGTTAGAGGGTGGCAACATAGTATAGGACAGTGTGAGAACTAAGGCATCAGTGAGTGTAAACACTGGCCATAGCCAGAGATCTGGTGAGGTCCCACATGGGCAGTTTGACAGGAGTGCTTGAAGGAGGACTGTTGCCCATCTACTTCCTATTGTAGGTGTCACCAACAACCCCACCTGTACCTCACTATGGCCACGATCATCATCAGGGTCCGATGGGACACTGATATCAGGTTGTGAGGGGAACAGACTCCAACTCCCCTGTTCAGCTGTGAGAAGTAAGACAAAAGCAGTACATTACCACCTGCACTATTATGTATGGTAATCTACACAGACTCATACAGATGAGGATCCACAGCTGCATTACATGTCCCACATTTTCTCATCTCAGATCTCATACACAACACACATACTCACAACAACATACACAGACAAGTCAGGCCCTGTAGAAGATGCACATCACCTACATCCAGTTAAGATCACCAGTGCAATACACCTGTCAGGTAAGGCAATATGACAGTGTATGTGATAGAACTACACATGAAACCCAGTACACCTATCTCGAGAATGATATGCCAATTGTAGTATCACTGCCTCAGGTGTGTACCATCTCGCTATTGTGTTTGAATGGGCATCTTGGAGTAATTGCCTTATGTATAGCAGGCTGCATTGCTGCTCATAACTTCATGTCCAAACATGTTAATGTTTGCAGAAATACACACCTGTCATTCCCTAGGGTATGTACCATAGTTAACTGCTCTGAAATGGAACATACAACTGTTCTACTCTGGTCAGGCACAACAGTTGTGCATAAGGCAAAATGGCACCCCTTAACTTTCATAGGGTATATATGATCAATAAAACAACAGTATCACACTTACCAGGTACATGACCATGGACTCCAGCCACACCTAATGTACCTATGAAAAGGTGAGGAAGAGGTATTGTCAGCAACACCAAATGTTGCAGTGATCCAATGTGATATGTGTGTATGTCCACATGCACAGTACCTAATGCAATACTGGCTATATTGCTAACATTCTGAGTATGTATGCACAACTGTGGGTAAAAGCCAACCACCCCAATGCAAATAAACCTGACACCCATGTACTGGTCTGTATAGCCTGCCACAATGACTATTAAATGTATAATACTAGAGAACACAGTAAGCTTACCTGAATGCTCCTCTGATGTGGATGCTGTGGCAACCACCTCCAGGATGTATGGCATGATGGATGGCTGGGAGCTGTTGGTTGATCCTACATTCACCAGGAATTCCTCTGTGGCTGAGAGTGGTCATTTTGTTGCAGGCCCTCAACCAGTGGCAGCATGATCCCTGGCAACAGCAGCTGTTGTTTGACATGCAGTATTGACCATATTTGTGGCCCAGTGTCAGACCTGCTCTTAGGTCATGTTCTGTTGGCCAATCTGATTTACAGCTCTCACAAGGTTGCCCCACAATGCTGCCCACTGTTTATGACTGTGGCGACTCCATGAAAGCAGGATTTGATGGTGGAGTCTGAGGGCATCCAGTATAGCATTGTTCTCTGCTGCTGAAAACAGCAGATGTCTCAGTTGGTACATTGTTCCTGCAAGGGAACACATTACAGGACCAGCTACATGGATTTCACTATGTACACACCCATAATGGCCTGCACTATCCACTGCTCCCTCACATGTCATACCCCACAGTCTAGCAACAAACTACATGTGTGGCTATCATCAATATAGTAGCAATACCGGATAATGTCCCTGTGTGCCATGACAGATTCTGCTGTATATATCTACTCCCATCACTGCAATGTACTGTGGTGTGTCCCATATGGGCAAATCCCACTAATATGTCACATGCCCATTGTCAGACAAATAGCTGTGTGCTATTACAACAACTACATGGAGATAATCCAGCAACACCAGTGTGCCATAATAACAGACAGCAATGCTCACCTCCTGTAGTATATGTTCCCTATAGTAACTATTCCTCTCAACTATACAGATGTGTGCAGAATTGCCTCATAGATGTGGTCCATTTTGCACCAACTTGTGGATGTCTGACAAATGGCTGTCAGATCATTGATGGTTGTTGTCAGAAAATTAAAACCCATTCTGTCACCTGTCAGACCCTTCAGAAAACACTTATGCTACAGTAATATCTGTTACTCTATTCACATTCTTACTTTGTATGGCCAATATGTATACTCTGTCATTGAGTCTGTGCCTTTGTCCCCCTATTAATTATGGCTGTGTCCTGATTTCTTACTGTAGGGGGTTGAGAGGTATGTTAGGCATAGCTCTCAACCAGACAAGGACGACTGTCCATGAAACAGGGACTTAGCCAGAATACATCAGGGACATTCAGGGACACTTTTGCAATATTAGTTCTATTTATGTGTGACATTGACAGACTGAGAGGATGTGAATTACAGTACATCATTTGATGTTACAGGATTGTATACCCTTACTTAGTGTCACTATGTCGTATGTGTAATCCACCATCTTTACTACAACAGCTGCCCATTGTGGGAGAGATTGACAGGGATAGAGCAGAGATGTGATTCAAAGCAATGACAGTTGAGAGGCATGGCTGTAGGAGTTGGACAACAGAGTATTACTGATATGTTAATATCATAGATTTAATACAAGCCTACTGTTTTAATCCCTATACCCCATACCTCCATCCTCCAGTCTGCATCCTGTTTTATGAGGAAATCTAGTACATAGCTGATAGAGTGATGTATTCCTATGAAAGTGTTCCTTTGCAAATACTTTACACATACCCTGTCTGTGCGAGTAAAACCACATACAGATCTGTTCCTCCTAAGCAGTTGCTTACCTTTTGTAGGTAATGCTCATTAACAGATAATTGCCTCTCCACCAATCTGTGGCTCAGAATTGCTAATTTCATCCAAAACATCTGAATTGCACTATCATTAGCTAATGACATGGCACCACAGTGCAATATATAAGGCCTTCATGTAGGCTATTATTATTTATTTGGCTGTGTACTGGTGTAGTTTTGCATTAGAGTCCCCAGTACACTCCCATTTTTTCCCATTAGATTCAATTTCAGTCTGTCAGTGGCAATCAGTATGTTTTGCTGAAAACACCTGTTCTAGTGAAGGCCTGTGTGGCATAGTGGGTTAGTGCAGTACGCTTTAAGTGATAGGGGCCTGGGTTTGAAATGTGGCAGAGGTGATTATTTTGTACATGTGAAAAATACATAAGTTCATTAAGGCACATTAAGACTCATTTAAGCGCAAACTTGCTCTAAAAAAAAATAAGAAGAAAAGGGGGGTGATAAGACAGTGGTGAAATGGAGGCAATAAGGGGGAAAACATAGTGAAAGGCATGTAGGGATGTGTAGGAAGGGTGTAGGACAAACATAGCTTTCCATTTCTTGTACAGCAACAGCTGTGCATTTTGACTGATTTTGTGGATGAATTTGGACTCACAAACCCCAGAGAGAGGGGTGAGGACAACATAAATGTGTTGTTATGCCAATTGGGCCAAATTAGCTGTGCCCAGTAGACACATGTGTGAAATGGAGAGGCCATGTATGGATAGTTTTTTTTTTTTGTGGGACAGGTGCCCATTTTTTTTTCTTATAAGGAGAGAGTGGAATGTTAGGAAGGGATATAGTTATGTGTGTGGAGGTAAGCTGAGTAGGAGAGGATGTAATTGCAGACAGACAAGACAGCAGACAGGGTCAGTGTGTGACACATGATGGGGGTACACATCTTGGATGGGGAGGGCGTTGTGGAATCCGAGAAGCATGTGCTTCCAGATTCCAATAACATGATTGACATCCCCACCCATGGGCAGTCAACACTGCTCCTTCATTGTCCTGAAGGTGGCTATGCTGAAGGATGGTGCCAGGGACAGCCAGCCCCACCAAGTTGTCCAGTCTGCCCTCAATCCAGTGCAGATTACATTTATAGCTCCTATGAACAATCCTGTGCACCATGGCCGGTAGTTGATCCTGGGTCACAACCCCCCTCCACAACTGATTCCAGGGACAACGGGCCCCATCCCTTGAGGGGGTTCCACCCAAAGGATATGCAGAGTAAGCAAAGGGTCACCACCAGCTTGGGTCCCAGATGTACTAGGACCCAATGCCATGGCCAACTGAGGTAGGGTACATGGATCAGCAGGAACGATCCTCCCCTGGCATGCTGTGGTTATGGAGATAAAGCAAGACATATAGGTTAGTTATGAACAAAACCATTGTTAGTAATAACAGCATGCCAGAACATTGGAAATAACCCCAGTAGATTTCACTGCATATTATGTGAAACACAACAATAAATAACAGGACAGTCAGTATGTTAACAGCATGCCAGTAGCAGTTATGGCATAATGCCAACAGAATGGGTAATTCAACAAGATATGTTAATATGCAACCATTTTAATACATAACAACAGTAAAACATATGCCCCAAAATAAAGTGTATGTAATAATATATGTTAATAATAAACCACAACCAATTAATAACAAAAATAAATATATGAAGATAAAATGTGGGGAGAAAGAGAAATGCAGTCCATTAATACCATTATAGGCTACATTGTTGACAACAGTACTGCTATCTACTCTACAGGCCTGTCCTTTCTTTATCTGTAAAAGTGCCCTATAGCTGCTGTAGCACATACATACCTGTCTAGCTATCCACATGGGACAGTTTGGGCTGAGCAGTAACAACCACAGGTACACAACTACACAGAACACTTGCACATCAGGTGTACCTCTATAACTACCAAGGTATATTGTGGGCTGATGTAGTGTTACATTACTATTTAAATAATAATGTCGATAATACATCTATGATAGAGGGATTACACATTAGTAATGACATTTCATAATAGTGTGACACTTGAGAGACATGTATGTGTACAGTGCAGAGAGTAAACAACTATCATACCTTTCTTGGCAGGCATGGGGATAGAACCCAATAGCAGAGACTGCAGAGGATATCTGCATCAAATGTATTAACTGACTGCAGCAACTTTTAACAGACACTCCAGGCAGGCAGCCATACAAACGTTTACACATTTTATTTCTTTTATTTTATTTTAATATTCTTATATATATTTCCTTTATTTTATGCTGTATTTTTACATTCCTGGTAATGACTGTAACAGTCTGTGACATGTCAACCCATTTACCTGCAGTTCCTGTGGAGAGAATATCTGTTAACATTATGTGGCTGATACTGTAATATTTGGTGTTACATAGCACTGGATTCAAACCCTGGTCTGTGTGTGGCATAACGTACTTCATACAGAACATTTAGCAAACCAAGTTACTGAGTCATTGTCGAGCAGTGATGGGACTAATATATTACAATAAGTAATGTATTACTGTAATATATTACAATTTATAATAACTAGTAATATAACTAGTTACTTTTTCAAAATAGTAACTAGTAATATTAATATATTACTTTTTTTAGTAACTAGTAACTTAAATGTGAGTTACTTTAGAGTTACTTTTGCTTAAACCAGTGGTTCTCAACATTGGTGATGTAGCCTCCTAAAGAGTGATGTAAAACTTCCAGGGTCCCTATAAAGTATGGACAGTAATCAGATGTTAGGAGGTAATAGACACTTTGAAATGGCAATCTGGATAACAAAATTACAACATAATGGCACAACTTATAGCACGTAGCATTCATAATAAATCATTAGAATTAGTCTGGAGCAAAATTTACTTAATTTTTTTAGCATTGCAACAAAGTGAAAGCTAATGATGACCAGACTCTAGCCCTGCCCTGGTACTGTGGGGCTCTCGCCTACTAAAACATCCCCTAACACTTGGACAATTCTAGCCTGTTAAAGATCATATCCTTACCTTGCAGTATAATAAATGGCATTGGTTGTTCATACACCATCAATCGGAATCAAACTCATCAGTCATCAGTTGAGCACTCGATGCCCCAACCCACTGCACCAAGCAAGACTCTTCAAGTGGATCTGTGATCAACCAGCTTCTGTCTTGACAATATTTTCTTATATTCTATTTAAAATTCTTTTCAGGTTTTGATATTTAGTCGGTGAAAATAGACAAAATGTTTTTGCAGGTGTTGTGCTGCTGGCTGGTTTGGTTTAATTATTATCTGTGACTCTCTAGCTATAAAGGCTAGTTGTCATCTTCTCCTTTTACCTGTGCCCATTAAGGATCACCACGGTGGATCATCAGTCTGCAGAACAAGTGGCAGTGGAGTTTTATATTGTTGAGTTGCCAGCCCAGTACTCAACCTTCATCAGAAGGCATACGCATGCACACACTCACACCTAGAGCCAATTTAGAATGTCTAATTCACCTGCAGCATGTCTTGGGAATGTGGGAGGAAAGTGGAACACCCTGAAGAAACCCACTTGAACACAGGGAGTGTAGATCATAGTGTGTGTGTTGTACTTTCAAAGCTACTGTAATTCATGGGCACATGCATAAAAGTACTGCACACATGTAAGCAGAGTACCATTTTGAGTAAGCAGCTGAAGTGAAAGCATGTATGTGTGTAGCAGTCAGTCAGTTAGCTAGTTTAAGTTTTATGTTCCAGTCATCCATCCTGATGTGTTTGACTATCCTGGTCAACAAATGTAAAATAAAATAAAAATAAATAAATAAAAAACCATGAGACGCACAGTCAGAAATGGAGGAATATACAAGAGTGGCTCAAACGACTCGCAAATGACTCATAAACAGGTCAGAAAATACTTCCAGGTTCTTAAACTCATTTAAATGATTTTTTTCCCCCAACGAATATAAAGCAAAACATTCCAAACAATTATTGAATAAACAAAATAGTCAAAATTGTGACATATTGAAAAAAGTACTTGAAAAAACATTTGAAACAATATCCAAATCATATAAAATGTTCAAAAAAGAAAAAACAACTGTATTTTTTCACAATATACTACTTTTTCACATTAATTATAGCTATTCAAAGTATCTAAAGTGTGCAAAGTGTTGGCAGTGTGTGCAGTATTACAGTACAGTCTTTTCAAAGAGTACAGTTATTTCAAAGAGTACCTGGTGTGTGTTTGACATTTATTTGGCTTAGTAGAGGGATTTCACAGACCTGATCTACTTGGGTTTGATAATAATATCACTGAATACTGGAGAGTGTTTGAGCAAGAATGTGATAATTTCATACAGGCTGCTTTTTCTGATAAAGAAATACATACAAAAGCATTTTTTCTGCTCAATTTAGCTGGTTCCAAAGCCATTGAGAGAGAACATACATTCATGTATGCACTTGCTGTTTATGCTGAGAAGGGGAAAGACTGCCATATTGTGGTACAGGCTGAAATGCCGGAAGACTCTAATGTAAATTTAGAGAAATGTGCAACCCTCAAACAAATATTACAGTGGAAAGGCACTATTTTACACAAGAGATCAAAAGCCTGGTGAAACTTTTGCAGTATATATAACTGACTTGAGAAACAAGTCAAAAATGTGCAGATTTGGTCATCTGAGAGATGAGTTGTTAAAAGACAGGCTTGTGTGTGGTATTAATAATGATGCAGTGAGAAAGATTTTGCTTTGAGACAGTGATTTAACTTTATGCAAAACCACAGAGATTTGCCAGATATATGATCTTATAGAAAAGTACTGCTAAGTATGCTTACGAATGATAAGAACATGCTTGCAGCTTCTTCCAGCATGAATGTTGATAGTATGCAGCACACTATGGCTGACATTTGGAGGCATCAGAATCATAGTTTCTTTGGTGTCACTGCCCACTGGATTGACTGTGACACACTTCAAAGAAAGTCAGCTGCTTGTTATGCTGCAGATTAAAGGGGGGGGGGGGGCATACATATGATCTCATATCATCAACTCTTGAGAGCATTCCCGTCAAGTACAAGATAGATCAAAAGGTGTGTGCAACAATTACTGACAATGGCAGTAATTTTGTAATGGCTTTCACTGTCTTCTCAGAATGTGAGAGATCTGAGACTACAAGCATTCTGTCCCAAGATGAGGATGATGATGGTGAAGTTATTTACAACAGCGTGACAACAGTGCTGAGTCAGTCAGGGAAAAGTGAGAACACCTATTCACTGCCTCCGCATCTGAGATGTTCAGCACACACATTGAATCTAGTTGCCATGCAAGATGCTGAATCTGCTTGTAATGATGCACAGTATAAAACGATCATGCAAAGCACCATGGCCAAATGCTATGTTGCTTGGAACAAGGCTAGTTGCAGCACCCAAGCTGCTGAGGTGGCTCGAAATAAGTGTGATCTGGCATTGATTATTCCCAATGTGACACGATGGAATTCCATTTTCTATGTGATGGAGAGAATTCACCTCAATGCAACTCAGGGTGAAGGCTTGTTGAATGAGATATGTGAACAGATTGGAATTGCCATCTTCAGGCCTGCAGAAATTACCTTTGTTGCCGAGTTTGTGCAAGCAATGCAGCCCCTGGCAATGGTTCTGAGCATCCTGCAGTCGGTGCTGAAAAGCTTCATGGGAATCCTGATCCCCACTATTATATGCCTGAAAAACAAGTTGTCCAAAGTCAGACAGTCTGTGAAGCTTGCTGTGCCACTAGTTGATGCTCTTCTTAAAGGCACTGAGGCTCAGTTCAATCACCTTGTGGAGCATGATGAGCTCATTCTGGCTAGCATAGGGCATCCACAGTTCTGTTTCCGATGGATGGACAGTGAAGAGCAGAAACTTAGAGGCAAGGCAGGCTCTGCTCCTTGATGCCATGCAGAAACTGGATGAACCTGCACATGGGTCATCTGAAGCTTCTGCATTAACTGCCAAAGACAGCTTCTTCAGCTTCAAAGAGTCAACACCAGCTAATGTCAGCATATCTTCTCAGATGGACATGTATCTGGCTGACCCTTCCAGAGAAATGTCTTCTCTCAACAGTTACCCTATAGTCAGGTAGAGCACCTGTTCAACACCTGTTCAGTCTTGATGGAACGCCCATTCACGCATGTTGCCACACAGAAGATGCTCTAACTGAGAATCGAATGAGCATCTTCTGTGGGGCAACATGCGTGAATGGTGTTCCTTCATTGAAGGTTGTGCGTTAGGCCCAGCAAGCCAGCACATAAAACTCTACTGCCAATCATTAGCGGACCGGAGTTCCGCTGTGGCGACCCCTAATTGGGAAAAGCCGAAAGACACAGTAATGTTTGGGTTACCTATTATCTCTGTTTGGGTTACCTAGACTGCTCTAACTGTGAGGCGACAACGCTACTGCAGCACCACCACCGCAGTCTAGGTAACCCAAACATTACTACATTGAATTCAGATGTACAGAATATATTGTTAGTGTGTTGAATTATCTGTGAAGTCAACAAACAATATCTGATTATGGGTTATTATTTGCAGTCTACAACTACTACACTGACTGCAGCACTGTACCTCACAGCTTGAATCCTTATAGCTGACATACAATGGTGAAAACAAGACACTCCTGATGTACATGATTTACCTTGGTGTTATAGGTATTGGTGCATGTGTTGTTGCAGATCAGTTGTCATAATTAATTTCTTACAAAATAGCTCTGAATCTTCACTTATTGCATGACAGATGTTATTAGATATACCTTCATGCAGGTACTGATAACATTTTGTGTTTTATTGAAGCACAACTGTAATAATTGATTTCTTGCAAAACAGGCCTACCTCCACACTTATTGCAAAAACAGACTTTATTAGATATGCCTTCATGTAGATACTGATATTATTTCATGTTGTCATTGCTGAACAGTTGTCATAATTGATTTTTTGCATAAACAGACATCCACAGTCAGTGCACAGCAGACTTTATTAGATATACCTTCAATCAGTTACTGGTATAGTTTCAAGTTTTTATTGCACAACAGTTGTCATTATGCAGGTGTTGCAATATAGCTGTAATTCCACTGTTATTGCACTACAAACTTTATTGCATATATTTTATTATGGTTAATGCTTTAGTCTTCCCTACTTATGGCACTATAGTTGGCAGTATGCACCTCTTGCAGTACAGGTGTGAGGCCACATAAATTGCAATACAATCTTAACTGTTTATTCATAATCACAATTAATGGTTTACTCATCAGTACTCACCACACTTATGGCGCAACCTGGCCAAGTGACGGGCATGTATCTTGATGTTGTGAGCCCCCTCTTCTGCAACTGTTGGGAGAGAAGCACACCATTGTGCATACCAGTTTAGCAGACATTCAGTATTGGATATTGGCGAAACAGAGATAAATGTACTTACATACATGTGGTACATTCCCTGTCCAGAATACTTGGACCCAGGTGTCCAAGAGAGCCCCCTTCTCTCTTTTCAGGTCATTGTGGTGGTGATGATACCGATCACTTGTGCATATATATAAATGAATAATTGCCAGTGAGGTTGATCAAAACACAAAATACCACTAAAATCATCACAAAAAAGTAATTGTAAATGTAAACCAATCAGATACATTTGCAATTACGAAAAGTATATAATACAATAATTCTTTAAGCTGCACCAGTGATGGAGAACATTACCATTTCGCCACACGATAAAATTCATGCAGCAATAACTGGTTTAGCACTTATGTGTGTGTGTGTGTGTGTGTGTGTGTGTGTGTGTGTGTGTGTGTGTGTGTGTGTGTGTGTGTGTGTGTGTAAATATCTATCTATATATCTATCTATCCAGGTCTCCTTCTCTTCCTTCTTCTGTCCAGCTGTCACACCAAGCGCCTTTCTAGCTGTCTTCCTTACCAGATCTGCTGTAGTTACCCAGCTATTCAGTAACTCTTCACTGCCACCCAGTGCCTGTCTTAACTCTTCCCTGAACTCCACCTCACAATCATCCTTTTTCAACTTCCACCATTTGATCCTTGGCACTGCCTGTGATGCCCATGCCCTGGCCCAGCAATCAAGAAGCCTCAATCCTCACCACTAGCACCAGTGAGGAGTGTCTCATATAGGAGGAAAGGATAACAAATACACACACTAAATTGCAATTAATCACAGCTGGTCACTTCCTTGCTCTGCAGGTCCCCAGTAAGACTCCTCACTGGCACAGCTATACGGTCCAGATCTCAGCCTAGTGGGCAAGCTAAAACCTCCAGCACCCTCTCTGTCCAACCAGTGCGTTGTGTCCCTGCCCAAGTAGCTAACAGACACACACACACACACACACACACACACACACACACACACACACACACACACACACACACACACACACACTTTGAAAAGAGTTTATACAACCACACAGACACTCCTGGGGAAAGCTGAACAGGTTCTCCAGCTGTGCCCCCTTATCCCAGACTACACGACAGTACCAGCTGCCACCACCCACTAAGATTTATCAGCTACTCAATGGCCCTTAAAAGGGTGTCTAATTATTACTGTGCAATATTATTATCCAATTGGTAGTATAGCCCATGGCTAAAGCTATTAGAGAGGCTTTGTACAATTTTACCAAAGGCATGCAAGTACTCTAAAGAGCTTAAATTATCTCTACAAAAACAGCCACAGTTGAAAAGGTTTAAAAATATTTAATAACAAATAGTCAAAACACAAGACAATACTTTTTACTACACCGTGCTAGTCAAGAGTTCAGAGATCACAGAGAAATACTTAAAATAATCCAGTAGTACAGTTCTGACAACACAGAAATACACTTAGTCTAATCTTTCTAGTTTCTAGCTATTTCTAAGAGAAAACCCAAGTCTAAGATAAGCTTGCATATACAGCAAAGGCAGTGCTGAGTTGGATGGTCAAGACAAAAATGCTTAATGCTGTCTGATTCTTTGTTTTTAAAATCACATTCCTGGTTCATATTACATCATTCTTCACACTTCCCTGGGTTCCCAGGCTAACAGAAACTACATTTACATTCTTCACCTCTGGGCAGAAACCAGAGCAATAAAGGACATTTATGCATGCAAATTATGGCCATTAACTCTGGTCTTAAAACAATAGCAAGAATTTCTTCATTTAGACCAGCCGGAGCCATGTTTACATCAAAGGGTCACAATTTGCTTTACTTGGTCAATAGCGTGCACTGCTGTTACATTTTGCAGTTCCACATAAAACAGCATTTTTTCCATTTAAGACAACAAGCCTGTGGCCCACATTAATAGTTACAAATAACAGAATTATCTATACAATTCTATCTGGCTAGGCTGGCAGCCTTCACACTGCCCTCATACTCCTCCTCCTCTTTTTGATCACCAATGTCATTCTACAGACTACCATTCTATGCTGCCTAGCTACACTTTCCCCTGTCACCACTTTACAGTCTCCAATCTCGTTCAGACTGGCCCTCCTGCATAGGAGGCCTTTATTCAATAATTCCAGTAAATAGCTACATTTTCTTTGCTTTTTAAGTGGTCTAACATATGAATCTTTGTTATCTTTACATAAGAGGAATTTATAGCCAGGCTGAGTTGCATAAATTCAGATTGCTTCCAGACAGAGTCAGGGTTGTATTTATCTGGAATTGTCTAAGGGCTGTTTCTGCCAGTTCCAAGTTATTTAACAAAAGAGCTAAGTGACTGAAAAAATCCCACTCTCCTACCCTGTTCTCATGTTCTGTTCTCATGTTAATTTGCCTATAAGCTCCCTTCAATCTCCTCATTCATTGGCTGCCGTAATTAAACACAAATTATCATTTTGCAGTGTCTCTGCTGTTTAAATACGTTTAACCTCCTATTGTTTTCCATTACAATAGGCAGTGTACCCCTGCTAACTAAACCTAATTTACTTTAGTTTATATAATAATTCAGCATAAACCTTCCATAGGATCATCTGCATAGCTATATTGCTCCACAGTATAGTTCATTAACTGTCTCATTATCTACATTTAGTGCTCACTGTAATCCTAATTAATTCAAAGAATCTCTGGATCAAGATGAAAGGTGAGCCTGTTTGTTTCCCTTTTGTTGTCAGTCTCATTGTACATGGTATCCTTATGCAGTTTAGCAACTGCTTTATTCTGACAAATTCTATTTGCAAGAGATTCAAGTAGTTAACAAATATGGAAGCCTTGCTGTCACAAAAAAAATGTACCATTAGCAACAGACACAGCCATGGCACTCTACACCAGCCCACACTAAAATGTTTTACACAGATGCTGTAGAAATATTAACATCATTACTAAAATTTCCTAGACTCATGAAGATTAGACCTTAAAGAAAATCCAGGAAACCATAATGGTGGTCCACCAGCATAAATAAACCCTATGATAAAAGAAAAAAACTCCTTAAAGTATGTAGCAGTTCAAGAGACCCTCATATTAAGGTTAACATCAGAAAACTGATGAAAAATTGAGCAATACTATTTAGTCAACTAAAACAGAACCTGAAGCTAAGGAGAATTGCAAATCTGTATTTTGTTACATTAGGAAACTAAGGAGTGACACCCAAATTATTCTAAATTTATTCATAATGGTACCGCATACTCTAATCCTGCAGAGATTACCAACATACTAGCAAACACATTTAGTGCACATTTTGCCCCAAAGAGGACCAAAGCCCACTTATTTTTGAATTTATCAGACCCCTTCTCCATCCTCACTAAATGACAAGTATGACAGATGGTCTCCTGGACTTAAATGTTTTACTATGGGACCTGAAAACATACCTGGCTCTTTTCTAAATAGTAATTAAAGAAGCCGTGGCAGAGCCATTTCTTAAACTATTTAACCCAAGTTTATTCATTATGGTACCATGAGATTTGATGCACACCACTACTGATCCCACTTCAAAAGGCTAGCCCCACCACTGACCCTGGGAATTATAAGGTCCATCAACCTGATGAATTTTATTTCTGAAGCCCTGTAGCATATTATAACTGATCTGATAATCTATGATATTAAAAATATCATCAGCCTAGACTTGCAGTAGTTTGGCTTTGTCAATGGTAAATCTTGTCTAATTAATTTGTTTAATGTCTTTGTCAGAGTTACACAGGCTATTGACAATGGTTATGCTATCTAAACAGTGTACCTTGACCTGTTGAAGACTTTTGACTCCATCCCCCATGCTAGCATAGTAAATAAGTTTAAGCATTACAACTAGAACCCTATGTTGTAGAATGGATAGCAAATTGGATAAAAGATTAAAAGATTGAACCCACATGATATGAGTAGCAAATGCCTCATCAGAAAGTATGTAGGGGACCAGTGATGTCCCACATGCCTCAGTGTTAGGATGTCTTTTGCTCAGTATTTACTTTTCTGATCTCCAGGCCAATGAACCAAGACCTCTAGCTAAGCAAGTTTGTAGATAACTATAAACTGGGAGTCATTGTCAATTACTCCTCTGATTCCTAAGCCCTTCAGAAAGGACTTACAATTGTAAATACTCAGTGTGCTAAAAATGGGCTTAGGGTTAATGCTCAAAAATGCAATAATATCACATTTGGTGGACTACCCCACTCCCCAGCATACAGCATAGACAATACCCTACTCCAAAATAAGAATGCTGTTAAAGACCTTAGACATTGGGTTGATAATTCTTTCTCCCTTGATCATCATTTAATGGCATCAGAAAGTCCTTCAACTTAGTACAGCTAATTACCAAGAGAATATCATCCAGATCTAAAGAAGTCATTGTACCCTAATTTTCATCATTGATTAAGCCAATTATTGCCCTTTTATACTGTAACTCTATAGATGGAACACACAACTAGAAAGACCCCAGAGGTTCCCAGGTACTCAATTACTAACTAAGAAGATTGCTGGCTTAAAATCCTTAAGCTAACAGAAAGACTGGAAGCACTGTCCCTTTATTCAGTGTCTATTAGACTTCTGAAGTGAGGTCTATGCCTTTTATTTATTTATTTATTTATTGGCATTTAATTACCTGGAAAGTCTGATTGGGTAGGAGTCCATTTTCAGCAGAGGCCCTGGGTGAAAAGCTCCAACGTATTACAAAACATTTTAAGAACAATAATTTTACAGTCTTTAAAAATAATATATAAAAAAACTACAGTTTAAATAATTATACCAAATTAGTCATATTATGAAAACACTGGTTAAGAATCAATACAAATTATATGACAATAATTTAATATTTAGAGAAAGATTAGCTAGTTGATAGATAAATTAAAGGTAGGCTAATATAATGCAAGCAGGAAATGCAATATGAAGTGAGAGAAAAGAAGGATTATGATGTATTTATAGAGAAAGCCAGGGATGAGAAATTGATGGAAGTGAGTGAAGAAGGGAGAGTAAGAAGGTATACGGTATGAAATGGCATTTGTTTTCAGTTAGTCATATAATTTATCCTAGTGCTGAGCAAGAACAGAGCCAGCTTTGGCCAGAAATCTTACAGAATAGCTTTGAAGGAAGGCTTCTTGTCTTATATGCCATTAGGGACTTGGATCAATCTCCATAAATCAAATTAAGTAGTTCATATGTAGTAGAAAATCAGCAAGTACGTAAACAACCCACACAAAAGTTAACCCGACTGGTCTGGTTGCAGGCAATAAAGGATCAACGCAGCTTCCACAGCAAGTCAGTTTAATGTATTAAAACATCAAAATACACGACACGAACTGGATCCACTACATAAAAACACTCTGTTAAGCGCTTTCATCCGCCGATAGCAGACTTCATCAGAACAATTAGCATCAGCAAATGCTGGATGTTATAAATAAATTTTGGCGCCAAAAGCTTTTAAAAGTGAAGTTTCTTAAAGGCATAAAACTCGTGAGTTGTAACTTAAAAAATAATAAAGTATGCACTACATTTTGAATTTGTAAAATTATAAAATATGAAATATAAAATATATGTACGATCTACCCATGAGCAAAATACTCACTACTGTCCTAATATCTAAAACCTAATAGTATATTGGATATGACATACCAACAATAATTGTTAAAATTATATAACAATTATATATATAGCACAATAATATGATAGGAATATTAATATCCCTTCAATATATGTATATAGTGTCAACATTCTGTGATAGTCGATACATTCCAGATCTTAAAGACACAAAATGTATAAAAAACAAATACTTGATGTACATAAATATGTCAATAGTTAATAATGATAATGTAATATAAATGCATATATGTGGTAAGAAAATAAATAAATACATATAATAAGAAAATAAATGAATACATAAATAAATATATACTCATTATTAGATGAGATATAAATATACCACGGCATGTTCTACTGCATTAGAAGAAATGGCTTAATGCTAATAAAATCATTTAGGCCAGGTTTCCTAGTGGCATCAACTAAGATTTGCCATTTACTTTCTCTACATGCTAATCTAGTTTTCCAGTCTCCACCCAAAGGGTTTGAATGTTCTTTATCAATAATAGAGAACTGGAAGATGTGTTGTTCCCCAGCCTCACTAATATGCTTGTATAAAGCATTGTTAAGATCTCTACATTTGATCTTATAGTAATGTTCATAAATGTGTTTCCTCAGTTGTCTGTCAGTTTTACCTATATAGAATGCGGAGCATTCTATACACTTTGCTAAATACACTACCTGTTTAGTATTACAATCACCATCCCTACGTTTAATCTTCGTACAATTCAAATCATCTAATATTATATATGAATGATTATTGATGTATTTACATTGCTTGCATCTACCACATCTCCTAGTGGAGTCCTTTATTCTTCTATTATTACTTTTATCACTCCCCACTTTTTCAAGTAGTTTTTTAAGATTGGGTGCAGTCTTATATACTATTTTAGGAAAATGCCCTAATTTATCTTTGTATACATCAGATACTGTCACTATGTCCCAATGTCTGGTTATAATCTCCTTAATACTATCAACATAGGGTGTGTAAGTTAGTACACATACCCTACCTGCTGAAAAAATATTTGTGGAGCTTGTATTTACATTAGTAACATGTTTTCCTAATAATGGAATATACTTACAATCCCATTGAACGGAGACATATTTTATCGTATCCTCTATTAAGTGTTTAGGATATCCTCTATCCAAGAAAAGTTGTCTAATTAATTGCATCTCATTCTCCATTTCACTTCTTGTAGATGACATCCTGGCTCCCCTAATACACTGTCCTTTTACAATGTTCTTAAAAATATGATGTGGGTGATTACTGGTATAATATACATAATCATTGGAGAAGGTACTCTTCCTAAAAACCTTAGATGCAAATCCATCTTTTGTTTTATAAACATACGTGTCCAAATATGATATTCCACTATCACTGAAATTAAAAGTAAATTTTAAAAAATTAGTAGTACCATTGATATATTCCACAAATTTGCTTATGTCATCGTTTGAACCATTCCAAAGAATAAATATGTCATCTAAAAATCTTGCATAAAAGATGATTTTAGAAGAATATTCACTGTTTAGTACATATTTAGTCTCCTAATCCAGCATAACCAAATTAGCAAAAATGGGTGCGCATGACGCACCCATAGCTACCCCTTTGCTTTGTTTGAAGACTTCACCCTCAAAAGTAATATAATTATGGTCCAGGACTAATGTCATCATATCCAAGATAAGGACTATCCTGTCCCAGCTTAAGCTAGAATAGCTTTATTAAGTCATTCTAATCTAATTATGAACATTATATAAGATGATGCTTCATTGCTTTTTACTGAACTACTGAAAAGAAAAATGAAACCGTCTAGTTACTGTGTTCAATAAAACTATATTGATCTTCCTTGGTGCTGGCTATTCTCCTCCTTTTTTTGGGTCCTCCTTTTTTTGGGTTTCCTTTTTTTTTTGGGTCTACTTAGCACACTTGCCGTGCACCTGCCTAACTTGCTAGCTCACTTTTATACATTGCTTATTCATTATGGTACCATGAGATTTGATGCACACCACTACTGATCCCACTTCAAAAGGCTAGCCCCACCACTGACCCTGGGAATTATAAGGTCCATCAACCTGATGAATTTTATTTCTGAAGCCCTGTAGCATATTATAACTGATCTGATAATCTATGATATTAAAAATATCATCAGCCTAGATTTGCAGTAGTTTGGCTTTGTCAATGGTAAATCTTGTCTAATTAATTTGTTTAATGTCTTTGACAGAGTTACACAGGCTATTGACAATGGTTATGCTATCTAAACAGTGTACCTTGACCTGTTGAAGACTTTTGACTCCATCCCCCATGCTAGCATAGTAAATAAGTTTAAGCATTACAACTAGAACCCTATGTTGTAGAATGGATAGCAACTTGGATAAAAGATTAAAAGATTGAACCCACATGATATGAGTAGCAAATGCCTCATCAGAAAGTATGTAGGGGACCAGTGATGTCCCACATGCCTCAGTGTTAGGATGTCTTTTCTCCAGTATTACTTTTCTGAGCTCCAGGCCAATGAACCAAGACCTCTAGCTAAGCAAGTTTGTAGATAACTATAAACTGGGAGTCATTGTCAATTGCTCCTCTGATTCCTAAGCCCTTCAGAAAGGACTTACAATTGTAAATACTCATGCTAAAAATTTTATTAATGCTCAAAATGCATTATTATCACAGGTGACTACCCACTCCCAGCATACAAGCATAGATACACCCTACTCTAAAATAAGATAAGTCCTTAGTTGGGTTCATTATTCTTATATCTTTGATTTTCATTAATTCATCCAAGCAAGTCCTTCAACTTAACAGTTACCAAGATTATCCTCAGATCTATAGGATTGATCTTTATTTTCATATATTTTTATTGCCCTTTATATGTAACACTATAGACAGAACACACATATAAAGAAGGGGTACTCAATTCCTATCATAAGAAGATTGCTGGCTTAAAATCCTAGCTAACAGAAAGACTGGAAGCTTGTCCCCTTTATTCAGTGTCTATTAGACTTCTGAAGTGAGGTCTATGCCTTTTATTTATTTATTTATTTATTTATTTATTTATTGGCATTTAGTTACCTGGAAAGTCTAATTGGGTAGGAGTCCATTTTGCTCCTGGGTAGATCCAACATAAACATTTTATAATTTTACAGTCTTTAAAAATAATATATAAAAAAACTACAGTTTAAATAATTATACCAAATTAGTCATATTATGAAAACACTGGTTAAGAATCGATACAAATTATATGACAATAATTTAATATTTAGAGAAAGATTAGCTAGTTGATAGATAAATTAAAGGTAGGCTAATATAATGCAAGCAGGAAATGCAATATGAAGTAAGAGAAAAGAAGGATTATGATGTATTTATAGAGAAAGCCAGGGATGAGAAATTGATGGAAGTGAGTGAAGAAGGGAGAGTAAGAAGGTATACGGTATGAAATGGCATTTGTTTTCAGTTAGTCATATAATTTATCCTAGTGTTGAGCAAGAACAGAGCCAGCTTTTGGCCAGAAATCTTACAGAATAGCTTTGAAGGAAGGCTTCTTGTCTTATATGCCATTAGGGACTTGAATCAATCTCCATAAATCAAATTAAGTAGTTCATATGTAGTAGAACCAGGGATCTAAACCTTTATCAGCAAATAAATAAAATACTGTGGACAGTGATTCACTGCTCATCACTTTCCCCACCTCAAGAATAGACTCTAATTGCAAATAAAGCAGTGTGATACATTATCATTATTCAAATGGGAAGTTTATGATTGGATGGGTATTCAGAAATTCGTCCTTAGCTTGACCAGCCTAGCCCTCCTGGAAAAAGGAAGTGTGGTCTAAAGGTGGGTACTGACAATGTATAAATGGTTGCATGAGTCAGTTGCTTTGTATTTCATATGGTTCTGTTATCCTGTGATGACTATAGAACATACCACTGCATAACCCTTCATGGGCTTTACATTTGCTTATAAATTCATCTACACTCCCAAATACCCTTCTTAGGCTAACATGCTAGTCGCAATGCAGAATGTGTAGATCTTTTACTGTGCAGAATAAATCTTCAAATAAAAAAAATAGGTATGGAGATTTTTGTTCTGTACAGTGTATGTCTATTTACTCTTGAATAAGATATTTCATGTTTCAGGATGCTTCTCTGAAAAGAATACCTTTAGTAACTTTAAGATATATATAAAAAGTCATCTGCAGGAATCATAAAATTGCCAGAGTGATATAATTTCGTACTTCCCCACTTGCTACATAAAACTGTTTCCAGGCCCCTTTATTGACTATGTGCTAATTTATAAATTACCTGCAGTACCTGGATTTTTGTAATGCGATTTCAGTCTGTAGGGTTTAGGTGCTAGTGGTTTTAATCATCCTTTATATACCTCTGAAATGTACATACTAACTGTATGAATCACATTTAAATGTTTTATTTGTATACCTCCTATCTGTATCTGCAGTAATTTGATGATACACATATCAGTCATACAGTCATGCACTCCTATAAGAGCCAGTGCAGATGTTAAGTAGTATTGTCTTATCTCACTGTTTTCAAAAAGTTCTTTACAATGAATATTTCATCAAATTAATATTCATTGCATATAGTTGATTGTACATTATTGATTCTGTTCATACTGCTATGACACTTATTATATTGCATCTCTTATCTCAGTGTTTCTCTTGATGTTTATTAAGTTTATGTACTTCTGTTCTTCTTGAGCTTTTCTCTTGGGTCCCCACTGAATAAACAGACAAATGAACATTCATACATTTAGAAAGCAGTCGCAACCAGGAAGAAAGACAGAAAAGACAGAAATAGAGTGTTCATAAATGTCAGAAAAAGAGCAAAAGAACACAACTGAACAATCTTACCTTCATTATTCTTAAACAGCAGCCAGCACTTGCTTGAAATTATTATCTGTTGGCTCAGGCTTGATAGATGCGTGGGCAAACAATTATGAATCTGTCCTGAGGAAGCAGGAACCATGAACCGCTATAAAGGGAAAAAGAAAATGCATTATAATTCATACCTTTCTGTCTTTCAAAATAATGTGATATTCTTTCAATTTCTGCCATATGCTAAAGACTCTCAAAGTGTGAGATTAGGTATAATGAATAGCTGAGGATGTTTGCTTCTTTTACTAGTGAGGAATGTAGCATAGATAATGCAGGAATAAAGACAAGTATGTGGGTTTTTTGCAGGTCTTTTAAGACAGTATCTGGATGGCTATTTGTAACTTATCACAACCTTAGAAATACTGTTGCAAAAAGCAGACTTTTTAGCATAGCACTTCAAAGATAATTAGTGCATTATTTTGTTTGCCTTCCAACTAAGACACTGTCATGTTTTTTTCAGTAAGACCATTCTTCTAATTGCAACTGGCACATCTAAGTCTGTAAGTCATAAATTTACTGTAATTAAACTCTCAAATGGAATCTGCATAGTTAATGAGCTTTCCTTTGTAAGCACTGAAATAAGACAGTTTAAGAAGGTTAAATGAAACAAGGTAATTGCATAGTTTTTAAAAAAGAAATGCAAGAATACTTGCTGCTAACTGATTACTATATTGGCATTATTTTACCTTAGGCAATTCACCGGTGGGGCTTAGGGGACCGGTTTATCTAAATGGACATTTATGAACATCTGTTCTTCTTCTTCACTGATTTATACCCTCCAGTTAACATCAGTCATTGTCAAACATGTCCTGATGTACCTTATGGAAATGTATCTTTGCTTTCCAAAAGTGGTGATATATAAAAAGCATGGCATTCATAAAGTATTGACAAATACACAGAATGCATTTGCCAGACAACAAGAGAAGGGGTGAGGCACGATCAGCCAGTTACTCGATCAATCAATCACTTAATTATTCTATCTGTCGAGAAAAAAGTAAAAGTAGCTATCCTAATGGGTTGTGTGAATAAATCCCTGTCCTGACACAGAACAAAGAAGTCAACCTAAAATTAAAGTATTTGTGAAGTTTAAGGAAACTGAGGCAAAAGAACTCAGAGAACAGTATTAGTTAAAAGGATGAATTAAAGTAGATGTTATCTTTCTTATCAGACAGTGCTTTCACTTCTATTTAGTCAAACCCTTATGATCACATTTAGAGAAATGCAGCACAATGTAAGTAGCTACCATTTCTCATCTGCACTTCATCTTATAGTTTTCTGCCTGCCATTTTTCTTTCCTTAACATCTTGCATTAGTTCTTCATTCATAGTTTCAGCACCTAGAACATGTTCAAGCAATCAGCAGGATGGGACACCAATCTATTCCAGGTTACACATGCACATGCACTCACTCATATGCCAAATATATGCATATGGACAATTTGGAATATCATCATCTAAGTGATCTGCATATCTTTGGGATATGGGAGGAAACCAGACCACCAGGTAAAAAAATGGACAAAGGAAAGTCATGAAGACTCCACAATTCACACAGGAAATGAAAAGAAGAACTAAGTACTGGGAAACAGCACCGCTAATCACTGAACTACTGTGCCATTATTATTTCCATTTGTTATTTGTCATGACATTTGATAGAGCATACAGTCACTGGAGGTCCTCTACACCTAACTGAAACTGAATTTAATAAAAAATAAGCAAGATTTACTAAATCCTACAATTTAAATATTTCTGTGACCACTGACCCTGACTTGCAATGTCAGGTAGAGAACTCTTCATCCCTCATGCAAATGTAAGTAATACTGGTCTGAGATCTTAACATGTCTGAGTATTTTATACTTTTGTGGGTCTGAGAGTGAACAACTATCAGAGAACCCCACTTTTACTTAATTCCACCCTGGAGAATCATCATCATGCTGTTGGTCAATGACAGCAAGATATTAGCTATGAACAGTTATACAAAACTGAATGGACAGCACAGACATGAAGTCCAGGAAATCTGACACCTATCTCAGACAGTGTGTTAGAGGATAATGTTGTTTATGGGGTCTATAAAAGCAATTAATAAACTCACAAATCTCTTTAGGATCATGTAAGATACATTGATTAAAAAGGCGAGTTTGGAAAAAAATCCATTCATATTGCTTTCAGAAGTACTCAACTACTTATGTAATTTTAAGTCAATAGAAGGGAACTCTGAAAAAAATTGAAAGATGATACAGTATCCCCATATTGTACAGACAAATGTAGCACTGCTCAGCCTATTTAATATGGTCACAAATCTTGAGTCCCATAAACTTTTGCTGAAGAGTCTGCATGAAGGAGTGGAAGAGTGACTAAATGGATGCAGGAGGAATGGTGGTGCTAGTCAAGCAGAATAGAAAAGAAATTGATAAAATATTGAATTTAGATGACTTTTCCTTCAAGATGGTAGTTGAAGATTTCCTTGTTATATAATATGCAAAAGATTAAAAGATGTATAGAGGAAGTGATACATGTAGAACGTGACAGAAGGGTGGAACAGGTGGCAGTAGGGGCTTGTTATAATTAGGGATGAGAAGGAGAACCTGTTTTGAAAATCTGGGTAAATTTGAAAAATGAAGCCAAAACTGACCTTCTAGAGAGATGCTGAAAAGCTAAAATACATATTCGTCCCTGCTATAAACTATGCTAGCTCCTGATGACTCACTTTCTATGGACATTCAAGCTGACAGTGTTCATATGTTGGGTGAGGTGAAAATGGATCTTAAAAGATTATGGCATTGTCCTTGTAAGTTCCCTTCATGAAGAGGTAAATTGTGTGGCCTGTCTTGGAGTACAGAGACTCATGGCTATCTTGACATATAGTTAAGGTTGCTGAAGTTTTCTCTGCAGAGCTACACCAAATGCATTCCAAGTGCACTCCTATATGGGCCTTGCTCTAGGATGAACTGAATCAATGATTAATTGTTTGTTTACATTATTTTTAATGTGTAAGTGTAAGTTATACGATTTTGACTGCTATGGTAGGGTGCTCCTTTTCAGAGTCAGTGGGAGGTAAACATTTTATGGGGAAAGAATTTATCTGTGGAAATAACAATGAGCCTCAGGACCACTGGAATGGAGAGTGCAGAAAGAGAAGTCGCTGTTCATGAAGGGAAGGACAGATATTTAGCAAAGAAGATGAAAATACAGATTCTGGAACTTCACAAAGACAGAGGGGATACTGTGGAAGAAGGCTTCACCATGAGCAAAATGTGTGGGCTGGAGAAGTTGTTTTTATTAGTGCAG